>NC_143012.1:112727117-113002339 GCF_055824585.1 Amblyomma mixtum | reverse complement strand
CTCGAAAACGCAATATCTCCAGAACTGCGTGAAATGCACGTATTCTTGCTTAACTCGACGTGGCACGTCGTTTTAGAGCAAAACAAGCTAGATTCGAACACTTCGTTTTACCAGTGTTCGTGAGTGTGAACTCAAAAACGTAATATCTCCAGAACTGCGTGAAATGCACGTATTCGTGCTTAACTCGACGTGGCACGTCGTTTTAGAGCAAAACAAGCTAGATTCGAACACTTCGTTTTACTAGTGTTCGTGAGTGTGAACTCAAAAACGTAATATCTCCAGAACTGCGTGAAATGCACGTATTCGTGCTTAACTCGACGTGGCACGTCGTTTTAGAGCAAAACAAGCTAGATTCGAACACTTCGTTTTACCAGTGTTCGTGAGTGTGAACTCGAAAACGTAAATTCTCCAGAACTGCGTCAAATGCACGTATTCGTGCTTAACTCGACTTGCCACGTCGTTTTCGAACAACACAAGCTAGATTCGAACACTTCGTTTTACCAGTGTTCGTGAGTGTGAACTCAAAAACTTAATATCTCCAGAACTGCGTCAAATGCACGTATTCGTGCTTAACTCGACGTGGCACGTCGTTTTAGAGCAAAACAAACTAGATTCGAACAATTCGTTTTACCAGCGTTCGTGAGTGTGAACTCAAAAACGTAATGTCTCCAGAACTGCGTGAAATGCACGTATTCGTGCTTAACTCGACGTGGCACGTCGTTTTAGAGCAAAACAAGCTAGATTCGAACACTTCGTTTTACCAGTGTTCGTGAGTGTGAACTCGAAAACGTAAATTCTCCAGAACTGCGTCAAATGCACGTATTCGTGCTTAACTCGACTTGCCACGTCGTTTTCGAACAACACAAGCTAGATTCGAACACTTCGTTTTACCAGTGTTCGTGAGTGTGAACTCAAAAACTTAATATCTCCAGAACTGCGTCAAATGCACGTATTCGTGCTTAACTCGACGTGGCACGTCGTTTTAGAGCAAAACAAACTAGATTCGAACAATTCGTTTTACCAGCGTTCGTGAGTGTGAACTCAAAAACGTAATGTCTCCAGAACTGCGTGAAATGCACGTATTCGTGCTTAACTCGACGTGCCACGTCGTTTTAGAGCAAAACAAGCTAGATTCGAACACTTCGTTATACCAGTGTTCGTGAGTGTGAACTCGAAAACGTAATATCTCCAGAACTGCGTGAAATGCACGTATTCGTGCTTAACTCGACGTGGCACGTCGTTTTAGAGCAAAACAAGCTAGATTCGAACACTTCGTTTTACCAGTGTTCGTGAGTGTGAAGTCGAAAACGTAATATCTCCAGAACTGCGTGAAATGCACGTATTCTTGTTAACTCGACGTGGCACGTCGTTTTAGAGTAAAACAAAATAGATTCGAACACTTCGTTTTACCAGTGTTCGTGAGTGTGAACTCGAAAACGTAAAATCTCCAGAACTGCGTGAAATGCACGTATTCGTGCTTAACTCGACGTGCCACGTCGTTTTAGAGCAAAACAAGCTAGATTCGAACACTTCGTTTTACCAGTGTTCGTGGGTGTGAACTCGAAAACGCAATATCTCCAGAACTGCGTGAAATGCACGTATTCGTGCTTAACTCGACGTGGCACGTCGTTTTAGAGCAAAACAAGCTAGATTCGAACACTTCGTTTTACCAGTGTTCGTGTGTGAACTCGAAAACGTAAAATCTCCAGAACTGCGTCAAATGCACGTATTGGTGCTTAAGTCGACGTGGCACGTCGTTTTAGAGCAAAACAAACTAGATTCGAACACTGTTTTACCAGTGTTCGTGAGTGTGAACTCAAAAACGTAATATCTCCAGAACTGCGTGAAATGCACGTATTCGTGCTTAACTCGACGTGGCACGTCGTTTTAGAGCAAAAGAAGCTAGATTCGAACAATTCGTTTTACCAGTGTTCGTGAGTGTGAACTCAAAAACGTACTGTCTCCAGATCTGCGTGAAATGCACGTATTCGTGCTTAACTCGACGTGCCACGTCGTTTTAGAGCAAAACAAGCTAGATTCGAACAGTTCGTTATACCAGTGTTCGTGAGTGTGAACTCGAAAACGTAATATCTCCAGAACTGCGTGAAATGCACGTTTTCGTGCTTAACTCGACGTGGCACGTCGTTTTAGAGCAAAACAAGCTAGATTCGAACACTTCGTTTTACCAGTGTTCGTGACTGTGAACTCGAAAACGCAATATCTCCAGAACTGCGTGAAATGCACGTATTCTTGCTTAACTCGACGTGGCACGTCGTTTTAGAGCAAAACAAGCTAGATTCGAACACTTCGTTTTACCAGTGTTCGTGAGCGTGAACTCAAAAACGTAATATCTCCAGAACTGCGTGAAATGCACGTATTCGTGCTTAACTCGACGTGGCACGTCGTTTTAGAGCAAAACAAGCTAGATTCGAACACTTCGTTTTACTAGTGTTCGTGAGTGTGAACTCAAAAACGTAATATCTCCAGAACTGCGTGAAATGCACGTATTCGTGCTTAACTCGACGTGGCACGTCGTTTTAGAGCAAAACAAGCTAGATTCGAACACTTCGTTTTACCAGTGTTCGTGAGTGTGAACTCGAAACGTAAATTCTCCAGAACTGCGTCAAATGCACGTATTCGTGCTTAACTCGACTTGCCACGTCGTTTTCGAACAACACAAGCTAGATTCGAACACTTCGTTTTACCAGTGTTCGTGAGTGTGAACTCAAAAACTTAATATCTCCAGAACTGCGTCAAATGCACGTATTCGTGCTTAACTCGACGTGGCACGTCGTTTTAGAGCAAAACAAACTAGATTCGAACAATTCGTTTTACCAGCGTTCGTGAGTGTGAACTCAAAAACGTAATGTCTCCAGAACTGCGTGAAATGCACGTATTCGTGCTTAACTCGACGTGGCACGTCGTTTTAGAGCAAAACAAGCTAGATTCGAACACTTCGTTTTACCAGTGTTCGTGAGTGTGAACTCGAAAACGTAAATTCTCCAGAACTGCGTCAAATGCACGTATTCGTGCTTAACTCGACTTGCCACGTCGTTTTCGAACAACACAAGCTAGATTCGAACACTTCGTTTTACCAGTGTTCGTGAGTGTGAACTCAAAAACTTAATATCTCCAGAACTGCGTCAAATGCACGTATTCGTGCTTAACTCGACGTGGCACGTCGTTTTAGAGCAAAACAAACTAGATTCGAACAATTCGTTTTACCAGCGTTCGTGAGTGTGAACTCAAAAACGTAATGTCTCCAGAACTGCGTGAAATGCACGTATTCGTGCTTAACTCGACGTGCCACGTCGTTTTAGAGCAAAACAAGCTAGATTCGAACACTTCGTTATACCAGTGTTCGTGAGTGTGAACTCGAAAACGTAATATCTCCAGAACTGCGTGAAATGCACGTATTCGTGCTTAACTCGACGTGGCACGTCGTTTTAGAGCAAAACAAGCTAGATTCGAACACTTCGTTTTACCAGTGTTCGTGAGTGTGAAGTCGAAAACGTAATATCTCCAGAACTGCGTGAAATGCACGTATTCTTGTTAACTCGACGTGGCACGTCGTTTTAGAGTAAAACAAAATAGATTCGAACACTTCGTTTTACCAGTGTTCGTGAGTGTGAACTCGAAAACGTAAAATCTCCAGAACTGCGTGAAATGCACGTATTCGTGCTTAACTCGACGTGCCACGTCGTTTTAGAGCAAAACAAGCTAGATTCGAACACTTCGTTATACCAGTCTTCGTGAGTGTGAACTCGAAAACGTAAATTCTCCAGAACTGCGTCAAATGCACGTATTCGTGCTTAACTCGACGTGGCGCGTCGTTTTAGAGCAAAACAAGCTAGATTCGAACACTTCGTTTTACCAGTGTTCGTGTGTGTGAACTCAAAAACGTAATATCTCCAGAACTGCGTGAAATGCACGTATTCGTGCTTAACTCGACGTGGCACGTCGTTTTAGAGCAAAACAAGCTAGATTCGAACACTTCGTTTTACCAGTGTTCGTGAGTGTGAACTCAAAAACGTAATATCTCCAGAACTGCGTGAAATGCACGTATTCGTGCTTAACTCGACGTGGCACGTCGTTTTAGAGCAAAACAAGCTAGATTCGAACACTTCGTTTTACCAGTGTTCGTGAGTGTGAACTCGAAAACGCAATATCTCCAGAACTGCGTGAAATGCACGTATTCTTGCTTAACTCGACGTGGCACGTCGTTTTAGAGCAAAACAAGCTAGATTCGAACACTTCGTTTTACCAGTGTTCGTGAGTGTGAACTCGAAAACGTAATATCTCCAGAACTGCGTGAAATGCACGTATTCGTGCTTAACTCGACGTGGCACGTCGTTTTAGAGCAAAACAAACTAGATTCGAACAATTCGTTTTACCAGTGTTCGTGAATGTGAACTCAAAAACGTAATGTCTCCAGAACTGCGTGAAATGCACGTATTCGTGCTTAACTCGACGTGGCACGTCGTTTTAGAGCAAAACAAACTAGATTCGAACACTTCGTTTTACCAGTGTTCGTGTGTGTGAACTCAAAAACGTAATATCTCCAGAACTGCGTGAAATGCACGTATTCGTGCTTAACTCGACGTGGCACGTCGCTTTAGAGCAAAACAAGCTAGTTTCGAACACTTCGTTTTACCAGTGTTCGTGGGTGTGAACTCGAAAACGCAATATCTCCAGAACTGCGTGAAATGCACGTATTCTTGCTTAACTCGACGTGGCACGTCGTTTTAGAGCAAAACAAGCTAGATTCGAACACTTCGTTTTACCAGTGTTCGTGAGTGTGAACTCAAAAACGTAATATCTCCAGAACTGCGTGAAATGCACGTATTCGTGCTTAACTCGACGTGGCACGTCGTTTTAGAGCAAAACAAGCTAGATTCGAACACTTCGTTTTACCAGTGTTCGTGAGTGTGAACTCAAAAACGTAATATCTCCAGAACTGCGTGAAATGCACGTATTCGTGCTTAACTCGACGTGGCACGTCGTTTTAGAGCAAAACAAGCTAGATTCGAACACTTCGTTTTACCAGTGTTCGTGAGTGTGAACTCGAAAACGTAAATTCTCCAGAACTGCGTCAAATGCACGTATTCGTGCTTAACTCGACTTGCCACGTCGTTTTCGAACAACACAAGCTAGATTCGAACACTTCGTTTTACCAGTGTTCGTGAGTGTGAACTCAAAAACTTAATATCTCCAGAACTGCGTCAAATGCACGTATTCGTGCTTAACTCGACGTGGCACGTCGTTTTAGAGCAAAACAAACTAGATTCGAACAATTCGTTTTACCAGCGTTCGTGAGTGTGAACTCAAAAACGTAATGTCTCCAGAACTGCGTGAAATGCACGTATTCGTGCTTAACTCGACGTGCCACGTCGTTTTAGAGCAAAACAAGCTAGATTCGAACACTTCGTTATACCAGGGTTCGTGAGTGTGAACTCGAAAACGTAATATCTCCAGAACTGCGTGAAATGCACGTATTCGTGCTTAACTCGACGTGGCACGTCGTTTTAGAGCAAAACAAGCTAGATTCGAACACTTCGTTTTACCAGTGTTCGTGAGTGTGAAGTCGAAAACGTAATATCTCCAGAACTGCGTGAAATGCACGTATTCTTGTTAACTCGACGTGGCACGTCGTTTTAGAGTAAAACAAAATAGATTCGAACACTTCGTTTTACTAGTCTTCGTGAGTGTGAACTCAAAAACGTAATATCTCCAGAACTGCGTGAAATGCACGTATTCGTGCTTAACTCGACGTGCCACGTCGTTTTAGAGCAAAACAAGCTAGATTCGAAAACTTCGTTTTACCAGTGTTCGTGTGTGAACTCAAAAACGTAATATCTCCAGAACTGCGTGAAATGCACGTATTCGTGCTTAACTCGACGTGGCACGTCGCTTTAGAGCAAAACAAGCTAGTTTCGAACACTTCGTTTTACCAGTGTTCGTGTGTGAACTCGAAAACGTAAAATCTCCAGAACTGCGTCAAATGCACGTATTGGTGCTTAAGTCGACGTGGCACGTCGTTTTAGAGCAAAACAAACTAGATTCGAACACTGTTTTACCAGTGTTCGTGAGTGTGAACTCAAAAACGTAATATCTCCAGAACTGCGTGAAATGCACGTATTCGTGCTTAACTCGACGTGGCACGTCGTTTTAGAGCAAAAGAAGCTAGATTCGAACAATTCGTTTTACCAGTGTTCGTGAGTGTGAACTCAAAAACGTACTGTCTCCAGATCTGCGTGAAATGCACGTATTCGTGCTTAACTCGACGTGCCACGTCGTTTTAGAGCAAAACAAGCTAGATTCGAACACTTCGTTATACCAGTGTTCGTGAGTGTGAACTCGAAAACGTAATATCTCCAGAACTGCGTGAAATGCACGTTTTCGTGCTTAACTCGACGTGGCACGTCGTTTTAGAGCAAAACAAGCTAGATTCGAACACTTCGTTTTACCAGTGTTCGTGAGTGTGAACTCGAAAACGCAATATCTCCAGAACTGCGTGAAATGCACGTATTCTTGCTTAACTCGACGTGGCACGTCGTTTTAGAGCAAAACAAGCTAGTTTCGAACACTTCGTTTTACCAGTGTTCGTGTGTGAACTCGAAAACGTAAAATCTCCAGAACTGCGTCAAATGCACGTATTGGTGCTTAAGTCGACGTGGCACGTCGTTTTAGAGCAAAACAAACTAGATTCGAACACTGTTTTACCAGTGTTCGTGAGTGTGAACTCAAAAACGTAATATCTCCAGAACTGCGTGAAATGCACGTATTCGTGCTTAACTCGACGTGGCACGTCGTTTTAGAGCAAAAGAAGCTAGATTCGAACAATTCGTTTTACCAGTGTTCGTGAGTGTGAACTCAAAAACGTACTGTCTCCAGATCTGCGTGAAATGCACGTATTCGTGCTTAACTCGACGTGCCACGTCGTTTTAGAGCAAAACAAGCTAGATTCGAACACTTCGTTATACCAGTGTTCGTGAGTGTGAACTCGAAAACGTAATATCTCCAGAACTGCGTGAAATGCACGTTTTCGTGCTTAACTCGACGTGGCACGTCGTTTTAGAGCAAAACAAGCTAGATTCGAACACTTCGTTTTACCAGTGTTCGTGAGTGTGAACTCGAAAACGCAATATCTCCAGAACTGCGTGAAATGCACGTATTCTTGCTTAACTCGACGTGGCACGTCGTTTTAGAGCAAAACAAGCTAGATTCGAACACTTCGTTTTACCAGTGTTCGTGAGTGTGAACTCAAAAACGTAATATCTCCAGAACTGCGTGAAATGCACGTATTCGTGCTTAACTCGACGTGGCACGTCGTTTTAGAGCAAAACAAGCTAGATTCGAACACTTCGTTTTACTAGTGTTCGTGAGTGTGAACTCAAAAACGTAATATCTCCAGAACTGCGTGAAATGCACGTATTCGTGCTTAACTCGACGTGGCACGTCGTTTTAGAGCAAAACAAGCTAGATTCGAACACTTCGTTTTACCAGTGTTCGTGAGTGTGAACTCGAAAACGTAAATTCTCCAGAACTGCGTCAAATGCACGTATTCGTGCTTAACTCGACTTGCCACGTCGTTTTCGAACAACACAAGCTAGATTCGAACACTTCGTTTTACCAGTGTTCGTGAGTGTGAACTCAAAAACTTAATATCTCCAGAACTGCGTCAAATGCACGTATTCGTGCTTAACTCGACGTGGCACGTCGTTTTAGAGCAAAACAAACTAGATTCGAACAATTCGTTTTACCAGCGTTCGTGAGTGTGAACTCAAAAACGTAATGTCTCCAGAACTGCGTGAAATGCACGTATTCGTGCTTAACTCGACGTGGCACGTCGTTTTAGAGCAAAACAAGCTAGATTCGAACACTTCGTTTTACCAGTGTTCGTGAGTGTGAACTCGAAAACGTAAATTCTCCAGAACTGCGTCAAATGCACGTATTCGTGCTTAACTCGACTTGCCACGTCGTTTTCGAACAACACAAGCTAGATTCGAACACTTCGTTTTACCAGTGTTCGTGAGTGTGAACTCAAAAACTTAATATCTCCAGAACTGCGTCAAATGCACGTATTCGTGCTTAACTCGACGTGGCACGTCGTTTTAGAGCAAAACAAACTAGATTCGAACAATTCGTTTTACCAGCGTTCGTGAGTGTGAACTCAAAAACGTAATGTCTCCAGAACTGCGTGAAATGCACGTATTCGTGCTTAACTCGACGTGCCACGTCGTTTTAGAGCAAAACAAGCTAGATTCGAACACTTCGTTATACCAGTGTTCGTGAGTGTGAACTCGAAAACGTAATATCTCCAGAACTGCGTGAAATGCACGTATTCGTGCTTAACTCGACGTGGCACGTCGTTTTAGAGCAAAACAAGCTAGATTCGAACACTTCGTTTTACCAGTGTTCGTGAGTGTGAAGTCGAAAACGTAATATCTCCAGAACTGCGTGAAATGCACGTATTCTTGTTAACTCGACGTGGCACGTCGTTTTAGAGTAAAACAAAATAGATTCGAACACTTCGTTTTACCAGTGTTCGTGAGTGTGAACTCGAAAACGTAAAATCTCCAGAACTGCGTGAAATGCACGTATTCGTGCTTAACTCGACGTGCCACGTCGTTTTAGAGCAAAACAAGCTAGATTCGAACACTTCGTTATACCAGTCTTCGTGAGTGTGAACTCGAAAACGTAAATTCTCCAGAACTGCGTCAAATGCACGTATTCGTGCTTAACTCGACGTGGCGCGTCGTTTTAGAGCAAAACAAGCTAGATTCGAACACTTCGTTTTACCAGTGTTCGTGTGTGTGAACTCAAAAACGTAATATCTCCAGAACTGCGTGAAATGCACGTATTCGTGCTTAACTCGACGTGGCACGTCGCTTTAGAGCAAAACAAGCTAGTTTCGAACACTTCGTTTTACCAGTGTTCGTGAGTGTGAACTCAAAAACTTAATATCTCCAGAACTGCGTCAAATGCACGTATTCGTGCTTAACTCGACGTGGCACGTCGTTTTAGAGCAAAACAAACTAGATTCGAACAATTCGTTTTACCAGCGTTCGTGAGTGTGAACTCAAAAACGTAATGTCTCCAGAACTGCGTGAAATGCACGTATTCGTGCTTAACTCGACGTGCCACGTCGTTTTAGAGCAAAACAAGCTAGATTCGAACACTTCGTTATACCAGTGTTCGTGAGTGTGAACTCGAAAACGTAATATCTCCAGAACTGCGTGAAATGCACGTATTCGTGCTTAACTCGACGTGGCACGTCGTTTTAGAGCAAAACAAGCTAGATTCGAACACTTCGTTTTACCAGTGTTCGTGAGTGTGAAGTCGAAAACGTAATATCTCCAGAACTGCGTGAAATGCACGTATTCGTGCTTAACTCGACGTGGCACGTCGTTTTAGAGCAAAACAAACTAGATTCGAACAATTCGTTTTACCAGCGTTCGTGAGTGTGAACTCAAAAACGTAATGTCTCCAGAACTGCGTGAAATGCACGTATTCGTGCTTAACTCGACGTGCCACGTCGTTTTAGAGCAAAACAAGCTAGATTCGAACACTTCGTTATACCAGTCTTCGTGAGTGTGAACTCGAAAACGTAAATTCTCCAGAACTGCGTCAAATGCACGTATTCGTGCTTAACTCGACGTGGCGCGTCGTTTTAGAGCAAAACAAGCTAGATTCGAACACTTCGTTTTACCAGTGTTCGTGTGTGTGAACTCAAAAACGTAATATCTCCAGAACTGCGTGAAATGCACGTATTCGTGCTTAACTCGACGTGGCACGTCGCTTTAGAGCAAAACAAGCTAGTTTCGAACACTTCGTTTTACCAGTGTTCGTGAGTGTGAACTCGAAAACGTAAAATCTCCAGAACTGCGTCAAATGCACGTATTCGTGCTTAACTCGACGTGGCGCGTCGTTTTAGAGCAAAACAAGCTAGATTCGAACACTTCGTTTTACCAGTGTTCGTGAGTGTGAACTCGAAAACGTAAAATCTCCAGAACTGCGTCAAATGCACGTATTCCTGCTTAACTCGACGTGGCACGTCGTTTTAGAGCAAAACAAGCTAGATTCGAACACTTCGTTTTACCAGTGTTCGTGAGTGTGAAACTCTGAAACTCCAAAACTCCGAAACTCCGAAACTCCAAAAATCCGAAACTCTGAAAATTCGAAACTCCAAAACACCAAATCTCCAAAACTCCGAAACTCCAAAACTCCAAAACTCCAAAACTCAAAAATTCCGAAACTCCCCAACCCTGAACCTCCAAAACTCTGAAACTCCAAATCTCCGGAACTCCAAAACTCCAAAAATCCGAACCTCTGAAAATTCGAAACTCCAAAACACCAAATCTCCAAAACTCCGAAACTCCAAAACTCCGAAACTGCAAAACTAAAAAACTCCGAAACTCCGGAACTCCGAAACTCCAAAACTCAAAAATTCCGAAATTCCACAACCCTGAACCTCGAAAAGTCTGAAACTCCAAAACTCCGAAACTCCGAAACTCCAAAACTCCAAAAATCTGAAACTGAAAATTCAAAACTACAAAAATGCCAAAACTGCAATTCTCCAAAACTCCGAAACTCCGGAACTCCAATACTCAAAAATTCCGAAACTCCACAAAACTGAACCTCCAAAACTTTGAAACTCCAAAACTCCGAAACTCCGAAACTCCGAAACTCCAAAACTCCAAAACTCCAAAAGTGCAAAAATCCAAAACTCAAAAACTCATAAACTCCAAAACTCCAAAGCTCCAACACTCCAGAACTCTGACACTCCAAAACTACAAAACTACAAAATTCCGAAACTCCAAGATTCCGAATCTCCAAAACGCCAAAACTCCAAATCTCCGAAACTCCAAAACTCCAAAAATCCGAAACTGAAAATTCGAAACTCCAAAACTCCAAAACTCCGAAACTCTGAAACTCCAAAACTCAAAAATTCCGAAACTCCACAACCCTGAACCTCGAAAACTCTGAAACTCCAAAACTCCGAAACTCCGAAACTCCAAAAATCCGAAACTCTGAAAATTCGAAACTCCAAAACCCCAAAACTCCAAAACTGCAATTCTCCAAAACTCCGAAACTACGAAACTCCAAAACTCAAAAATTCCGAAACTCCACAACCCTGAACCTCCAAAACTCTGAAACTCCAAAACTCCGAAACTCCGAAACTCCAAAACTCCAAAAGTGCAAAAATCCAAAACTAAAAAACTCAAAAACTCCAAAACTCCAAAGCTCCAAAACTACAACACTCCAAAACTCCGACACTCCAAAACTACAAAACTACAAAATTCCGACACTCCAAGACTCCGAATCTCCAAAACGCCGAAACTCCAAATCTCGAAAACTCAAAAACTCCAAAAATCCGAAACTGAAAATTCGAAACTCCAAAACTCCAAAACCGCAAAACTCCAAAACTCCGAAACTCTGAAACTCCAAAACTCAAAAATTCCGAAACTCCACAACCCTGAACCTCCAGAACTCTGAAACTCTGAAACTCCAAAACTCCGACACTCCAAAACTACAAAACTACAAAATTCCGACACTCCAAGACTCCGAATCTCCAAAATGCCGAAACTCCAAATCTCGAAAACTCCAAAACTCCAAAAATCCGAGACTGAAAATTCGAAACTCCGAAACTCGAAAACCGCAAAACTCCAAAACTCCGAAACTCCGAAACTCCAAAACTCAAAAATTCCGAAACTCCACAACCCTGAACCTCCAGAACTCTGAAACTCTGAAACTCCGAAACTCCGAAACTCCGAAACTCCAAAACTCCAACACTCCAAAACTCCGACACTCCAAAACTACAAAACTGCAAAATTCCGAAACTCCAAGACCCCGAATCTCCAAAACGCCAAAACTCCAAATCTCCGAAACTCCAAAACTCCGAAAATCCGAAACTCTGTAAATTCGAAACTCCAAAACTCGAAAACTCCGAAACTCCGAAACTCCAAAATTCAAAAATTCAGAAACTCCACAACCCTGAACCTCGAAAACTCTGAAACTCCAAAACTCCGAAACTCCGAAACTCCAAAACTCCAAAACTCCGAAACTGCAAAACTCCAAAACTCCGAAACTCCGAAACTCCGGAACTCCGAAACTCCAAAACTCCAAAACTCAAAAATTCCGAAACTCCACAACCCTGAACCTCGAATACTCTGAAACTCCAAAACTCCGAAACTCCAAAACTCAAAAATTCCGAAACTCCACAACCCTGAACCTCCAAAACTCGGAAACTCCAAAACGCCAAAACTCCAAATCTCCGAAACTCCAAAACTCCAAAAATCCGAAACTCTGAAAATTCGAAACTCCAAAACTCCAAAATTCCAAAACTGCAATACTCCAAAACTCCGAAACTCCGAAACTCCAAAACTCAAAAATTCCGAAACTCCACAACCCTGAACCTCCAAAACTCTGAAACTCCAAAACTCCGAAAGTCCGAAACTCCAAAAATCCGAAACTCTGAAAATTCGAAACTCCAAAACACCAAATCTCCAAAACTCCGAAACTCCAAAACTCCAAAACTCCGAAACTCCAAAACTCAAAAATTCCGAAACTCCCCAACCCTGAACCTCCAAAACTCTGAAACTCCAAATCTCCGGAACTCCAAAACTCCAAAAATCCGAAACTCTGAAAATTCGAAACTCCAAAACACCAAATCTCCAAAACTCCGAAACTCCAAAACTCCAAAACTCCGAAACTGCAAAACTCCAAAACTCCGAAACTCCAAAACTCAAAAATTCCGAAATTCCACAACCCTGAACCTCGAAAAGTCTGAAACTCCAAAACTCCGAAACTCCGAAACTCCAAAACTCCAAAAATCCGAAACTGAAAATTCAAAAGTACAAAAATTCCAAAACTGCAATTCTCCAAAACTCCGAAACTCCGGAACTCCAATGCTCAAAAATTCCGAAACTCCACAACCCTGAACCTCCAAAACTCTGAAACTCCAAAACTCCGAAACTCCGAAACTCCGAAACTCCAAAACTCCAAAACTCCAAAAGTGCAAAAATCCAAAACTCAAAAACTCATAAACTCCAAAACTCCAAAGCTCCAACACTCCAGAACTCTGACACTCCAAAACTACAAAACTACAAAATTCCGAAACTCCAAGATTCCGAATCTCGAAAACGCCAAAACTCCAAATCTCCGAAACTCCAAAACTCCAAAAATCCGAAACTGAAAATTCGAAACTCCAAAACTCCAAAACTCCGAAACTCTGAAACTCCAAAACTCAAAAATTCCGAAACTCCACAACCCTGAACCTCGAAAACTCTGAAACTCCAAAACTCCGAAACTCCGAAACTCCAAAAATCCGAAACTCTTAAAATTCGAAACTCCAAAACCCCAAAACTCCAAAACTGCAATTCTCCAAAACTCCGAAACTACGAAACTCCGAAACTCCAAAACTCCAAAAATCCGAAACTCTGAAAATTCGAAACTCCAAAACCCCAAAACTCCAAAACTGCAATTCTCCAAAACTCCGAAACTCCGAACTGCGTGAAACTCGTGAAATGCACGTATTCGTGCTTAACTCGACGTGGCACGTCGTTTTAGAGCAAAAGAAGCTAGATTCGAACACTTCGTTTTACCAGTGTTCGTGAGTGTGAACTCAAAAACGTACTGTCTCCAGATCTGCGTGAAATGCACGTATTCGTGCTTAACTCGACGTGCCACGTCGTTTTAGAGCAAAACAAGCTAGATTCGAACACTTCGTTATACCAGTGTTCGTGAGTGTGAACTCGAAAACGTAATATCTCCAGAACTGCGTGAAATGCACGTATTCGTGCTTAACTCGACGTGGCACGTCGTTTTAGAGCAAAACAAGCTAGATTCGAACACTTCGTTTTACCAGTGTTCGTGAGTGTGAACTCGAAAACGCAATATCTCCAGAACTGCGTGAAATGCACGTATTCTTGCTTAACTCGACGTGGCACGTCGTTTTAGAGCAAAACAAGCTAGATTCGAACACTTTGTTTTACCAGTGTTCGTGAGTGTGAACTCAAAAACGTAATATCTCCAGAACTGCGTGAAATGCACGTATTCGTGCTTAACTCGACGTGGCACGTCGTTTTAGAGCAAAAGAAGCTAGATTCGAACACTTCGTTTTACCAGTGTTCGTGAGTGTGAACTCAAAAACGTACTGTCTCCAGATCTGCGTGAAATGCACGTATTCGTGCTTAACTCGACGTGGCACGTCGTTTTAGAGCAAAACAAGCTAGATTCGAACACTTCGTTTTACCAGTGTTCGTGAGTGTGAACTCGAAAACGCAATATCTCCAGAACTGCGTGAAATGCACGTATTCTTGCTTAACTCGACGTGGCACGTCGTTTTAGAGCAAAACAAGCTAGATTCGAACACTTCGTTTTACCAGTGTTCGTGAGTGTGAACTCAAAAACGTAATATCTCCAGAACTGCGTGAAATGCACGTATTCGTGCTTAACTCGACGTGGCACGTCGTTTTAGAGCAAAACAAGCTAGATTCGAACACTTCGTTTTACTAGTGTTCGTGAGTGTGAACTCAAAAACGTAATATCTCCAGAACTGCGTGAAATGCACGTATTCGTGCTTAACTCGACGTGGCACGTCGTTTTAGAGCAAAACAAGCTAGATTCGAACACTTCGTTTTACCAGTGTTCGTGAGTGTGAACTCGAAAACGTAAATTCTCCAGAACTGCGTCAAATGCACGTATTCGTGCTTAACTCGACGTGGCTTGTCGTTTTAGAGCAAAACAAGCTAGATTCGAACACTTCGTTTTACCAGTGTTCGTGAGTGTGAACTCGAAAACGTAAAATCTCCAGAACTGCGTCAAATGCACGTATTCGTGCTTAACTCGACGTGGCACGTCGTTTTAGAGCACAACAAGCTAGATTCGAACACTTCGTTTTACCAGTGTTCGTGAGTGTGAACTCGAAAACGCAATATCTCCAGAACTGCGTGAAATGCACGTATTCTTGCTTAACTCGACGTGGCACGTCGTTTTAGAGCAAAACAAGCTAGATTCGAACACTTCGTTTTACCAGTGTTCGTGAGTGTGAACTCGAAAACGTAATATCTCCAGAACTGCGTGAAATGCACGTATTCGTGCTTAACTCGACGTGGCACGTCGTTTTAGAGCAAAACAAACTAGATTCGAACAATTCGTTTTACCAGTGTTCGTGAATGTGAACTCAAAAACGTAATGTCTCCAGAACTGCGTGAAATGCACGTATTCGTGCTTAACTCGACGTGGCACGTCGTTTTAGAGCAAAACAAACTAGATTCGAACACTTCGTTTTACCAGTGTTCGTGTGTGTGAACTCAAAAACGTAATATCTCCAGAACTGCGTGAAATGCACGTATTCGTGCTTAACTCGACGTGGCACGTCGCTTTAGAGCAAAACAAGCTAGTTTCGAACACTTCGTTTTACCAGTGTTCGTGAGTGTGAACTCGAAAACGCAATATCTCCAGAACTGCGTGAAATGCACGTATTCTGGCTTAACTCGACGTGGCACGTCGTTTTAGAGCAAAACAAGCTAGATTCGAACACTTCGTTTTACCAGTGTTCGTGAGTGTGAACTCAAAAACGTAATATCTCCAGAACTGCGTGAAATGCACGTATTCGTGCTTAACTCGACGTGGCACGTCGTTTTAGAGCAAAACAAGCTAGATTCGAACACTTCGTTTTACCAGTGTTCGTGAGTGTGAACTCAAAAACGTAATATCTCCAGAACTGCGTGAAATGCACGTATTCGTGCTTAACTCGACGTGCCACGTCGTTTTAGAGCAAAACAAGCTAGATTCGAAAACTTCGTTTTACCAGTGTTCGTGTGTGAACTCAAAAACGTAATATCTCCAGAACTGCGTGAAATGCACGTATTCGTGCTTAACTCGACGTGGCACGTCGCTTTAGAGCAAAACAAGCTAGATTCGAACACTTCGTTTTACCAGTGTTCGTGAGTGTGAACTCGAAAACGTAAATTCTCCAGAACTGCGTCAAATGCACGTATTCGTGCTTAACTCGACTTGCCACGTCGTTTTCGAACAACACAAGCTAGATTCGAACACTTCGTTTTACCAGTGTTCGTGAGTGTGAACTCAAAAACTTAATATCTCCAGAACTGCGTCAAATGCACGTATTCGTGCTTAACTCGACGTGGCACGTCGTTTTAGAGCAAAACAAACTAGATTCGAACAATTCGTTTTACCAGCGTTCGTGAGTGTGAACTCAAAAACGTAATGTCTCCAGAACTGCGTGAAATGCACGTATTCGTGCTTAACTCGACGTGCCACGTCGTTTTAGAGCAAAACAAGCTAGATTCGAACACTTCGTTATACCAGTGTTCGTGAGTGTGAACTCGAAAACGTAATATCTCCAGAACTGCGTGAAATGCACGTATTCGTGCTTAACTCGACGTGGCACGTCGTTTTAGAGCAAAACAAGCTAGATTCGAACACTTCGTTTTACCAGTGTTCGTGAGTGTGAACTCGAAAACGCAATATCTCCAGAACTGCGTGAAATGCACGTATTCTTGCTTAACTCGACGTGGCACGTCGTTTTAGAGCAAAACAAGCTAGATTCGAACACTGTTTTACCAGTGTTCGTGAGTGTGAACTCAAAAACGTAATATCTCCAGAACTGCGTGAAATGCACGTATTCGTGCTTAACTCGACGTGGCACGTCGTTTTAGAGCAAAAGAAGCTAGATTCGAACACTTCGTTTTACCAGTGTTCGTGAGTGTGAACTCAAAAACGTACTGTCTCCAGATCTGCGTGAAATGCACGTATTCGTGCTTAACTCGACGTGGCACGTCGTTTTAGAGCAAAACAAGCTAGATTCGAACACTTCGTTTTACCAGTGTTCGTGAGTGTGAACTCGAAAACGCAATATCTCCAGAACTGCGTGAAATGCACGTATTCTTGCTTAACTCGACGTGGCACGTCGTTTTAGAGCAAAACAAGCTAGATTCGAACACTTCGTTTTACCAGTGTTCGTGAGTGTGAACTCAAAAACGTAATATCTCCAGAACTGCGTGAAATGCACGTATTCGTGCTTAACTCGACGTGGCACGTCGTTTTAGAGCAAAACAAGCTAGATTCGAACACTTCGTTTTACTAGTGTTCGTGAGTGTGAACTCAAAAACGTAATATCTCCAGAACTGCGTGAAATGCACGTATTCGTGCTTAACTCGACGTGGCACGTCGTTTTAGAGCAAAACAAGCTAGATTCGAACACTTCGTTTTACCAGTGTTCGTGAGTGTGAACTCGAAAACGTAAATTCTCCAGAACTGCGTCAAATGCACGTATTCGTGCTTAACTCGACTTGCCACGTCGTTTTCGAACAACACAAGCTAGATTCGAACACTTCGTTTTACCAGTGTTCGTGAGTGTGAACTCAAAAACTTAATATCTCCAGAACTTCGTGCTTAACTCGACGTGGCACGTCGTTTTAGAGCAAAACAAGCTAGATTCGAACACTTCGTTTTACCAGTGTTCGTGAGTGTGAACTCGAAAACGTAAATTCTCCAGAACTGCGTCAAATGCACGTATTCGTGCTTAACTCGACTTGCCACGTCGTTTTCGAACAACACAAGCTAGATTCGAACACTTCGTTTTACCAGTGTTCGTGAGTGTGAACTCAAAAACTTAATATCTCCAGAACTGCGTCAAATGCACGTATTCGTGCTTAACTCGACGTGGCACGTCGTTTTAGAGCAAAACAAACTAGATTCGAACAATTCGTTTTACCAGCGTTCGTGAGTGTGAACTCAAAAACGTAATGTCTCCAGAACTGCGTGAAATGCACGTATTCGTGCTTAACTCGACGTGCCACGTCGTTTTAGAGCAAAACAAGCTAGATTCGAACACTTCGTTATACCAGTGTTCGTGAGTGTGAACTCGAAAACGTAATATCTCCAGAACTGCGTGAAATGCACGTATTCGTGCTTAACTCGACGTGGCACGTCGTTTTAGAGCAAAACAAGCTAGATTCGAACACTTCGTTTTACCAGTGTTCGTGAGTGTGAAGTCGAAAACGTAATATCTCCAGAACTGCGTGAAATGCACGTATTCTTGTTAACTCGACGTGGCACGTCGTTTTAGAGTAAAACAAAATAGATTCGAACAATTCGTTTTACCAGCGTTCGTGAGTGTGAACTCAAAAACGTAATGTCTCCAGAACTGCGTGAAATGCACGTATTCGTGCTTAACTCGACGTGCCACGTCGTTTTAGAGCAAAACAAGCTAGATTCGAACACTTCGTTATACCAGTCTTCGTGAGTGTGAACTCGAAAACGTAAATTCTCCAGAACTGCGTCAAATGCACGTATTCGTGCTTAACTCGACGTGGCGCGTCGTTTTAGAGCAAAACAAGCTAGATTCGAACACTTCGTTTTACCAGTGTTCGTGTGTGTGAACTCAAAAACGTAATATCTCCAGAACTGAGTGAAATGCACGTATTCGTGCTTAACTCGACGTGGCACGTCGCTTTAGACCAAAACAAGCTAGTTTCGAACACTTCGTTTTACCAGTGTTCGTGAGTGTGAACTCGAAAACGTAAAATCTCCAGAACTGCGTCAAATGCACGTATTCGTGCTTAACTCGACGTGGCGCGTCGTTTTAGAGCAAAACAAGCTAGATTCGAACACTTCGTTTTACCAGTGTTCGTGAGTGTGAACTCGAAAACGTAAAATCTCCAGAACTGCGTCAAATGCACGTATTCGTGCTTAACTCGACGTGGCACGTCGTTTTAGAGCAAAACAAGCTAGATTCGAACACTTCGTTTTACCAGTGTTCGTGAGTGTGAACTCGAAAACGCAATATCTCCAGAACTGCGTGAAATGCACGTATTCTTGCTTAACTCGACGTGGCACGTCGTTTTAGAGCAAAACAAGCTAGATTCGAACACTTCGTTTTACCAGTGTTCGTGAGTGTGAACTCAAAAACTTAATATCTCCAGAACTGCGTCAAATGCACGTATTCGTGCTTAACTCGACGTGGCACGTCGTTTTAGAGCAAAACAAACTAGATTCGAACAATTCGTTTTACCAGCGTTCGTGAGTGTGAACTCAAAAACGTAATGTCTCCAGAACTGCGTGAAATGCACGTATTCGTGCTTAACTCGACGTGCCACGTCGTTTTAGAGCAAAACAAGCTAGATTCGAACACTTCGTTATACCAGTGTTCGTGAGTGTGAACTCGAAAACGTAATATCTCCAGAACTGCGTGAAATGCACGTATTCGTGCTTAACTCGACGTGGCACGTCGTTTTAGAGCAAAACAAGCTAGATTCGAACACTTCGTTTTACCAGTGTTCGTGAGTGTGAAGTCGAAAACGTAATATCTCCAGAACTGCGTGAAATGCACGTATTCTTGTTAACTCGACGTGGCACGTCGTTTTAGAGTAAAACAAAATAGATTCGAACACTTCGTTTTACCAGTCTTCGTGAGTGTGAACTCAAAAACGTAATATCTCCAGAACTGCGTGAAATGCACGTATTCGTGCTTAACTCGACGTGGCACGTCGCTTTAGAGCAAAACAAGCTAGTTTCGAACACTTCGTTTTACCAGTGTTCGTGTGTGAACTCGAAAACGTAAAATCTCCAGAACTGCGTCAAATGCACGTATTGGTGCTTAAGTCGACGTGGCACGTCGTTTTAGAGCAAAACAAACTAGATTCGAACACTGTTTTACCAGTGTTCGTGAGTGTGAACTCAAAAACGTAATATCTCCAGAACTGCGTGAAATGCACGTATTCGTGCTTAACTCGACGTGGCACGTCGTTTTAGAGCAAAAGAAGCTAGATTCGAACACTTCGTTTTACCAGTGTTCGTGAGTGTGAACTCAAAAACGTACTGTCTCCAGATCTGCGTGAAATGCACGTATTCGTGCTTAACTCGACGTGCCACGTCGTTTTAGAGCAAAACAAGCTAGATTCGAACACTTCGTTATACCAGTGTTCGTGAGTGTGAACTCGAAAACGTAATATCTCCAGAACTGCGTGAAATGCACGTATTCGTGCTTAACTCGACGTGGCCTGTCGTTTTAGAGCAAAACAAGCTAGATTCGAACACTTCGTTTTACCAGTGTTCGTGAGTGTGAACTCGAAAACGCAATATCTCCAGAACTGCGTGAAATGCACGTATTCTTGTTAACTCGACGTGGCACGTCGTTTTAGAGTAAAACAAAATAGATTCGAACACTTCGTTTTACCAGTCTTCGTGAGTGTGAACTCAAAAACGTAATATCTCCAGAACTGCGTGAAATGCACGTATTCGTGCTTAACTCGACGTGGCACGTCGCTTTAGAGCAAAACAAGCTAGTTTCGAACACTTCGTTTTACCAGTGTTCGTGTGTGAACTCGAAAACGTAAAATCTCCAGAACTGCGTCAAATGCACGTATTGGTGCTTAAGTCGACGTGGCACGTCGTTTTAGAGCAAAACAAACTAGATTCGAACACTGTTTTACCAGTGTTCGTGAGTGTGAACTCAAAAACGTAATATCTCCAGAACTGCGTGAAATGCACGTATTCGTGCTTAACTCGACGTGGCACGTCGTTTTAGAGCAAAAGAAGCTAGATTCGAACACTTCGTTTTACCAGTGTTCGTGAGTGTGAACTCAAAAACGTACTGTCTCCAGATCTGCGTGAAATGCACGTATTCGTGCTTAACTCGACGTGCCACGTCGTTTTAGAGCAAAACAAGCTAGATTCGAACACTTCGTTATACCAGTGTTCGTGAGTGTGAACTCGAAAACGTAATATCTCCAGAACTGCGTGAAATGCACGTATTCGTGCTTAACTCGACGTGGCACGTCGTTTTAGAGCAAAACAAGCTAGATTCGAACACTTCGTTTTACCAGTGTTCGTGAGTGTGAACTCGAAAACGCAATATCTCCAGAACTGCGTGAAATGCACGTATTCTTGCTTAACTCGACGTGGCACGTCGTTTTAGAGCAAAACAAGCTAGATTCGAACACTTCGTTTTACCAGTGTTCGTGAGTGTGAACTCAAAAACGTAATATCTCCAGAACTGCGTGAAATGCACGTATTCGTGCTTAACTCGACGTGGCACGTCGTTTTAGAGCAAAACAAACTAGATTCGAACAATTCGTTTTACCAGCGTTCGTGAGTGTGAACTCAAAAACGTAATGTCTCCAGAACTGCGTGAAATGCACGTATTCGTGCTTAACTCGACGTGCCACGTCGTTTTAGAGCAAAACAAGCTAGATTCGAACACTTCGTTATACCAGTGTTCGTGAGTGTGAACTCGAAAACGTAATATCTCCAGAACTGCGTGAAATGCACGTATTCGTGCTTAACTCGACGTGGCACGTCGTTTTAGAGCAAAACAAGCTAGATTCGAACACTTCGTTTTACCAGTGTTCGTGAGTGTGAAGTCGAAAACGTAATATCTCCAGAACTGCGTGAAATGCACGTATTCTTGTTAACTCGACGTGGCACGTCGTTTTAGAGTAAAACAAAATAGATTCGAACACTTCGTTTTACCAGTCTTCGTGAGTGTGAACTCGAAAACGTAAATTCTCCAGAACTGCGTCAAATGCACGTATTCGTGCTTAACTCGACGTGCCACGTCGTTTTAGAGCAAAACAAGCTAGATTCGAAAACTTCGTTTTACCAGTGTTCGTGTGTGAACTCAAAAACGTAATATCTCCAGAACTGCGTGAAATGCACGTATTCGTGCTTAACTCGACGTGGCACGTCGCTTTAGAGCAAAACAAGCTAGTTTCGAACACTTCGTTTTACCAGTGTTCGTGTGTGAACTCGAAAACGTAAAATCTCCAGAACTGCGTCAAATGCACGTATTGGTGCTTAAGTCGACGTGGCACGTCGTTTTAGAGCAAAACAAACTAGATTCGAACACTTTTACCAGTGTTCGTGAGTGTGAACTCAAAAACGTAATATCTCCAGAACTGCGTGAAATGCACGTATTCGTGCTTAACTCGACGTGGCACGTCGTTTTAGAGCAAAAGAAGCTAGATTCGAACACTTCGTTTTACCAGTGTTCGTGAGTGTGAACTCAAAAACGTACTGTCTCCAGATCTGCGTGAAATGCACGTATTCGTGCTTAACTCGACGTGCCACGTCGTTTTAGAGCAAAACAAGCTAGATTCGAGGTTCAGGGTTGTGGAGTTTCTGAATTTTTGAATTTTGGAGTTTCGGAGTTTCGGAGTTTTGGAGTTTTGGAGTTTCGAATTTACAGAGTTTCGGATTTTCGGAGTTTTGGAGTTTCGGAGATTTGGAGTTTTGGCGTTTTGGAGATTCGGGGTCTTGGAGTTTCGGAATTTTGCAGTTTTGTAGTTTTGGAGTGTCGGAGTTTTGGAGTGTTGGAGTTTTGGAGTTTCGGAGTTTCGGAGTTTCGGAGTTTCGGAGTTTTGGAGTTTCAGAGTTTCAGAGTTCTGGAGGTTCAGGGTTGTGGAGTTTCGGAATATTTGAGTTTTGGAGTTTCGGAGTTTCGGAGTTTTGGAGTTTTGCGGTTTTCGAGTTTCGGAGTTTCGAATTTTCAGTTTCGGATTTTTGGAGTTTTGGAGTTTTCGAGATTTGGAGTTTCGGCGTTTTGGAGATTCGGAGTCTTGGAGTGTCGGAATTTTGTAGTTTTGTAGTTTTGGAGTGTCGGAGTTTTGGAGTGTTGGAGTTTTGGAGCTTTGGAGTTTTGGAGTTTTTGAGTTTTTTAGTTTTGGATTTTTGCACTTTTGGAGTTTTGGAGTTTTGGAGTTTCGGAGTTTCGGAGTTTTGGAGTTTCAGAGTTTTGGAGGTTCAGGGTTGTGGAGTTTCGGAATTTTTGAGTTTTAGAGTTTCGGAGTTTCGGAGTTTTGGAGAATTGCAGTTTTGGAGTTTTGGGGTTTTGGAGTTTCGAATTTTCAGAGTTTCGGATTTTTGGAGTTTTGGAGTTTCGGAGTTTCGTAGTTTCGGAGTTTTGGAGAATTGCAGTTTTGGAGTTTTGGGGTTTTGGAGTTTCGAATTTTCAGAGTTTCGGATTTTTGGAGTTTCGGAGTTTCGGAGTTTTGGAGTTTCAGAGTTTTCGAGGTTCAGGGTTGTGGAGTTTCGGAATTTTTGAGTTTTGGAGTTTCAGAGTTTCGGAGTTTTGGAGTTTTGGAGTTTCGAATTTTCAGTTTCGGATTTTTGGAGTTTTGGAGTTTCGGAGATTTGGAGTTTTGGCGTTTTCGAGATTCGGAATCTTGGAGTTTCGGAATTTTGTAGTTTTGTAGTTTTGGAGTGTCAGAGTTCTGGAGTGTTGGAGCTTTGGAGTTTTGGAGTTTATGAGTTTTTGAGTTTTGGATTTTTGCACTTTTGGAGTTTTGGAGTTTTGGAGTTTCGGAGTTTCGGAGTTTTGGAGTTTCAGACTTTTCGAGGTTCAGGGATGTGGAATTTCGGAATTTTTGAGTTTTGGAGTTTCGGAGTTCCGGAGTTTCGGAGTTTTGGAGTTTTGCAGTTTCGGAGTTTTGGAGTTTTGGAGTTTCGGAGTTTTGGAGATTTGGTGTTTTGGAGTTTCGAATTTTCAGAGTTTCGGATTTTTGGAGTTTTGGAGTTCTGGAGATTTGGAGTTTCAGAGTTTTGGAGGTTCAGGGTTGGGGAGTTTCGGAATTTTTGAGTTTTGGAGTTTCGGAGATTTGGAGTTTTGGCGCTTTGGAGATTCGGAATCTTGGAGTTTCGGAATTTTGTAGTTTTGTAGTTTTGGAGTGTCAGAGTTTTGGAGTGTTGGAGTTTTGGAGCTTTGGAGTTTTGGAGTTTTTTGAGTTTTTGAGTTTTGGATTTTGACACTTTTGGAGTTTTGGAGTTTCGGAGTTTCGGAGTTTTGGAGTTTCAGAGTTTTGGAGGTTCAGGGTTGTGGAGTTTCGGAATTTTTGAGTTTTGGAGTTTCGGAGTTTTGGAGTTTCAGAGTTTTCGAGGTTCAGGGTTGTGGAGTTTCGGAATTTTTGAGTTTTGGAGTTTTGGAGTTTCGGAGTTTTGGAGTTTTGGAGTTTCGGAGTTTCGGAGTTTTGGAGTTTCAGAGTTTTCGAGGTTCAGGGTTGTGGAGTTTTTGAATTTTTGAATTTTGGAGTTTCGGAGTTTCGGAGTTTTGGAGTTTTGGAGTTTCGAATTTACAGAGTTTCGGATTTTCGGAGTTTTGGAGTTTCGGAGATTTGGAGTTTTGGCGTTTTGGAGATTCGGGGTCTTGGAGTTTCGGAATTTTGCAGTTTTGTAGTTTTGGAGTGTCGGAGTTTTGGAGTGTTGGAGTTTTGGAGTTTCGGAGTTTCGGAGTTTCGGAGTTTCAGAGTTTCAGAGTTCTGGAGGTTCAGGGTTGTGGAGTTTCGGAATTTTTGAGTTTTGGAGTTTCGGAGTTTCGGAGTTTTGGAGTTTTGCGGTTTTCGAGTTTCGGAGTTTCGAATTTTCAGTCTCGGATTTTTGGAGTTTTGGAGTTTTCGAGATTTGGAGTTTCGGCGTTTTGGAGATTCGGAGTCTTGGAGTGTCGGAATTTTGTAGTTTTGTAGTTTTGGAGTGTCGGAGTTTTGGAGTGTTGGAGTTTTGGAGCTTTGGAGTTTTGGAGTTTTTGAGTTTTTTAGTTTTGGATTTTTGCACTTTTGGAGTTTTGGAGTTTTGGAGTTTTGGAGTTTCGGAGTTTCGGAGTTTTGGAGTTTCAGAGTTTTGGAGGTTCAGGGTTGTGGAGTTTCGGAATTTTTGAGTTTTGGACTTTCGGAGTTTCGGAGTTTTGGAGAATTGCAGTTTTGGAGTTTTGGGGTTTTGGAGTTTCGAATTTTCAGTTTCGGATTTTTGGAGTTTTGGAGTTTCGGAGTTTCGTAGTTTCGGAGTTTTGGAGAATTGCAGTTTTGGAGTTTTGGGGTTTTGGAGTTTCGAATTTTCAGAGTTTCGGATTTTTGGAGTTTCGGAGTTTCGGAGTTTTGGAGTTTCAGAGTTTTCGAGGTTCAGGGTTGTGGAGTTTCGGAATTTTTGAGTTTTGGAGTTCCAGAGTTTCGGAGTTTTGGAGTTTCGAATTTTCAGTTTCGGATTTTTGGAGTTTTGGAGTTTCGGAGATTTGGAGTTTTGGCGTTTTCGAGATTCGGAATCTTGGAGTTTCGGAATTTTGTAGTTTTGTAGTTTTGGAGTGTCAGAGTTCTGGAGTGTTGGAGCTTTGGAGTTTTGGAGTTTATGAGTTTTTGAGTTTTGGATTTTTGCACTTTTGGAGTTTTGGAGTTTTGGAGTTTCGGAGTTTCGGAGTTTTGGAGTTTTGCGGTTTTCGAGTTTCGGAGTTTCGAATTTTCATTTTCAGATTTTTGGAGTTTTGGAGTTTTCGAGATTTGGAGTTTCGGCGTTTTGGAGATTCGGAGTCTTGGAGTGTCGGAATTTTGTAGTTTTGTAGTTTTGGAGTGTCGGAGTTTTGGAGTGTTGGAGTTTTGGAGCTTTGGAGTTTTGGAGTTTTTGAGTTTTTTAGTTTTGGATTTTTGCACTTTTGGAGTTTTGGAGTTTTGGAGTTTCGGAGTTTCGGAGTTTTGGAGTTTCAGAGTTTTGGAGGTTCAGGGTTGTGGAGTTTCGGAATTTTTGAGTTTTGGAGTTTCGGAGTTTCGGAGTTTTGGAGAATTGCAGTTTTGGAGTTTTGGGGTTTTGGAGTTTCGAATTTTCAGAGTTTCGGATTTTTGGAGTTTTGGAGTTTCGGAGTTTCGGAGTTTTGGAGTTTCAGAGTTTTCGAGGTTCAGGGTTGTGGAGTTTCGGAATTTTTGAGTTTTGGAGTTTCGGAGTTTCGGAGTTTTGGAGTTTCGAATTTTCAGTTTCGGATTTTTGGAGTTTTGGAGTTTCGGAGATTTGGAATTTTGGCGTTTATTCGGAATCTTGGAGTTTTGGAATTTTGTAGTTTTGTAGTTTTGGAGTGTCAGAGTTCTGGAGTGTTGGAGCTTTGGAGTTTTGGAGTTTATGAGTTTTTGAGTTTTGGATTTTTGCACTTTTGGAGTTTTGGAGTTTTGGAGTTTCGGAGTTTCGGAGTTTTGGAGTTTCAGAGTTTTGGAGGTTCAGGGTTGTGGAGTTTCGGAATTTTGTAGTTTTGTAGTTTTGGAGTGTCAGAGTTCTGGAGTGTTGGAGCTTTGCAGTTTTGGAGTGTCGGAGGTTTGGAGTGTTGGAGTTTTGGAGTTTTGGAGTTTTGGAGTTTCGGAGTTTCGGAGTTTCGGAGTTTTGGAGTTTCAGAGTTTTGGAGGTTCAGGGTTGTGGAATTTCGGAATTTTGGAGTTTTGGAGTTTCGGAGTTTTGGAGTTTTGGAGTTTTTGAGTTTTTGAGATTTGGATTTTTGCACTTTTGGAGTTTTGGAGTTTCGGAGTTTTGGAGTTTCAGAGTTTTGGAGGTTCAGGGTTGTGGAGTTTCGGAATTTTTGAGTATTGGAGTTTCGGAGTTTTGGAGAATTGCAGTTTTGAGTTTTGGAGTTTCGAATTTTCAGAGTTTCGGATTTTTGGAGTTTTGGAGTTTCGGAGTTTTGGAGTTTCAGAGTTTTCGAGGTTCAGGGTTGTGGAGTTTCGGAATTTTTGAGTTTTGGAGTTTCGGAGTTTCGGAGTTTCGGAGTTTTGGAGTTTTGGAGTTTCGGAGATTTGGAGTTTTGGCGTTTTGGAGATTCGGAATCTTGGAGTTTCGGAATTTTGTAGTTTTGTAGTTTTCGAGTGTCGGAGTTTTGGAGTGTTGGAGTTTTGGAGCTTTGGAGTTTTGGAGTTTTTGAGTTTTGGAGTTTTGGATTTTTGCACTTTTGGAGTTTTGGAGTTTCAGAGTTTTGGAGGTTCAGGGTTGTGGAGTTTCGGAATTTTTGAGTTTTGGAGTTTCGGAGTTTCGGAGTATTGGAGAATTGCAGTTTTGGAGTTTTGGGGTTTTGGAGATTCGAATTTTCAGAGTTTCGGATTTTTGGAGTTTTGGAGTTTCGGAGTTTCGGAGTTTTGGAGTTTCAGAGTTTTCGAGGTTCAGGGTTGTGGAGTTTCGGAATTTTTGAGTTTTGGAGTTCCGGAGATTTGGAGTTTCAGAGTTTTGGAGGTTCAGGGTTGTGGAGTTTCGGAATTTTTGAGTTTTGGAGTTTCGGAGTTTCGGAGTTTTGGAGTATTGCAGTTTTGGAATTTTGGAGTTTTGGAGTTTCGAATTTTCAGAGTTTGGGATTTTTGGTGTTTTGGAGTTTTGGAGATTTGGAGTTTTGGCATTTTGGAGATTCGGAATTTTGGAGTTTCGGAATTTTGTAGTTTTGTAGTTTTGGAGTGTCGGAGTTTTGGAGTGTTGGAGTTTTGGAGCTTTGGAGTTTTGGAGTTTTTGAGTTTTGGATTTTTGCACTTTTGGAGTTTTGGAGTTTTGGAGTTTCGGAGTTTCGGAGTATTCGAGTTTCAGAGTTTTGGAGGTTCAGGGTTGTGGAGTTTCGGAATTTTTGAGTTTTGGAGTTTCGGAGTTTCGGAGTTTTGGAATATTGCAGTTTTGGAATTTTGGAGTTTTGGAGTTTCGAATTTTCAGAGTTTCGGATTTTTGGAGTTTTGGAGTTTCGGAGATTTGGAGTTTTGGCGTTTTGGAGATTCGGAATCTTGGAGTTTCGGAATTTTGTAGTTTTGTAGTTTTGGTGTGTCAGAGTTTTGGAGTGTTGGAGTTTTGGAGCTTTGGAGTTTTGGAGTTTTTGAGTTTTTGAGTTTTGGATTTTGACACTTTTGGAGTTTTGGAGTTTTGGAGTTTCGGAGTTTCGGAGTTTTGTAGTTTCAGAGTTTTGGAGGTTCAGGGTTGTGGAGTTTCGGAATTTTTGAGTATTGGAGTTTCGGAGTTTCGGAGTTTTGGAGAATTGCAGTTTTGGAGTTTTGGAGTTTCGAATTTTCAGAGTTTCGGATTTTTGGAGTTTTGGAGTTTCGGAGATTTGGAGTTTTGTGCGTTTTGGAGATTCGGAATCTTGGAGTTTCGGAATTTTGTAGTTTTGTAGTTTTCGAGTGTCGGAGTTTTGGAGTGTTGGAGTTTTGGAGCCTTGGAGTTTTGGAGTTTTTGAGTTTTGGAGTTTTGGATTTTTGCAAATTTGGAGTTTTGGAGTTTTGGAGTTTCGGAGTTTTGGAGTCTCAGAGTTTTGGAGGTTCAGGGTTGTGGAGTTTCGGAATTTTTGAGTTTTGGAGTTTCGGAGTTTCAGAGTTTTGGAGTTTCGGAGATTTGGAGTTTTGGCGTTTTGGAGATTCGGGGTCTTGGAGTTTCGGAATTTTGCAGTTTTGTAGTTTTGGAGTGTCGGAGTTTTGGAGTGTTGGAGTTTTGGAGTTTCGGAGTTCCGGAGTTTTGGAGTTTCAGACTTTTCGAGGTTCAGGGTTGTGGAATTTCGGAATTTTTGAGTTTTGGAGTTTCGGAGTTTCGGAGTTTTGGAGTTTTGCAGTTTCGGAGTTTTGGAGTTTTGGAGTTTCGGAGTTTTGGAGTTTCAGAGTTTTCGAGGTTCAGGGTTGTGGAGTTTCGGAATTTTTCAGTTTTGGAGTTTTGGAGTTTTGGTGTTTTGGAGTTTCGAATTTTCAGAGTTTCGGATTTTTGGAGTTTTGGAGTTCCGGAGATTTGGAGTTTCAGAGTTTTGGAGGTTCAGGGTTGTGGAGTTTCGGAATTTTTGAGTTTTGGAGTTTCGGAGTTTTGGAGTTTTGGAGTTTCAGACTTTTCGAGGTTCAGGGTTGTGGAATTTCGGAATTTTTGAGTTTTGGAGTTTCGGAGTTCCGGAGTTTCGGAGTTTTGGAGTTTTGCAGTTTCGGAGTTTTGGAGTTTTGGAGTTTTGGAGTTTCGGAGTTTTGGAGATTTGGTGTTTTGGAGTTTCGAATTTTCAGAGTTTCGGATTTTTGGAGTTTTGGAGTTCCGGAGATTTGGAGTTTCAGAGTTTTGGAGGTTCAGGGTTGGGGAGTTTCGGAATTTTTGAGTTTTGGAGTTTCGGAGTTTTGGAGTTTTGGAGTTTCGGAGTTTTGGAGATTTGGTGTTTTGGAGTTTCGAATTTTCAGAGTTTCGGATTTTTGGAGTTTCGGAGTTTCGGAGTTTTGGAGTTTCAGAGTTTTGGAGGTTCAGGGTTGTGGAGTTTCGGAATTTTTGAGTTTTGGAGTTTCGGAGTTTCGGAGTTTCGGAGTTTTGGAGTTTTGGAGTTTCGAATTTACAGAGTTTCGGATTTTCGGAGTTTTGGAGTTTCGGAGATTTGGAGTTTTGGCGTTTTGGAGATTCGGGGGCTTGGAGTTTCGGAATTTTGCAGTTTTGTAGTTTTGGAGTGTCGGAGTTTTGGAGTTTCGGAGTTTTGGAGTTTCGGAGTTTCGGAGTTTTGGAGTTTCAGAGTTTCAGAGTTCTGGAGGTTCAGGGTTGTGGAGTTTCGGAATTTTTGAGTTTTGGAGTTTCGAATTTTCAGTTTCGGATTTTTGGAGTTTTGGAGTTTTCGAGATTTGGAGTTTCGGCGTTTTGGAGATTCGGAGTCTTGGAGTGTCGGAATTTTGTAGTTTTGTAGTTTTGGAGTGTCGGAGTTTTGGAGTGTTGGAGTTTCGGAGTTTCGGAGTTTTGGAGTTTCAGAGTTTTGGAGGTTCAGGGTTGTGGAGTTTCGGAATTTTTGAGTTTTGGAGTTTCGGAGTTTCGGAGTTTTGGAGAATTGCAGTTTTGGAGTTTTGGGGTTTTGGAGTTTCGAATTTTCAGAGTTTCGGATTTTTGGAGTTTTGGAGTTTCGGAGTTTCGTAGTTTCGGAGTTTTGGAGAATTGCAGTTTTGGAGTTTTGGGGTTTTGGAGTTTCGAATTTTCAGAGTTTCGGATTTTTGGAGTTTCGGAGTTTCGGAGTTTCGGAGTTTTGGAGTTTCAGAGTTTTCGAGGTTCAGGGTTGTGGAGTTTCGGAATTTTTGAGTTTTGGAGTTTCAGAGTTTCGGAGTTTTGGAGTTTTGGAGTTTCGAATTTTCAGTTTCGGATTTTTGGAGTTTTGGAGTTTCGGAGATTTGGAGTTTTGGCGTTTTCGAGATTCGGAATCTTGGAGTTTCGGAATTTTGTAGTTTTGTAGTTTTGGAGTGTCAGAGTTCTGGAGTGTTGGAGCTTTGGAGTTTTGGAGTTTATGAGTTTTTGAGTTTTGGATTTTTGCACTTTTGGAGTTTTGGAGTTTTGGAGTTTCGGAGTTTCGGAGTTTTGGAGTTTCAGAGTTTTGGAGGTTCAGGGTTGTGGAGTTTCGGAATTTTTGAGTATTGGAGTTCCGGAGTTTCGGAGTTTTGGAGAATTGCAGTTTTGGAATTTTTGTACTTTTGAATTTTCAGTTTCGGATTTTTGGAGTTTTGGAGTTTCGGAGTTTCGGAGTTTTGGAGTTTCAGACTTTTCGAGGTTCAGGGTTGTGGAATTTCGGAATTTTTGAGTTTTGGAGTTTCGGAGTTCCGGAGTTTCGGAGTTTTGCGGTTTTCGAGTTTCGGAGTTTCGAGTTTTCAGTCTCGGATTTTTGGAGTTTTGGAGTTTTCAAGATTTGGAGTTTCGGCGTTTTGGAGATTCGGAGTCTTGGAGTGTCGGAATTTTGTAGTTTTGTAGTTTTGGAGTGTCGGAGTTTTGGAGTTTTGGAGAATTGCAGTTTTGGAGTTTTGGGGTTTTGGAGTTTCGAATTTTCAGAGTTTCGGATTTTTGGAGTTTCGGAGTTTCGGAGTTTTGGAGTTTCAGAGTTTTCGAGGTTCAGGGTTGTGGAGTTTCGGAATTTTTGAGTTTTGGAGTTTCAGAGTTTCGGAGTTTTGGAGTTTTGGAGTTTCGAATTTTCAGTTTCGGATTTTTGGAGTTTTGGAGTTTCGGAGATTTGGAGTTTTGGCGTTTTGGAGATTCGGAATCTTGGAGTTTCGGAATTTTGTAGTTTTGTAGTTTTGGAGTGTCAGAGTTCTGGAGTGTTGGAGCTTTGGAGTTTTGGAGTTTATGAGTTTTTGAGTTTTGGATTTTTGCACTTTTGGAGTTTTGGAGTTTTGGAGTTTCGGAGTTTCGGAGTTTTGGAGTTTCAGAGTTTTGGAGGTTCAGGGTTGTGGAGTTTCGGAATTTCTGAGTATTGGAGTTCCGGAGTTTCGGAGTTTTGGAGAATTGCAGTTTTGGAATTTTTGTAGTTTTGAATTTTCAGTTTCGGATTTTTGGAGTTTTGGAGTTTCGGAGTTTCGGAGTTTTGGAGTTTCAGACTTTTCGAGGTTCAGGGTTGTGGAATTTCGGAATTTTTGAGTTTTGGAGTTTCGGAGTTCCGGAGCTTCGGAGTTTTGGAGTTTTGCAGTTTCGGAATTTTTGAGTTTTGGAGTTTCGGAGTTTTGGAGATTTGGTGTTTTGGAGTTTCGAATTTTCAGAGTTTCGGATTTTTGGAGTTTTGGAGTTCCGGAGATTTATAGTTTCAGAGTTTTGGAGGTTCAGGGTTGGGGAGTTTCGGAATTTTTGAGTTTTGGAGTTTCGGAGTTTTGGAGTTTTGGAGTTTCGGAGTTTCGGAGTTTCAGAGTTTTCGAGGTTCAGGGTTGTGGAGTTTCGGAATTTTTGAGTTTTGGAGTTTCGGAGTTTCGGAGTTTTGGAGTTTCAGAGTTTTGGAGGTTCAGGGTTGTGGAGTTTCGGAATTTTTGAGTTTTGGAGTTTCGGAGTTTCGGAGTTTCGGAGTTTGGGAGTATTGCAGTTTTGGAATATTGCAGTTTTGGAATTTTGGAGTTTTGGAGTTTCGAATTTTCAGAGTTTCGGATTTTTGGAGTTTTGGAGTTTCGGAGATTTGGAGTTTTGGCGTTTTGGAGATTCGGAATCTTGGAGTTTCGGAATTTTGTAGTTTTGTAGTTTTGGTGTGTCAGAGTTTTGGAGTGTTGGAGTTTTGGAGCTTTGGAGTTTTGGAGTTTTTGAGTTTTTGAGTTTTGGATTTTGACACTTTTGGAGTTTTGGATTTTTGGAGTTTCGGAGTTTCGGAGTTTTGTAGTTTCAGAGTTTTGGAGGTTCAGGGTTGTGGAGTTTCGGAATTTTTGAGTATTGGAGTTTCGGAGTTTCGGAGTTTTGGAGAATTGCAGTTTTGGAGTTTTGGAGTTTCGAATTTTCAGAGTTTCGGATTTTTGGAGTTTTGGAGTTTCGGAGATTTGGAGTTTTGTGCGTTTTGGAGATTCGGAATCTTGGAGTTTCGGAATTTTGTAGTTTTGTAGTTTTCGAGTGTCGGAGTTTTGGAGTGTTGGAGTTTTGGAGCCTTGGAGTTTTGGAGTTTTTGAGTTTTGGAGTTTTGGATTTTTGCAAATTTGGAGTTTTGGAGTTTTGGAGTTTCGGAGTTTTGGAGTCTCAGAGTTTTGGAGGTTCAGGGTTGTGGAGTTTCGGAATTTTTGAGTTTTGGAGTTTCGGAGTTTCAGAGTTTTGGAGTTTCGGAGATTTGGAGTTTTGGCGTTTTGGAGATTCGGGGTCTTGGAGTTTCGGAATTTTGCAGTTTTGTAGTTTTGGAGTGTCGGAGTTTTGGAGTGTTGGAGTTTTGGAGTTTCGGAGTTTCGGAGTTTTGGAGTTTCAGACTTTTCGAGGTTCAGGGTTGTGGAATTTCGGAATTTTTGAGTTTTGGAGTTTCGGAGTTTCGGAGTTTTGGAGTTTTGCAGTTTCGGAGTTTTGGAGTTTTGGAGTTTCGGAGTTTTGGAGTTTCAGAGTTTTCGAGGTTCAGGGTTGTGGAGTTTCGGAATTTTTCAGTTTTGGAGTTTTGGAGTTTTGGTGTTTTGGAGTTTCGAATTTTCAGAGTTTCGGATTTTTGGAGTTTTGGAGTTCCGGAGATTTGGAGTTTCAGAGTTTTGGAGGTTCAGGGTTGTGGAGTTTCGGAATTTTTGAGTTTTGGAGTTTCGGAGTTTTGGAGTTTTGGAGTTTCAGACTTTTCGAGGTTCAGGGTTGTGGAATTTCGGAATTTTTGAGTTTTGGAGTTTCGGAGTTTTGGAGTTTTGGAGTTTTGGAGTTTCGGAGTTTTGGAGATTTGGTGTTTTGGAGTTTCGAATTTTCTGAGTTTCGGATTTTTGGAGTTTTGGAGTTCCGGAGATTTGGAGTTTCAGAGTTTTGGAGGTTCAGGGTTGGGGAGTTTCGGAATTTTTGAGTTTTGGAGTTTCGGAGTTTTGGAGTTTTGGAGTTTCGGAGTTTTGGAGATTTGGTGTTTTGGAGTTTCGAATTTTCAGAGTTTCGGATTTTTGGAGTTTCGGAGTTTTGGAGTTTCAGAGTTTTGGAGGTTCAGGGTTGTGGAGTTTCGGAATTTTTGAGTTTTGGAGTTTCGGAGTTTCGGAGTTTCGGAGTTTTGGAGTTTTGGAGTTTCGAATTTACAGAGTTTCGGATTTTCGGAGTTTTGGAGTTTCGGAGATTTGGAGTTTTGGCGTTTTGGAGATTCGGGGGCTTGGAGTTTCGGAATTTTGCAGTTTTGTAGTTTTGGAGTGTCGGAGTTTTGGAGTTTCGGAGTTTTGGAGTTTCGGAGTTTCAGAGTTTCGGAGTTTTGGAGTTTCAGAGTTTCAGAGTTCTGGAGGTTCAGGGTTGTGGAGTTTCGGAATTTTTGAGTTTTGGAGTTTCGAATTTTCAGTTTCGGATTTTTGGAGTTTTGGAGTTTTCGAGATTTGGAGTTTCGGCGTTTTGGAGATTCGGAGTCTTGGAGTGTCGGAATTTTGTAGTTTTGTAGTTTTGGAGTGTCGGAGTTTTGGAGTGTTGGAGTTTCGGAGTTTCGGAGTTTGGGAGTTTCAGAGTTTTGGAGGTTCAGGGTTGTGGAGTTTCGGAATTTTTGAGTTTTGGAGTTTCGGAGTTTCGGAGTTTTGGAGAATTGCAGTTTTGGGGTTTTGGAGTTTCGAATTTTCAGAGTTTCGGATTTTTGGAGTTTTGGAGTTTCGGAGTTTCGTAGTTTCGGAGTTTTGGAGAATTGCAGTTTTGGAGTTTTGGGGTTTTGGAGTTTCGAATTTTCAGAGTTTCGGATTTTTGGAGTTTTGGAGTTTCGGAGTTTCGGAGTTTTGGAGTTTCAGAGTTTTCGAGGTTCAGGGTTGTGGAGTTTCGGAATTTTTGAGTTTTGGAGTTTCAGAGTTTCGGAGTTTTGGAGTTTTGGAGTTTCGAATTTTCAGTTTCGGATTTTTGGAGTTTTGGAGTTTCGGAGATTTGGAGTTTTGGCGTTTTCGAGATTCGGAATCTTGGAGTTTCGGAATTTTGTAGTTTTGTAGTTTTGGAGTGTCAGAGTTCTGGAGTGTTGGAGTTTTGGAGCTTTGGAGTTTTGGAGTTTTTGAGTTTTTGAGTTTTGGATTTTGACACTTTTGGAGTTTTGGAGTTTTGGAGTTTCGGAGTTTCGGAGTTTTGTAGTTTCAGAGTTTTGGAGGTTCAGGGTTGTGGAGTTTCGGAATTTTTGAGTATTGGAGTTTCGGAGTTTCGGAGTTTTGGAGAATTGCAGTTTTGGAGTTTTGGAGTTTCGAATTTTCAGAGTTTCGGATTTTTGGAGTTTTGGAGTTTCGGAGATTTGGAGTTTTGTGCGTTTTGGAGATTCGGAATCTTGGAGTTTCGGAATTTTGTAGTTTTGTAGTTTTCGAGTGTCGGAGTTTTGGAGTGTTGGAGTTTTGGAGCCTTGGAGTTTTGGAGTTTTTGAGTTTTGGAGTTTTGGATTTTTGCAAATTTGGAGTTTTGGAGTTTTGGAGTTTCGGAGTTTTGGAGTCTCAGAGTTTTGGAGGTTCAGGGTTGTGGAGTTTCGGAATTTTTGAGTTTTGGAGTTTCGGAGTTTCAGAGTTTTGGAGTTTCGGAGATTTGGAGTTTTGGCGTTTTGGAGATTCGGGGTCTTGGAGTTTCGGAATTTTGCAGTTTTGTAGTTTTGGAGTGTCGGAGTTTTGGAGTGTTGGAGTTTTGGAGTTTCGGAGTTTCGGAGTTTTGGAGTTTCAGACTTTTCGAGGTTCAGGGTTGTGGAATTTCGGAATTTTTGAGTTTTGGAGTTTCGGAGTTTCGGAGTTTTGGAGTTTTGCAGTTTCGGAGTTTTGGAGTTTTGGAGTTTCGGAGTTTTGGAGTTTCAGAGTTTTCGAGGTTCAGGGTTGTGGAGTTTCGGAATTTTTCAGTTTTGGAGTTTTGGAGTTTTGGTGTTTTGGAGTTTCGAATTTTCAGAGTTTCGGATTTTTGGAGTTTTGGAGTTCCGGAGATTTGGAGTTTCAGAGTTTTGGAGGTTCAGGGTTGTGGAGTTTCGGAATTTTTGAGTTTTGGAGTTTCGGAGTTTTGGAGTTTTGGAGTTTCAGACTTTTCGAGGTTCAGGGTTGTGGAATTTCGGAATTTTTGAGTTTTGGAGTTTCGGAGTTCCGGAGTTTCGGAGTTTTGGAGTTTTGCAGTTTCGGAGTTTTGGAGTTTTGGAGTTTTGGAGTTTCGGAGTTTTGGAGATTTGGTGTTTTGGAGTTTCGAATTTTCAGAGTTTCGGATTTTTGGAGTTTTGGAGTTCCGGAGATTTGGAGTTTCAGAGTTTTGGAGGTTCAGGGTTGGGGAGTTTCGGAATTTTTGAGTTTTGGAGTTTCGGAGTTTTGGAGTTTTGGAGTTTCGGAGTTTTGGAGATTTGGTGTTTTGGAGTTTCGAATTTTCAGAGTTTCGGATTTTTGGAGTTTCGGAGTTTCGGAGTTTTGGAGTTTCAGAGTTTTGGAGGTTCAGGGTTGTGGAGTTTCGGAATTTTTGAGTTTTGGAGTTTCGGAGTTTCGGAGTTTCGGAGTTTTGGAGTTTTGGAGTTTCGAATTTACAGAGTTTCGGATTTTCGGAGTTTTGGAGTTTCGGAGATTTGGAGTTTTGGCGTTTTGGAGATTCGGGGGCTTGGAGTTTCGGAATTTTGCAGTTTTGTAGTTTTGGAGTGTCGGAGTTTTGGAGTTTCGGAGTTTTGGTGTTTCGGAGTTTCAGAGTTTCGGAGTTTTGGAGTTTCAGAGTTTCAGAGTTCTGGAGGTTCAGGGTTGTGGAGTTTCGGAATTTTTGAGTTTTGGAGTTTCGAATTTTCAGTTTCGGATTTTTGGAGTTTTGGAGTTTTCGAGATTTGGAGTTTCGGCGTTTTGGAGATTCGGAGTCTTGGAGTGTCGGAATTTTGTAGTTTTGTAGTTTTGGAGTGTCGGAGTTTTGGAGTGTTGGAGTTTCGGAGTTTCGGAGTTTTGGAGTTTCAGAGTTTTGGAGGTTCAGGGTTGTGGAGTTTCGGAATTTTTGAGTTTTGGAGTTTCGGAGTTTCGGAGTTTTGGAGAATTGCAGTTTTGGAGTTTTGGGGTTTTGGAGTTTCGAATTTTCAGAGTTTCGGATTTTTGGAGTTTTGGAGTTTCGGAGTTTCGTAGTTTCGGAGTTTTGGAGAATTGCAGTTTTGGAGTTTTGGGGTTTTGGAGTTTCGAATTTTCAGAGTTTCGGATTTTTGGAGTTTCGGAGTTTCGGAGTTTTGGAGTTTCAGAGTTTTCGAGGTTCAGGGTTGTGGAGTTTCGGAATTTTTGAGTTTTGGAGTTTCAGAGTTTCGGAGTTTTGGAGTTTTGGAGTTTCGAATTTTCAGTTTCGGATTTTTGGAGTTTTGGAGTTTCGGAGATTTGGAGTTTTGGCGTTTTCGAGATTCGGAATCTTGGAGTTTCGGAATTTTGTAGTTTTGTAGTTTTGGAGTGTCAGAGTTCTGGAGTGTTGGAGTTTTGGAGCTTTGGAGTTTTGGAGTTTTTGAGTTTTTGAGTTTTGGATTTTGACACTTTTGGAGTTTTGGAGTTTTGGAGTTTCGGAGTTTCGGAGTTTTGTAGTTTCAGAGTTTTGGAGGTTCAGGGTTGTGGAGTTTCGGAATTTTTGAGTATTGGAGTTTCGGAGTTTCGGAGTTTTGGAGAATTGCAGTTTTGGAGTTTTGGAGTTTCGAATTTTCAGTTTCGGATTTTTGGAGTTTTAGAGTTTCGGAGATTTGGAGTTTTGTGCGTTTTGGAGATTCGGAATCTTGGAGTTTCGGAATTTTGTAGTTTTGTAGTTTTCGAGTGTCGGAGTTTTGGAGTGTTGGAGTTTTGGAGCCTTGGAGTTTTGGAGTTTTTGAGTTTTGGAGTTTTGGATTTTTGCAAATTTGGAGTTTTGGAGTTTTGGAGTTTCGGAGTTTTGGAGTCTCAGAGTTTTGGAGGTTCAGGGTTGTGGAGTTTCGGAATTTTTGAGTTTTGGAGTTTCGGAGTTTCAGAGTTTTGGAGTTTCGGAGATTTGGAGTTTTGGCGTTTTGGAGATTCGGGGTCTTGGAGTTTCGGAATTTTGCAGTTTTGTAGTTTTGGAGTGTCGGAGTTTTGGAGTGTTGGAGTTTTGGAGTTTCGGAGTTTCGGAGTTTTGGAGTTTCAGACTTTTCGAGGTTCAGGGTTGTGGAATTTCGGAATTTTTGAGTTTTGGAGTTTCGGAGTTTCGGAGTTTTGGAGTTTTGCAGTTTCGGAGTTTTGGAGTTTTGGAGTTTTGGAGTTTCGGAGTTTTGGAGTTTCAGAGTTTTCGAGGTTCAGGGTTGTGGAGTTTCGGAATTTTTGAGTTTTGGAGTTTTGGAGTTTTGGTGTTTTGGAGTTTCGAATTTTCAGAGTTTCGGATTTTTGGAGTTTTGGAGTTCCGGAGATTTGGAGTTTCAGAGTTTTGGAGGTTCAGGGTTGTGGAGTTTCGGAATTTTTGAGTTTTGGAGTTTCGGAGTTTTGGAGTTTTGGAGTTTCAGACTTTTCGAGGTTCAGGGTTGTGGAATTTCGGAATTTTTGAGTTTTGGAGTTTCGGAGTTCCGGAGTTTCGGAGTTTTGGAGTTTTGCAGTTTCGGAGTTTTGGAGTTTTGGAGTTTTGGAGTTTCGGAGTTTTGGAGATTTGGTGTTTTGGAGTTTCGAATTTTCAGAGTTTCGGATTTTTGGAGTTTTGGAGTTCCGGAGATTTGGAGTTTCAGAGTTTTGGAGGTTCAGGGTTTGGGAGTTTCGGAATTTTTGAGTTTTGGAGTTTCGGAGTTTTGGAGTTTTGGAGTTTCGGAGTTTTGGAGATTTGGTGTTTTGGAGTTTCGAATTTTCAGAGTTTCGGATTTTTGGAGTTTCGGAGTTTCGGAGTTTTGGAGTTTCAGAGTTTTGGAGGTTCAGGGTTGTGGAGTTTCGGAATTTTTGAGTTTTGGAGTTTCGGAGTTTCGGAGTTTCGGAGTTTTGGAGTTTTGGAGTTTCGAATTTACAGAGTTTCGGATTTTCGGAGTTTTGGAGTTTCGGAGATTTGGAGTTTTGGCGTTTTGGAGATTCGGGGGCTTGGAGTTTCGGAATTTTGCAGTTTTGTAGTTTTGGAGTGTCGGAGTTTTGGAGTTTCGGAGTTTTGGAGTTTCGGAGTTTCAGAGTTTCGGAGTTTTGGAGTTTCAGAGTTTCAGAGTTCTGGAGGTTCAGGGTTGTGGAGTTTCGGAATTTTTGAGTTTTGGAGTTTCGAATTTTCAGTTTCGGATTTTTGGAGTTTTGGAGTTTTCGAGATTTGGAGTTTCGGCGTTTTGGAGATTCGGAGTCTTGGAGTGTCGGAATTTTGTAGTTTTGTAGTTTTGGAGTGTCGGAGTTTTGGAGTGTTGGAGTTTCGGAGTTTCGGAGTTTTGGAGTTTCAGAGTTTTGGAGGTTCAGGGTTGTGGAGTTTCGGAATTTTTGAGTTTTGGAGTTTCGGAGTTTCGGAGTTTTGGAGAATTGCAGTTTTGGAGTTTTGGGGTTTTGGAGTTTCGAATTTTCAGAGTTTCGGATTTTTGGAGTTTTGGAGTTTCGGAGTTTCGTAGTTTCGGAGTTTTGGAGAATTGCAGTTTTGGAGTTTTGGGGTTTTGGAGTTTCGAATTTTCAGAGTTTCGGATTTTTGGAGTTTCGGAGTTTCGGAGTTTTGGAGTTTCAGAGTTTTCGAGGTTCAGGGTTGTGGAGTTTCTGAATTTTTGAATTTTGGAGTTTCGGAGTTTCGGAGTTTTGGAGTTTTGGAGTTTCGAATTTACAGAGTTTCGGATTTTCGGAGTTTTGGAGTTTCGGAGATTTGGAGTTTTGGCGTTTTGGAGATTCGGGGTCTTGGAGTTTCGGAATTTTGCAGTTTTGTAGTTTTGGAGTGTCGGAGTTTTGGAGTGTTGGAGTTTTGGAGTTTCGGAGTTTCGGAGTTTCGGAGTTTCGGAGTTTTGGAGTTTCAGAGTTTCAGAGTTCTGGAGGTTCAGGGTTGTGGAGTTTCGGAATATTTGAGTTTTGGAGTTTCGGAGTTTCGGAGTTTTGGAGTTTTGCGGTTTTCGAGTTTCGGAGTTTCGAATTTTCAGTTTCGGATTTTTGGAGTTTTGGAGTTTTCGAGATTTGGAGTTTCGGCGTTTTGGAGATTCGGAGTCTTGGAGTGTCGGAATTTTGTAGTTTTGTAGTTTTGGAGTGTCGGAATTTTGGAGTGTTGGAGTTTTGGAGCTTTGGAGTTTTGGAGTTTTTGAGTTTTTTAGTTTTGGATTTTTGCACTTTTGGAGTTTTGGAGTTTTGGAGTTTCGGAGTTTCGGAGTTTTGGAGTTTCAGAGTTTTGGAGGTTCAGGGTTGTGGAGTTTCGGAATTTTTGAGTTTTAGAGTTTCGGAGTTTCGGAGTTTTGGAGAATTGCAGTTTTGGAGTTTTGGGGTTTTGGAGTTTCGAATTTTCAGAGTTTCGGATTTTTGGAGTTTTGGAGTTTCGGAGTTTCGTAGTTTCGGAGTTTTGGAGAATTGCAGTTTTGGAGTTTTGGGGTTTTGGAGTTTCGAATTTTCAGAGTTTCGGATTTTTGGAGTTTCGGAGTTTCGGAGTTTTGGAGTTTCAGAGTTTTCGAGGTTCAGGGTTGTGGAGTTTCGGAATTTTTGAGTTTTGGAGTTTCAGAGTTTCGGAGTTTTGGAGTTTTGGAGTTTCGAATTTTCAGTTTCGGATTTTTGGAGTTTTGGAGTTTCGGAGATTTGGAGTTTTGGCGTTTTCGAGATTCGGAATCTTGGAGTTTCGGAATTTTGTAGTTTTGTAGTTTTGGAGTGTCAGAGTTCTGGAGTGTTGGAGCTTTGGAGTTTTGGAGTTTATGAGTTTTTGAGTTTTGGATTTTTGCACTTTTGGAGTTTTGGAGTTTTGGAGTTTCGGAGTTTCGGAGTTTTGGAGTTTCAGACTTTTCGAGGTTCAGGGATGTGGAATTTCGGAATTTTTGAGTTTTGGAGTTTCGGAGTTCCGGAGTTTCGGAGTTTTGGAGTTTTGCAGTTTCGGAGTTTTGGAGTTTTGGAGTTTCGGAGTTTTGGAGATTTGGTGTTTTGGAGTTTCGAATTTTCAGAGTTTCGGATTTTTGGAGTTTTGGAGTTCTGGAGATTTGGAGTTTCAGAGTTTTGGAGGTTCAGGGTTGGGGAGTTTCGGAATTTTTGAGTTTTGGAGTTTCGGAGATTTGGAGTTTTGGCGCTTTGGAGATTCGGAATCTTGGAGTTTCGGAATTTTGTAGTTTTGTAGTTTTGGAGTGTCAGAGTTTTGGAGTGTTGGAGTTTTGGAGCTTTGGAGTTTTGGAGTTTTTTGAGTTTTTGAGTTTTGGATTTTGACACTTTTGGAGTTTTGGAGTTTCGGAGTTTCGGAGTTTTGGAGTTTCAGAGTTTTGGAGGTTCAGGGTTGTGGAGTTTCGGAATTTTTGAGTTTTGGAGTTTCGGAGTTTTGGAGTTTCAGAGTTTTCGAGGTTCAGGGTTGTGGAGTTTCGGAATTTTTGAGTTTTGGAGTTTTGGAGTTTCGGAGTTTTGGAGTTTTGGAGTTTCGGAGTTTCGGAGTTTTGGAGTTTCAGAGTTTTCGAGGTTCAGGGTTGTGGAGTTTTTGAATTTTTGAATTTTGGAGTTTCGGAGTTTCGGAGTTTTGGAGTTTTGGAGTTTCGAATTTACAGAGTTTCGGATTTTCGGAGTTTTGGAGTTTCGGAGATTTGGAGTTTTGGCGTTTTGGAGATTCGGGGTCTTGGAGTTTCGGAATTTTGCAGTTTTGTAGTTTTGGAGTGTCGGAGTTTTGGAGTGTTGGAGTTTTGGAGTTTCGGAGTTTCGGAGTTTCGGAGTTTCAGAGTTTCAGAGTTCTGGAGGTTCAGGGTTGTGGAGTTTCGGAATTTTTGAGTTTTGGAGTTTCGGAGTTTCGGAGTTTTGGAGTTTTGCGGTTTTCGAGTTTCGGAGTTTCGAATTTTCAGTCTCGGATTTTTGGAGTTTTGGAGTTTTCGAGATTTGGAGTTTCGGCGTTTTGGAGATTCGGAGTCTTGGAGTGTCGGAATTTTGTAGTTTTGTAGTTTTGGAGTGTCGGAGTTTTGGAGTGTTGGAGTTTTGGAGCTTTGGAGTTTTGGAGTTTTTGAGTTTTTTAGTTTTGGATTTTTGCACTTTTGGAGTTTTGGAGTTTTGGAGTTTTGGAGTTTCGGAGTTTCGGAGTTTTGGAGTTTCAGAGTTTTGGAGGTTCAGGGTTGTGGAGTTTCGGAATTTTTGAGTTTTGGACTTTCGGAGTTTCGGAGTTTTGGAGAATTGCAGTTTTGGAGTTTTGGGGTTTTGGAGTTTCGAATTTTCAGTTTCGGATTTTTGGAGTTTTGGAGTTTCGGAGTTTCGTAGTTTCGGAGTTTTGGAGAATTGCAGTTTTGGAGTTTTGGGGTTTTGGAGTTTCGAATTTTCAGAGTTTCGGATTTTTGGAGTTTCGGAGTTTCGGAGTTTTGGAGTTTCAGAGTTTTCGAGGTTCAGGGTTGTGGAGTTTCGGAATTTTTGAGTTTTGGAGTTCCAGAGTTTCGGAGTTTTGGAGTTTTGGAGTTTCGAATTTTCAGTTTCGGATTTTTGGAGTTTTGGAGTTTCGGAGATTTGGAGTTTTGGCGTTTTCGAGATTCGGAATCTTGGAGTTTCGGAATTTTGTAGTTTTGTAGTTTTGGAGTGTCAGAGTTCTGGAGTGTTGGAGCTTTGGAGTTTTGGAGTTTATGAGTTTTTGAGTTTTGGATTTTTGCACTTTTGGAGTTTTGGAGTTTTGGAGTTTCGGAGTTTCGGAGTTTTGGAGTTTTGCGGTTTTCGAGTTTCGGAGTTTCGAATTTTCATTTTCAGATTTTTGGAGTTTTGGAGTTTTCGAGATTTGGAGTTTCGGCGTTTTGGAGATTCGGAGTCTTGGAGTGTCGGAATTTTGTAGTTTTGTAGTTTTGGAGTGTCGGAGTTTTGGAGTGTTGGAGTTTTGGAGCTTTGGAGTTTTGGAGTTTTTGAGTTTTTTAGTTTTGGATTTTTGCACTTTTGGAGTTTTGGAGTTTTGGAGTTTCGGAGTTTCGGAGTTTTGGAGTTTCAGAGTTTTGGAGGTTCAGGGTTGTGGAGTTTCGGAATTTTTGAGTTTTGGAGTTTCGGAGTTTCGGAGTTTTGGAGAATTGCAGTTTTGGAGTTTTGGGGTTTTGGAGTTTCGAATTTTCAGAGTTTCGGATTTTTGGAGTTTTGGAGTTTCGGAGTTTCGGAGTTTTGGAGTTTCAGAGTTTTCGAGGTTCAGGGTTGTGGAGTTTCGGAATTTTTGAGTTTTGGAGTTTCGGAGTTTCGGAGTTTTGGAGTTTCGAATTTTCAGTTTCGGATTTTTGGAGTTTTGGAGTTTCGGAGATTTGGAATTTTGGCGTTTATTCGGAATCTTGGAGTTTTGGAATTTTGTAGTTTTGTAGTTTTGGAGTGTCAGAGTTCTGGAGTGTTGGAGCTTTGGAGTTTTGGAGTTTATGAGTTTTTGAGTTTTGGATTTTTGCACTTTTGGAGTTTTGGAGTTTTGGAGTTTCGGAGTTTCGGAGTTTTGGAGTTTCAGAGTTTTGGAGGTTCAGGGTTGTGGAGTTTCGGAATTTTGTAGTTTTGTAGTTTTGGAGTGTCAGAGTTCTGGAGTGTTGGAGCTTTGCAGTTTTGGAGTGTCGGAGGTTTGGAGTGTTGGAGTTTTGGAGTTTTGGAGTTTTGGAGTTTCGGAGTTTCGGAGTTTCGGAGTTTTGGAGTTTCAGAGTTTTGGAGGTTCAGGGTTGTGGAATTTCGGAATTTTGGAGTTTTGGAGTTTCGGAGTTTTGGAGTTTTGGAGTTTTTGAGTTTTTGAGATTTGGATTTTTGCACTTTTGGAGTTTTGGAGTTTCGGAGTTTTGGAGTTTCAGAGTTTTGGAGGTTCAGGGTTGTGGAGTTTCGGAATTTTTGAGTATTGGAGTTTCGGAGTTTTGGAGAATTGCAGTTTTGAGTTTTGGAGTTTCGAATTTTCAGAGTTTCGGATTTTTGGAGTTTTGGAGTTTCGGAGTTTTGGAGTTTCAGAGTTTTCGAGGTTCAGGGTTGTGGAGTTTCGGAATTTTTGAGTTTTGGAGTTTCGGAGTTTCGGAGTTTCGGAGTTTTGGAGTTTTGGAGTTTCGGAGATTTGGAGTTTTGGCGTTTTGGAGATTCGGAATCTTGGAGTTTCGGAATTTTGTAGTTTTGTAGTTTTCGAGTGTCGGAGTTTTGGAGTGTTGGAGTTTTGGAGCTTTGGAGTTTTGGAGTTTTTGAGTTTTGGAGTTTTGGATTTTTGCACTTTTGGAGTTTTGGAGTTTCAGAGTTTTGGAGGTTCAGGGTTGTGGAGTTTCGGAATTTTTGAGTTTTGGAGTTTCGGAGTTTCGGAGTATTGGAGAATTGCAGTTTTGGAGTTTTGGGGTTTTGGAGATTCGAATTTTCAGAGTTTCGGATTTTTGGAGTTTTGGAGTTTCGGAGTTTCGGAGTTTTGGAGTTTCAGAGTTTTCGAGGTTCAGGGTTGTGGAGTTTCGGAATTTTTGAGTTTTGGAGTTCCGGAGATTTGGAGTTTCAGAGTTTTGGAGGTTCAGGGTTGTGGAGTTTCGGAATTTTTGAGTTTTGGAGTTTCGGAGTTTCGGAGTTTTGGAGTATTGCAGTTTTGGAATTTTGGAGTTTTGGAGTTTCGAATTTTCAGAGTTTGGGATTTTTGGTGTTTTGGAGTTTTGGAGATTTGGAGTTTTGGCATTTTGGAGATTCGGAATTTTGGAGTTTCGGAATTTTGTAGTTTTGTAGTTTTGGAGTGTCGGAGTTTTGGAGTGTTGGAGTTTTGGAGCTTTGGAGTTTTGGAGTTTTTGAGTTTTGGATTTTTGCACTTTTGGAGTTTTGGAGTTTTGGAGTTTCGGAGTTTCGGAGTATTCGAGTTTCAGAGTTTTGGAGGTTCAGGGTTGTGGAGTTCCGGAATTTTTGAGTTTTGGAGTTTCGGAGTTTCGGAGTTTTGGAATATTGCAGTTTTGGAATTTTGGAGTTTTGGAGTTTCGAATTTTCAGAGTTTCGGATTTTTGGAGTTTTGGAGTTTCGGAGATTTGGAGTTTTGGCGTTTTGGAGATTCGGAATCTTGGAGTTTCGGAATTTTGTAGTTTTGTAGTTTTGGTGTGTCAGAGTTTTGGAGTGTTGGAGTTTTGGAGCTTTGGAGTTTTGGAGTTTTTGAGTTTTTGAGTTTTGGATTTTGACACTTTTGGAGTTTTGGAGTTTTGGAGTTTCGGAGTTTCGGAGTTTTGTAGTTTCAGAGTTTTGGAGGTTCAGGGTTGTGGAGTTTCGGAATTTTTGAGTATTGGAGTTTCGGAGTTTCGGAGTTTTGGAGAATTGCAGTTTTGGAGTTTTGGAGTTTCGAATTTTCAGAGTTTCGGATTTTTGGAGTTTTGGAGTTTCGGAGATTTGGAGTTTTGTGCGTTTTGGAGATTCGGAATCTTGGAGTTTCGGAATTTTGTAGTTTTGTAGTTTTCGAGTGTCGGAGTTTTGGAGTGTTGGAGTTTTGGAGCCTTGGAGTTTTGGAGTTTTTGAGTTTTGGAGTTTTGGATTTTTGCAAATTTGGAGTTTTGGAGTTTTGGAGTTTCGGAGTTTTGGAGTCTCAGAGTTTTGGAGGTTCAGGGTTGTGGAGTTTCGGAATTTTTGAGTTTTGGAGTTTCGGAGTTTCAGAGTTTTGGAGTTTCGGAGATTTGGAGTTTTGGCGTTTTGGAGATTCGGGGTCTTGGAGTTTCGGAATTTTGCAGTTTTGTAGTTTTGGAGTGTCGGAGTTTTGGAGTGTTGGAGTTTTGGAGTTTCGGAGTTCCGGAGTTTTGGAGTTTCAGACTTTTCGAGGTTCAGGGTTGTGGAATTTCGGAATTTTTGAGTTTTGGAGTTTCGGAGTTTCGGAGTTTTGGAGTTTTGCAGTTTCGGAGTTTTGGAGTTTTGGAGTTTCGGAGTTTTGGAGTTTCAGAGTTTTCGAGGTTCAGGGTTGTGGAGTTTCGGAATTTTTCAGTTTTGGAGTTTTGGAGTTTTGGTGTTTTGGAGTTTCGAATTTTCAGAGTTTCGGATTTTTGGAGTTTTGGAGTTCCGGAGATTTGGAGTTTCAGAGTTTTGGAGGTTCAGGGTTGTGGAGTTTCGGAATTTTTGAGTTTTGGAGTTTCGGAGTTTTGGAGTTTTGGAGTTTCAGACTTTTCGAGGTTCAGGGTTGTGGAATTTCGGAATTTTTGAGTTTTGGAGTTTCGGAGTTCCGGAGTTTCGGAGTTTTGGAGTTTTGCAGTTTCGGAGTTTTGGAGTTTTGGAGTTTCGGAGTTTTGGAGATTTGGTGTTTTGGAGTTTCGAATTTTCAGAGTTTCGGATTTTTGGAGTTTTGGAGTTCCGGAGATTTGGAGTTTCAGAGTTTTGGAGGTTCAGGGTTGGGGAGTTTCGGAATTTTTGAGTTTTGGAGTTTCGGAGTTTTGGAGTTTTGGAGTTTCGGAGTTTTGGAGATTTGGTGTTTTGGAGTTTCGAATTTTCAGAGTTTCGGATTTTTGGAGTTTCGGAGTTTCGGAGTTTTGGAGTTTCAGAGTTTTGGAGGTTCAGGGTTGTGGAGTTTCGGAATTTTTGAGTTTTGGAGTTTCGGAGTTTCGGAGTTTCGGAGTTTTGGAGTTTTGGAGTTTCGAATTTACAGAGTTTCGGATTTTCGGAGTTTTGGAGTTTCGGAGATTTGGAGTTTTGGCGTTTTGGAGATTCGGGGGCTTGGAGTTTCGGAATTTTGCAGTTTTGTAGTTTTGGAGTGTCGGAGTTTTGGAGTTTCGGAGTTTTGGAGTTTCGGAGTTTCGGAGTTTTGGAGTTTCAGAGTTTCAGAGTTCTGGAGGTTCAGGGTTGTGGAGTTTCGGAATTTTTGAGTTTTGGAGTTTCGAATTTTCAGTTTCGGATTTTTGGAGTTTTGGAGTTTTCGAGATTTGGAGTTTCGGCGTTTTGGAGATTCGGAGTCTTGGAGTGTCGGAATTTTGTAGTTTTGTAGTTTTGGAGTGTCGGAGTTTTGGAGTGTTGGAGTTTCGGAGTTTCGGAGTTTTGGAGTTTCAGAGTTTTGGAGGTTCAGGGTTGTGGAGTTTCGGAATTTTTGAGTTTTGGAGTTTCGGAGTTTCGGAGTTTCGGAGTTTTGGAGAATTGCAGTTTTGGAGTTTTGGGGTTTTGGAGTTTCGAATTTTCAGAGTTTCGGATTTTTGGAGTTTTGGAGTTTCGGAGTTTCGTAGTTTCGGAGTTTTGGAGAATTGCAGTTTTGGAGTTTTGGGGTTTTGGAGTTTCGAATTTTCAGAGTTTCGGATTTTTGGAGTTTCGGAGTTTCGGAGTTTTGGAGTTTCAGAGTTTTCGAGGTTCAGGGTTGTGGAGTTTCGGAATTTTTGAGTTTTGGAGTTTCAGAGTTTCGGAGTTTTGGAGTTTTGGAGTTTCGAATTTTCAGTTTCGGATTTTTGGAGTTTTGGAGTTTCGGAGATTTGGAGTTTTGGCGTTTTCGAGATTCGGAATCTTGGAGTTTCGGAATTTTGTAGTTTTGTAGTTTTGGAGTGTCAGAGTTCTGGAGTGTTGGAGCTTTGGAGTTTTGGAGTTTATGAGTTTTTGAGTTTTGGATTTTTGCACTTTTGGAGTTTTGGAGTTTTGGAGTTTCGGAGTTTCGGAGTTTTGGAGTTTCAGAGTTTTGGAGGTTCAGGGTTGTGGAGTTTCGGAATTTTTGAGTATTGGAGTTCCGGAGTTTCGGAGTTTTGGAGAATTGCAGTTTTGGAATTTTTGTACTTTTGAATTTTCAGTTTCGGATTTTTGGAGTTTTGGAGTTTCGGAGTTTCGGAGTTTTGGAGTTTCAGACTTTTCGAGGTTCAGGGTTGTGGAATTTCGGAATTTTTGAGTTTTGGAGTTTCGGAGTTCCGGAGTTTCGGAGTTTTGCGGTTTTCGAGTTTCGGAGTTTCGAGTTTTCAGTCTCGGATTTTTGGAGTTTTGGAGTTTTCAAGATTTGGAGTTTCGGCGTTTTGGAGATTCGGAGTCTTGGAGTGTCGGAATTTTGTAGTTTTGTAGTTTTGGAGTGTCGGAGTTTTGGAGTTTTGGAGAATTGCAGTTTTGGAGTTTTGGGGTTTTGGAGTTTCGAATTTTCAGAGTTTCGGATTTTTGGAGTTTCGGAGTTTCGGAGTTTTGGAGTTTCAGAGTTTTCGAGGTTCAGGGTTGTGGAGTTTCGGAATTTTTGAGTTTTGGAGTTTCAGAGTTTCGGAGTTTTGGAGTTTTGGAGTTTCGAATTTTCAGTTTCGGATTTTTGGAGTTTTGGAGTTTCGGAGATTTGGAGTTTTGGCGTTTTGGAGATTCGGAATCTTGGAGTTTCGGAATTTTGTAGTTTTGTAGTTTTGGAGTGTCAGAGTTCTGGAGTGTTGGAGCTTTGGAGTTTTGGAGTTTATGAGTTTTTGAGTTTTGGATTTTTGCACTTTTGGAGTTTTGGAGTTTTGGAGTTTCGGAGTTTCGGAGTTTTGGAGTTTCAGAGTTTTGGAGGTTCAGGGTTGTGGAGTTTCGGAATTTCTGAGTATTGGAGTTCCGGAGTTTCGGAGTTTTGGAGAATTGCAGTTTTGGAATTTTTGTAGTTTTGAATTTTCAGTTTCGGATTTTTGGAGTTTTGGAGTTTCGGAGTTTCGGAGTTTTGGAGTTTCAGACTTTTCGAGGTTCAGGGTTGTGGAATTTCGGAATTTTTGAGTTTTGGAGTTTCGGAGTTCCGGAGCTTCGGAGTTTTGGAGTTTTGCAGTTTCGGAATTTTTGAGTTTTGGAGTTTCGGAGTTTTGGAGATTTGGTGTTTTGGAGTTTCGAATTTTCAGAGTTTCGGATTTTTGGAGTTTTGGAGTTCCGGAGATTTATAGTTTCAGAGTTTTGGAGGTTCAGGGTTGGGGAGTTTCGGAATTTTTGAGTTTTGGAGTTTCGGAGTTTTGGAGTTTTGGAGTTTCGGAGTTTCGGAGTTTCAGAGTTTTCGAGGTTCAGGGTTGTGGAGTTTCGGAATTTTTGAGTTTTGGAGTTTCGGAGTTTCGGAGTTTTGGAGATTCAGAGTTTTGGAGGTTCAGGGTTGTGGAGTTTCGGAATTTTTGAGTTTTGGAGTTTCGGAGTTTCGGAGTTTCGGAGTTTGGGAGTATTGCAGTTTTGGAATATTGCAGTTTTGGAATTTTGGAGTTTTGGAGTTTCGAATTTTCAGAGTTTCGGATTTTTGGAGTTTTGGAGTTTCGGAGATTTGGAGTTTTGGCGTTTTGGAGATTCGGAATCTTGGAGTTTCGGAATTTTGTAGTTTTGTAGTTTTGGTGTGTCAGAGTTTTGGAGTGTTGGAGTTTTGGAGCTTTGGAGTTTTGGAGTTTTTGAGTTTTTGAGTTTTGGATTTTGACACTTTTGGAGTTTTGGATTTTTGGAGTTTCGGAGTTTCGGAGTTTTGTAGTTTCAGAGTTTTGGAGGTTCAGGGTTGTGGAGTTTCGGAATTTTTGAGTATTGGAGTTTCGGAGTTTCGGAGTTTTGGAGAATTGCAGTTTTGGAGTTTTGGAGTTTCGAATTTTCAGAGTTTCGGATTTTTGGAGTTTTGGAGTTTCGGAGATTTGGAGTTTTGTGCGTTTTGGAGATTCGGAATCTTGGAGTTTCGGAATTTTGTAGTTTTGTAGTTTTCGAGTGTCGGAGTTTTGGAGTGTTGGAGTTTTGGAGCCTTGGAGTTTTGGAGTTTTTGAGTTTTGGAGTTTTGGATTTTTGCAAATTTGGAGTTTTGGAGTTTTGGAGTTTCGGAGTTTTGGAGTCTCAGAGTTTTGGAGGTTCAGGGTTGTGGAGTTTCGGAATTTTTGAGTTTTGGAGTTTCGGAGTTTCAGAGTTTTGGAGTTTCGGAGATTTGGAGTTTTGGCGTTTTGGAGATTCGGGGTCTTGGAGTTTCGGAATTTTGCAGTTTTGTAGTTTTGGAGTGTCGGAGTTTTGGAGTGTTGGAGTTTTGGAGTTTCGGAGTTTCGGAGTTTTGGAGTTTCAGACTTTTCGAGGTTCAGGGTTGTGGAATTTCGGAATTTTTGAGTTTTGGAGTTTCGGAGTTTCGGAGTTTTGGAGTTTTGCAGTTTCGGAGTTTTGGAGTTTTGGAGTTTCGGAGTTTTGGAGTTTCAGAGTTTTCGAGGTTCAGGGTTGTGGAGTTTCGGAATTTTTCAGTTTTGGAGTTTTGGAGTTTTGGTGTTTTGGAGTTTCGAATTTTCAGAGTTTCGGATTTTTGGAGTTTTGGAGTTCCGGAGATTTGGAGTTTCAGAGTTTTGGAGGTTCAGGGTTGTGGAGTTTCGGAATTTTTGAGTTTTGGAGTTTCGGAGTTTTGGAGTTTTGGAGTTTCAGACTTTTCGAGGTTCAGGGTTGTGGAATTTCGGAATTTTTGAGTTTTGGAGTTTCGGAGTTTTGGAGTTTTGGAGTTTTGGAGTTTCGGAGTTTTGGAGATTTGGTGTTTTGGAGTTTCGAATTTTCAGAGTTTCGGATTTTTGGAGTTTTGGAGTTCCGGAGATTTGGAGTTTCAGAGTTTTGGAGGTTCAGGGTTGGGGAGTTTCGGAATTTTTGAGTTTTGGAGTTTCGGAGTTTTGGAGTTTTGGAGTTTCGGAGTTTTGGAGATTTGGTGTTTTGGAGTTTCGAATTTTCAGAGTTTCGGATTTTTGGAGTTTCGGAGTTTCGGAGTTTTGGAGTTTCAGAGTTTTGGAGGTTCAGGGTTGTGGAGTTTCGGAATTTTTGAGTTTTGGAGTTTCGGAGTTTCGGAGTTTCGGAGTTTTGGAGTTTTGGAGTTTCGAATTTACAGAGTTTCGGATTTTCGGAGTTTTGGAGTTTCGGAGATTTGGAGTTTTGGCGTTTTGGAGATTCGGGGGCTTGGAGTTTCGGAATTTTGCAGTTTTGTAGTTTTGGAGTGTCGGAGTTTTGGAGTTTCGGAGTTTTGGAGTTTCGGAGTTTCAGAGTTTCGGAGTTTTGGAGTTTCAGAGTTTCAGAGTTCTGGAGGTTCAGGGTTGTGGAGTTTCGGAATTTTTGAGTTTTGGAGTTTCGAATTTTCAGTTTCGGATTTTTGGAGTTTTGGAGTTTTCGAGATTTGGAGTTTCGGCGTTTTGGAGATTCGGAGTCTTGGAGTGTCGGAATTTTGTAGTTTTGTAGTTTTGGAGTGTCGGAGTTTTGGAGTGTTGGAGTTTCGGAGTTTCGGAGTTTGGGAGTTTCAGAGTTTTGGAGGTTCAGGGTTGTGGAGTTTCGGAATTTTTGAGTTTTGGAGTTTCGGAGTTTCGGAGTTTTGGAGAATTGCAGTTTTGGAGTTTTGGGGTTTTGGAGTTTCGAATTTTCAGAGTTTCGGATTTTTGGAGTTTTGGAGTTTCGGAGTTTCGTAGTTTCGGAGTTTTGGAGAATTGCAGTTTTGGAGTTTTGGGGTTTTGGAGTTTCGAATTTTCAGAGTTTCGGATTTTTGGAGTTTTGGAGTTTCGGAGTTTCGGAGTTTTGGAGTTTCAGAGTTTTCGAGGTTCAGGGTTGTGGAGTTTCGGAATTTTTGAGTTTTGGAGTTTCAGAGTTTCGGAGTTTTGGAGTTTTGGAGTTTCGAATTTTCAGTTTCGGATTTTTGGAGTTTTGGAGTTTCGGAGATTTGGAGTTTTGGCGTTTTCGAGATTCGGAATCTTGGAGTTTCGGAATTTTGTAGTTTTGTAGTTTTGGAGTGTCAGAGTTCTGGAGTGTTGGAGTTTTGGAGCTTTGGAGTTTTGGAGTTTTTGAGTTTTTGAGTTTTGGATTTTGACACTTTTGGAGTTTTGGAGTTTTGGAGTTTCGGAGTTTCGGAGTTTTGTAGTTTCAGAGTTTTGGAGGTTCAGGGTTGTGGAGTTTCGGAATTTTTGAGTATTGGAGTTTCGGAGTTTCGGAGTTTTGGAGAATTGCAGTTTTGGAGTTTTGGAGTTTCGAATTTTCAGAGTTTCGGATTTTTGGAGTTTTGGAGTTTCGGAGATTTGGAGTTTTGTGCGTTTTGGAGATTCGGAATCTTGGAGTTTCGGAATTTTGTAGTTTTGTAGTTTTCGAGTGTCGGAGTTTTGGAGTGTTGGAGTTTTGGAGCCTTGGAGTTTTGGAGTTTTTGAGTTTTGGAGTTTTGGATTTTTGCAAATTTGGAGTTTTGGAGTTTTGGAGTTTCGGAGTTTTGGAGTCTCAGAGTTTTGGAGGTTCAGGGTTGTGGAGTTTCGGAATTTTTGAGTTTTGGAGTTTCGGAGTTTCAGAGTTTTGGAGTTTCGGAGATTTGGAGTTTTGGCGTTTTGGAGATTCGGGGTCTTGGAGTTTCGGAATTTTGCAGTTTTGTAGTTTTGGAGTGTCGGAGTTTTGGAGTGTTGGAGTTTTGGAGTTTCGGAGTTTCGGAGTTTTGGAGTTTCAGACTTTTCGAGGTTCAGGGTTGTGGAATTTCGGAATTTTTGAGTTTTGGAGTTTCGGAGTTTCGGAGTTTTGGAGTTTTGCAGTTTCGGAGTTTTGGAGTTTTGGAGTTTCGGAGTTTTGGAGTTTCAGAGTTTTCGAGGTTCAGGGTTGTGGAGTTTCGGAATTTTTCAGTTTTGGAGTTTTGGAGTTTTGGTGTTTTGGAGTTTCGAATTTTCAGAGTTTCGGATTTTTGGAGTTTTGGAGTTCCGGAGATTTGGAGTTTCAGAGTTTTGGAGGTTCAGGGTTGTGGAGTTTCGGAATTTTTGAGTTTTGGAGTTTCGGAGTTTTGGAGTTTTGGAGTTTCAGACTTTTCGAGGTTCAGGGTTGTGGAATTTCGGAATTTTTGAGTTTTGGAGTTTCGGAGTTCCGGAGTTTCGGAGTTTTGGAGTTTTGCAGTTTCGGAGTTTTGGAGTTTTGGAGTTTTGGAGTTTCGGAGTTTTGGAGATTTGGTGTTTTGGAGTTTCGAATTTTCAGAGTTTCGGATTTTTGGAGTTTTGGAGTTCCGGAGATTTGGAGTTTCAGAGTTTTGGAGGTTCAGGGTTGGGGAGTTTCGGAATTTTTGAGTTTTGGAGTTTCGGAGTTTTGGAGTTTTGGAGTTTCGGAGTTTTGGAGATTTGGTGTTTTGGAGTTTCGAATTTTCAGAGTTTCGGATTTTTGGAGTTTCGGAGTTTCGGAGTTTTGGAGTTTCAGAGTTTTGGAGGTTCAGGGTTGTGGAGTTTCGGAATTTTTGAGTTTTGGAGTTTCGGAGTTTCGGAGTTTCGGAGTTTTGGAGTTTTGGAGTTTCGAATTTACAGAGTTTCGGATTTTCGGAGTTTTGGAGTTTCGGAGATTTGGAGTTTTGGCGTTTTGGAGATTCGGGGGCTTGGAGTTTCGGAATTTTGCAGTTTTGTAGTTTTGGAGTGTCGGAGTTTTGGAGTTTCGGAGTTTTGGTGTTTCGGAGTTTCAGAGTTTCGGAGTTTTGGAGTTTCAGAGTTTCAGAGTTCTGGAGGTTCAGGGTTGTGGAGTTTCGGAATTTTTGAGTTTTGGAGTTTCGAATTTTCAGTTTCGGATTTTTGGAGTTTTGGAGTTTTCGAGATTTGGAGTTTCGGCGTTTTGGAGATTCGGAGTCTTGGAGTGTCGGAATTTTGTAGTTTTGTAGTTTTGGAGTGTCGGAGTTTTGGAGTGTTGGAGTTTCGGAGTTTCGGAGTTTTGGAGTTTCAGAGTTTTGGAGGTTCAGGGTTGTGGAGTTTCGGAATTTTTGAGTTTTGGAGTTTCGGAGTTTCGGAGTTTTGGAGAATTGCAGTTTTGGAGTTTTGGGGTTTTGGAGTTTCGAATTTTCAGAGTTTCGGATTTTTGGAGTTTTGGAGTTTCGGAGTTTCGTAGTTTCGGAGTTTTGGAGAATTGCAGTTTTGGAGTTTTGGGGTTTTGGAGTTTCGAATTTTCAGAGTTTCGGATTTTTGGAGTTTCGGAGTTTCGGAGTTTTGGAGTTTCAGAGTTTTCGAGGTTCAGGGTTGTGGAGTTTCGGAATTTTTGAGTTTTGGAGTTTCAGAGTTTCGGAGTTTTGGAGTTTTGGAGTTTCGAATTTTCAGTTTCGGATTTTTGGAGTTTTGGAGTTTCGGAGATTTGGAGTTTTGGCGTTTTCGAGATTCGGAATCTTGGAGTTTCGGAATTTTGTAGTTTTGTAGTTTTGGAGTGTCAGAGTTCTGGAGTGTTGGAGTTTTGGAGCTTTGGAGTTTTGGAGTTTTTGAGTTTTTGAGTTTTGGATTTTGACACTTTTGGAGTTTTGGAGTTTTGGAGTTTCGGAGTTTCGGAGTTTTGTAGTTTCAGAGTTTTGGAGGTTCAGGGTTGTGGAGTTTCGGAATTTTTGAGTATTGGAGTTTCGGAGTTTCGGAGTTTTGGAGAATTGCAGTTTTGGAGTTTTGGAGTTTCGAATTTTCAGAGTTTCGGATTTTTGGAGTTTTGGAGTTTCGGAGATTTGGAGTTTTGTGCGTTTTGGAGATTCGGAATCTTGGAGTTTCGGAATTTTGTAGTTTTGTAGTTTTCGAGTGTCGGAGTTTTGGAGTGTTGGAGTTTTGGAGCCTTGGAGTTTTGGAGTTTTTGAGTTTTGGAGTTTTGGATTTTTGCAAATTTGGAGTTTTGGAGTTTTGGAGTTTCGGAGTTTTGGAGTCTCAGAGTTTTGGAGGTTCAGGGTTGTGGAGTTTCGGAATTTTTGAGTTTTGGAGTTTCGGAGTTTCAGAGTTTTGGAGTTTCGGAGATTTCGAGTTTTGGCGTTTTGGAGATTCGGGGTCTTGGAGTTTCGGAATTTTGCAGTTTTGTAGTTTTGGAGTGTCGGAGTTTTGGAGTGTTGGAGTTTTGGAGTTTCGGAGTTTCGGAGTTTTGGAGTTTCAGACTTTTCGAGGTTCAGGGTTGTGGAATTTCGGAATTTTTGAGTTTTGGAGTTTCGGAGTTTCGGAGTTTTGGAGTTTTGCAGTTTCGGAGTTTTGGAGTTTTGGAGTTTTGGAGTTTCGGAGTTTTGGAGTTTCAGAGTTTTCGAGGTTCAGGGTTGTGGAGTTTCGGAATTTTTGAGTTTTGGAGTTTTGGAGTTTTGGTGTTTTGGAGTTTCGAATTTTCAGAGTTTCGGATTTTTGGAGTTTTGGAGTTCCGGAGATTTGGAGTTTCAGAGTTTTGGAGGTTCAGGGTTGTGGAGTTTCGGAATTTTTGAGTTTTGGAGTTTCGGAGTTTTGGAGTTTTGGAGTTTCAGACTTTTCGAGGTTCAGGGTTGTGGAATTTCGGAATTTTTGAGTTTTGGAGTTTCGGAGTTCCGGAGTTTCGGAGTTTTGGAGTTTTGCAGTTTCGGAGTTTTGGAGTTTTGGAGTTTTGGAGTTTCGGAGTTTTGGAGATTTGGTGTTTTGGAGTTTCGAATTTTCAGAGTTTCGGATTTTTGGAGTTTTGGAGTTCCGGAGATTTGGAGTTTCAGAGTTTTGGAGGTTCAGGGTTGGGGAGTTTCGGAATTTTTGAGTTTTGGAGTTTCGGAGTTTTGGAGTTTTGGAGTTTCGGAGTTTTGGAGATTTGGTGTTTTGGAGTTTCGAATTTTCAGAGTTTCGGATTTTTGGAGTTTCGGAGTTTCGGAGTTTTGGAGTTTCAGAGTTTTGGAGGTTCAGGGTTGTGGAGTTTCGGAATTTTTGAGTTTTGGAGTTTCGGAGTTTCGGAGTTTCGGAGTTTTGGAGTTTTGGAGTTTCGAATTTACAGAGTTTCGGATTTTCGGAGTTTTGGAGTTTCGGAGATTTGGAGTTTTGGCGTTTTGGAGATTCGGGGGCTTGGAGTTTCGGAATTTTGCAGTTTTGTAGTTTTGGAGTGTCGGAGTTTTGGAGTTTCGGAGTTTTGGAGTTTCGGAGTTTCAGAGTTTCGGAGTTTTGGAGTTTCAGAGTTTCAGAGTTCTGGAGGTTCAGGGTTGTGGAGTTTCGGAATTTTTGAGTTTTGGAGTTTCGAATTTTCAGTTTCGGATTTTTGGAGTTTTGGAGTTTTCGAGATTTGGAGTTTCGGCGTTTTGGAGATTCGGAGTCTTGGAGTGTCGGAATTTTGTAGTTTTGTAGTTTTGGAGTGTCGGAGTTTTGGAGTGTTGGAGTTTCGGAGTTTCGGAGTTTTGGAGTTTCAGAGTTTTGGAGGTTCAGGGTTGTGGAGTTTCGGAATTTTTGAGTTTTGGAGTTTCGGAGTTTCGGAGTTTTGGAGAATTGCAGTTTTGGAGTTTTGGGGTTTTGGAGTTTCGAATTTTCAGAGTTTCGGATTTTTGGAGTTTTGGAGTTTCGGAGTTTCGTAGTTTCGGAGTTTTGGAGAATTGCAGTTTTGGAGTTTTGGGGTTTTGGAGTTTCGAATTTTCAGAGTTTCGGATTTTTGGAGTTTCGGAGTTTCGGAGTTTTGGAGTTTCAGAGTTTTCGAGGTTCAGGGTTGTGGAGTTTCGGAATTTTTGAGTTTTGGAGTTTCAGAGTTTCGGAGTTTTGGAGTTTTGGAGTTTCGAATTTTCAGTTTCGGATTTTTGGAGTTTTGGAGTTTCGGAGATTTGGAGTTTTGGCGTTTTCGAGATTCGGAATCTTGGAGTTTCGGAATTTTGTAGTTTTGTAGTTTTGGAGTGTCAGAGTTCTGGAGTGTTGGAGTTTTGGAGCTTTGGAGTTTTGGAGTTTTTGAGTTTTTGAGTTTTGGATTTTGACACTTTTGGAGTTTTGGAGTTTTGGAGTTTCGGAGTTTCGGAGTTTTGTAGTTTCAGAGTTTTGGAGGTTCAGGGTTGTGGAGTTTCGGAATTTTTGAGTATTGGAGTTTCGGAGTTTCGGAGTTTTGGAGAATTGCAGTTTTGGAGTTTTGGAGTTTCGAATTTTCAGAGTTTCGGATTTTTGGAGTTTTGGAGTTTCGGAGATTTGGAGTTTTGTGCGTTTTGGAGATTCGGAATCTTGGAGTTTCGGAATTTTGTAGTTTTGTAGTTTTCGAGTGTCGGAGTTTTGGAGTGTTGGAGTTTTGGAGCCTTGGAGTTTTGGAGTTTTTGAGTTTTGGAGTTTTGGATTTTTGCAAATTTGGAGTTTTGGAGTTTTGGAGTTTCGGAGTTTTGGAGTCTCAGAGTTTTGGAGGTTCAGGGTTGTGGAGTTTCGGAATTTTTGAGTTTTGGAGTTTCGGAGTTTCAGAGTTTTGGAGTTTCGGAGATTTGGAGTTTTGGCGTTTTGGAGATTCGGGGTCTTGGAGTTTCGGAATTTTGCAGTTTTGTAGTTTTGGAGTGTCGGAGTTTTGGAGTGTTGGAGTTTTGGAGTTTCGGAGTTTCGGAGTTTTGGAGTTTCAGACTTTTCGAGGTTCAGGGTTGTGGAATTTCGGAATTTTTGAGTTTTGGAGTTTCGGAGTTTCGGAGTTTTGGAGTTTTGCAGTTTCGGAGTTTTGGAGTTTTGGAGTTTCGGAGTTTTGGAGTTTCAGAGTTTTCGAGGTTCAGGGTTGTGGAGTTTCGGAATTTTTGAGTTTTGGAGTTTTGGAGTTTTGGTGTTTTGGAGTTTCGAATTTTCAGAGTTTCGGATTTTTGGAGTTTTGGAGTTCCGGAGATTTGGAGTTTCAGAGTTTTGGAGGTTCAGGGTTGTGGAGTTTCGGAATTTTTGAGTTTTGGAGTTTCGGAGTTTTGGAGTTTTGGAGTTTCAGACTTTTCGAGGTTCAGGGTTGTGGAATTTCGGAATTTTTGAGTTTTGGAGTTTCGGAGTTCCGGAGTTTCGGAGTTTTGGAGTTTTGCAGTTTCGGAGTTTTGGAGTTTTGGAGTTTTGGAGTTTCGGAGTTTTGGAGATTTGGTGTTTTGGAGTTTCGAATTTTCAGAGTTTCGGATTTTTGGAGTTTTGGAGTTCCGGAGATTTGGAGTTTCAGAGTTTTGGAGGTTCAGGGTTGGGGAGTTTCGGAATTTTTGAGTTTTGGAGTTTCGAAGTTTTGGAGTTTTGGAGTTTCGGAGTTTTGGAGATTTGGTGTTTTGGAGTTTCGAATTTTCAGAGTTTCGGATTTTTGGAGTTTCGGAGTTTCGGAGTTTTGGAGTTTCAGAGTTTTGGAGGTTCAGGGTTGTGGAGTTTCGGAATTTTTGAGTTTTGGAGTTTCGGAGTTTCGGTGTTTCGGAGTTTTGGAGTTTTGGAGTTTCGAATTTACAGAGTTTCGGATTTTCGGAGTTTTGGAGTTTCGGAGATTTGGAGTTTTGGCGTTTTGGAGATTCGGGGGCTTGGAGTTTCGGAATTTTGCAGTTTTGTAGTTTTGGAGTGTCGGAGTTTTGGAGTTTCGGAGTTTTGGAGTTTCGGAGTTTCAGAGTTTCGGAGTTTTGGAGTTTCAGAGTTTCAGAGTTCTGGAGGTTCAGGGTTGTGGAGTTTCGGAATTTTTGAGTTTTGGAGTTTCGAATTTTCAGTTTCGGATTTTTGGAGTTTTGGAGTTTTCGAGATTTGGAGTTTCGGCGTTTTGGAGATTCGGAGTCTTGGAGTGTCGGAATTTTGTAGTTTTGTAGTTTTGGAGTGTCGGAGTTTTGGAGTGTTGGAGTTTCGGAGTTTCGGAGTTTTGGAGTTTCAGAGTTTTGGAGGTTCAGGGTTGTGGAGTTTCGGAATTTTTGAGTTTTGGAGTTTCGGAGTTTCGGAGTTTTGGAGAATTGCAGTTTTGGAGTTTTGGGGTTTTGGAGTTTCCAATTTTCAGAGTTTCGGATTTTTGGAGTTTTGGAGTTTCGGAGTTTCGTAGTTTCGGAGTTTTGGAGAATTGCAGTTTTGGAGTTTTGGGGTTTTGGAGTTTCGAATTTTCAGAGTTTCGGATTTTTGGAGTTTCGGAGTTTCGGAGTTTTGGAGTTTCAGAGTTTTCGAGGTTCAGGGTTGTGGAGTTTCGGAATTTTTGAGTTTTGGAGTTTCAGAGTTTCGGAGTTTTGGAGTTTTGGAGTTTCGAATTTTCAGTTTCGGATTTTTGGAGTTTTGGAGTTTCGGAGATTTGGAGTTTTGGCGTTTTCGAGATTCGGAATCGTGGAGTTTCGGAATTTTGTAGTTTTGTAGTTTTGGAGTGTCAGAGTTCTGGAGTGTTGGAGCTTTGGAGTTTTGGAGTTTATGAGTTTTTGAGTTTTGGATTTTTGCACTTTTGGAGTTTTGGAGTTTTGGAGTTTCGGAGTTTCGGAGTTTTGGAGTTTCAGAGTTTTGGAGGTTCAGGGTTGTGGAGTTTCGGAATTTTTGAGCATTGGAGTTCCGGAGTTTCGGAGTTTTGGAGAATTGCAGTTTTGGAATTTTTGTACTTTTGAATTTTCAGTTTCGGATTTTTGGAGTTTTGGAGTTTCGGAGTTTCGGAGTTTTGGAGTTTCAGACTTTTCGAGGTTCAGGGTTGTGGAATTTCGGAATTTTTGAGTTTTGGAGTTTCGGAGTTTTGGAGTTTTGCAGTTTCGGAGTTTTGGAGTTTTGGAGTTTCGGAGTTTTGGAGATTTGGTGTTTTGGAGTTTCGAATTTTCAGAGTTTCGGATTTTTGGAGTTTTGGAGTTCCGGAGATTTGGAGTTTCAGAGTTTTGGAGGTTCAGGGTTGGGGAGTTTCGGAATTTTTGAGTTTTGGAGTTTCGGAGTTTTGGAGTTTTGGAGTTTCGGAGTTTTGGAGATTTGGTGTTTTGGAGTTTCGAATTTTCAGAGTTTCGGATTTTTGGAGTTTCGGACTTTCGGAGTTTTGGAGTTTCAGAGTTTTGGAGGTTCAGGGTTGTGGAGTTTCGGAATTTTTGAGTTTTGGAGTTTCGGAGTTTCGGAGTTTTGGAGTATTGCAGTTTTGGAATTTTGGAGTTTTGGAGTTTCGAATTTTCAGAGTTTCGGATTTTTGGAGTTTTGGAGTTTCGGAGATTTGGAGTTTTGGCGTTTTGGAGTTTCCGAGTTTTGGAGGTTCAGGGTTGTGGAGTTTCGGAATTTTTGAGTTTTGGAGTTTCGGAGTTTTGGAGTTTCAGAGTATTCGAGGTTCAGGGTTGTGGAGTTTCGGAATTTTTGAGTTTTGGAGTTTTGGAGTTTCGGAGTTCCGGAGTTTCGGAGTTTCGGAGTTTTGGAGTTTTGCAGTTTCGGAGTTTTGGAGTTTTGGAGTTTCGGAGTTTCGGAGTTTTGGAGTTTCAGAGTTTTCGAGGTTCAGGGTTGTGGAGTTTCTGAATTTTTGAATTTTGGAGTTTCGGAGTTTCGGAGTTTTCGAGTTTTGGAGTTTCGAATTTACAGAGTTTCGGATTTTCGGAGTTTTGGAGTTTCGGAATTTTTGAGTTTTGGAGTTTCGGAGTTTTGGAGAATTGCAGTTTTGGAGTTTTGGGGTTTTGGAGTTCGAATTTTCAGAGTTTCGGATTTTTGGAGTTTCGGAGTTTCGGAGTTTTGGAGTTTCAGAGTTTTCGAGGTTCAGGGTTGTGGAGTTTCGGAATTTTTGAGTTTTGGAGTTTCAGAGTTTCGGAGTTTTGGAGTTTCGAATTTTCAGTTTCGGATTTTTGGAGTTTTGGAGTTTCGGAGATTTGGAGTTTTGGCGTTTTCGAGATTCGGAATCTTGGAGTTTCGGAATTTTGTAGTTTTGTAGTTTTGGAGTGTCAGAGTTCTGGAGTGTTGGAGCTTTGGAGTTTTGGAGTTTATGAGTTTTTGAGTTTTGGATTTTTGCACTTTTGGAGTTTTGGAGTTTTGGAGTTTCGGAGTTTCGGAGTTTTGGAGTTTTGCGGTTTTCGAGTTTCGGAGTTTCGAATTTTCAGTTTCGGATTTTTGGAGTTTTGGAGTTTTCGAGATTTGGAGTTTCGGCGTTTTGGAGATTCGGAGTCTTGGAGTGTCGGAATTTTGTAGTTTTGTAGTTTTGGAGTGTCGGAGTTTTGGAGTGTTGGAGTTTTGGAGCTTTGGAGTTTTGGAGTTTTTGAGTTTTTTAGTTTTGGATTTTTGCACTTTTGGAGTTTTGGAGTTTTGGAGTTTCGGAGTTTCGGAGTTTTGGAGTTTCAGAGTTTTGGAGGTTCAGGGTTGTGGAGTTTCGGAATTTTTGAGTTTTGGAGTTTCGGAGTTTCGGAGTTTTGGAGAATTGCAGTTTTGGAGTTTTGGGGTTTTGGAGTTTCGAATTTTCAGAGTTTCGGATTTTTGGAGTTTTGGAGTTTCGGAGATTTGGAATTTTGGCGTTTTGGAGATTCGGAATCTTGGAGTTTTGGAATTTTGTAGTTTTGTAGTTTTGGAGTGTCAGAGTTCTGGAGTGTTGGAGCTTTGGAGTTTTGGAGTTTATGAGTTTTTGAGTTTTGGATTTTTGCACTTTTGGAGTTTTGGAGTTTTGGAGTTTCGGAGTTTCGGAGTTTTGGAGTTTCAGAGTTTTGGAGGTTCAGGGTTGTGGAGTTTCGGATTTTTGGAGTTTTGGAGTTTCGGAGATTTGGAGTTTTGGCGTTTTGGAGATTCGGAATCTTGGAGTTTCGGAATTTTGTAGTTTTGTAGTTTTGGAGTGTCAGAGTTTTGGAGTGTTGGAGTTTTGGAGCTTTGGAGTTTTGGAGTTTTTTGAGTTTTTGAGTTTTGGATTTTGACACTTTTGGAGTTTTGGAGTTTCGGAGTTTCGGAGTTTTGGAGTTTCAGAGTTTTGTAGGTTCAGGGTTGTGGAGTTTCGGAATTTTTGAGTTTTGGAGTTTCGGAGTTTTGGAGTTTTGGAGTTTTGGAGTTTCGGAGTTTTGGAGTTTCAGAGTTTTCGAGGTTCAGGGTTGTGGAGTTTCGGAATTTTTGAGTTTTGGAGTTTTGGAGTTTCGGAGTTCCGGAGTTTCGGAGTTTCGGAGTTTTGGAGTTTTGCAGTTTCGGAGTTTTGGAGTTTTGGAGTTTCGGAGTTTCGGAGTTTTGGAGTTTCAGAGTTTTCGAGGTTCAGGGTTGTGGAGTTTCTGAATTTTTGAATTTTTTAGTTTCGGAGTTTCGGAGTTTTGGAGTTTTGGAGTTTCGAATTTACAGAGTTTCGGATTTTCGGAGTTTTGGAGTTTCGGAGATTTGGAGTTTTGGCGTTTTGGAGATTCGGGGTCTTGGAGTTTCGGAATTTTGCAGTTTTGTAGTTTTGGAGTGTCGGAGTTTTGGAGTGTTGGAGTTTTGGAGTTTCGGAGTTTCGGAGTTTCAGAGTTTCAGAGTTCTGGAGGTTCAGGGTTGTGGAGTTTCGGAATTTTTGAGTTTTGGAGTTTCGGAGTTTCGGAGTTTTGGAGTTTTGCGGTTTTCGAGTTTCGGAGTTTCGAATTTTCAGTCTCGGATTTTTGGAGTTTTGGAGTTTTCAAGATTTGGAGTTTCGGCGTTTTGGAGATTCGGAGTCTTGGAGTGTCGGAATTTTGTAGTTTTGTAGTTTTGGAGTGTCGGAGTTTTGGAGTGTTGGAGTTTTGGAGCTTTGAAGTTTTGGAGTTTTTGAGTTTTTTAGTTTTGGATTTTTGCACTTTTGGAGTTTTGGAGTTTCGGAGTTTCGGAGTTTTGGAGTTTCAGAGTTTTGGAGGTTCAGGGTTGTGGAGTTTCGGAATTTTTGAGTTTTGGAGTTTCGTAGTTTCGGAGTTTTGGAGAATTGCAGTTTTGGAGTTTTGGGGTTTTGGAGTTTCGAATTTTCAGAGTTTCGGATTTTTGGAGTTTCGGAGTTTTGGAGTTTCAGAGTTTTCGAGGTTCAGGGTTGTGGAGTTTCGGAATTTTTGAGTTTTGGAGTTTCAGAGTTTCGGAGTTTTGGAGTTTTGGAGTTTCGAATTTTCAGTTTCGGATTTTTGGAGTTTTGGAGTTTCGGAGATTTGGAGTTTTGGCGTTTTGGAGATTCGGAATCTTGGAGTTTCGGAATTTTGTAGTTTTGTAGTTTTGGAGTGTCAGAGTTCTGGAGTGTTGGAGCTTTGGAGTTTTGGAGTTTATGAGTTTTTGAGTTTTGGATTTTTGCACTTTTGGAGTTTTGGAGTTTTGGAGTTTCGGAGTTTCGGAGTTTCGGAGTTTTGGAGTTTCAGAGTTTTGGAGGTTCAGGGTTGTGGAGTTTCGGAATTTCTGAGTATTGGAGTTCCGGAGTTTCGGAGTTTTGGAGAATTGCAGTTTTGGAATTTTTGTAGTTTTGAATTTTCAGTTTCGGATTTTTGGAGTTTTGGAGTTTCGGAGTTTCGGAGTTTTGGAGTTCCAGACTTTTCGAGGTTCAGGGTTGTGGAATTTCGGAATTTTTGAGTTTTGGAGTTTCGGAGTTCCGGAGGTTCGGAGTTTTGGAGTTTTGCAGTTTCGGAGTTTTGGAGTTTTGGAGTTTCGGAGTTTTGGAGTTTCAGAGTTTTCGAGGTTCAGGGTTGTGGAGTTTCGGAATTTTTGAGTTTTGGAGTTTCGGAGTTTTGGAGATTTGGTGTTTTGGAGTTTCGAATTTTCAGAGTTTCAGATTTTTGGAGTTTTGGAGTTCCGGAGATTTATAGTTTCAGAGTTTTGGAGGTTCAGGGTTGGGGAGTTTCGGAATTTTTGAGTTTTGGAGTTTCGGAGTTTTGGAGTTTTGGAGTTTCGGAGTTTCGGAGTTTCAGAGTTTTCGAGGTTCAGGGTTGTGGAGTTTCGGAATTTTTGAGTTTTGGAGTTTCGGAGTTTCGGAGTTTTGGAGTTTCAGAGTTTTGGAGGTTCAGGGTTGTGGAGTTTCGGAATTTTTGAGTTTTGGAGTTTCGGAGTTTCGGAGTTTGGGAGTATTGCAGTTTTGGAATTTCGGAGTTTTGGAGTTTCGAATTTTCAGAGTTTTGGATTTTTGCACTTTTGGAGTTTCGGAGTTTTGGAGTTTCGGAGTTTTGGAGTTTCGGAGTTGTGGAGTTTCGGAGTTTCGGAGTTTTGGAGTTTTGCAGTTTCGGAGTTTTGGAGTTTCGGAGTTTCGGAGTTTTGGAGTTTCAGAGTTTGCGAGGTTCAGGGTTGTGGAGTTTCTGATTTTTTGAATTTTGGAGTTTCGGAGTTTCGGAGTTTTGGAGTTTTGGAGTTTCGAATTTACAGAGTTTCGGATTTTCGGAGATTTGGAGTTTTGGCGTTTTGGAGATTCGGGGTCTTGGAGTTTCGGAATTTTGCAGTTTTGTAGTTTTGGAGTGTCGGAGTTTTGGAGTGTTGGAGTTTTGGAGTTTCGGAGTTTCGGAGTTTTGGAGTTTCAGAGTTTCAGAGTTCTGGAGGTTCAGGGTTGTGGAGTTTCGGAATTTTTGAGTTTTGGAGTTTCAGAGTTTCGGAGTTTTGGAGTTTTGCGGTTTTGGAGTTTTGGAGTTTCGAATTTTCAGTTTCGGATTTTTGGAGTTTTGGAGTTTTCGAGATTTGGAGTTTCGGCGTTTTGGAGATTCGGAGTCTTGGAGTATCGGAATTTTGTAGTTTTGTAGTTTTGGAGTGTCGGAGTTTTGGAGTGTTGGAGTTTTGGAGCTTTGGAGTTTTTGAGTTTTTGAGTTTTTAGTTTTGAATTTTTGCACTTTTGGAGTTTTGGAGTTTTGGAGTTTTGGAGTTTCGGAGTTTCGGAGTTTTGGAGTTTCAGAGTTTTGGAGGTTCAGGGTTGTGGAGTTTCGGAATTTTTGAGTTTTGGAGTTTCGTAGTTTCGGAGTTTTGGAGAATTGCAGTTTTGGAGTTTTGGAGTTTCGGAGTTCCGGAGTTTCGGAGTTTTGGAGTTTTGGAGTTTTGCAGTTTCGGAGTTTTGGAGTTTTGGAGTTTCGGAGTTTTGGAGTTTCAGAGTTTTCGAGGTTCAGGGTTGTGGAGTTTCGGAATTTTTGAGTATTGGAGTTTCGGAGTTTTGGAGATTTGGTGTTTTGGAGTTTCGAATTTTCAGAGTTTCGGATTTTTGGAGTTTTGGAGTTCCGGAGATTTATAGTTTCAGAGTTTTGGAGGTTCAGGGTTGGGGAGTTTCGGAATTTTTGAGTTTTGGAGTTTCGGAGTTTTGGAGTTTTGGAGTTTCGGAGTTTCGGAGTTTCAGAGTTTTCGAGGTTCAGGGTTGTGGAGTTTCGGAATTTTTGAGTTTTGGAGTTTCGGAGTTTCGGAGTTTTGGAGTATTGCAGTTTTGGAATTTCGGAGTTTTGGAGTTTCGAATTTTCAGAGTTTTGGATTTTTGCACTTTTGGAGTTTCGGAGTTTTGGAGTTTCGGAGTTTTGGAGTTTCGGAGTTGTGGAGTTTCGGAATTTTTAAGTTTTGGAGTTTTGGAGTTTCGGAGTTCCGGAGTTTCGGAGTTTCGGAGTTTTGGAGTTTTGCAGTTTCGGAGTTTTGGAGTTTTGGAGTTTCGGAGTTTCGGAGTTTTGGAGTTTCAGAGTTTTCGAGGTTCAGGGTTGTGGAGTTTCTGAATTTTTGAATTTTGGAGTTTCGGAGTTTCGGAGTTTTGGAGTTTTGGAGTTTCGAATTTACAGAGTTTCGGATTTTCGGAGTTTTGGAGTTTCGGAGATTTGGAGTTTTGGCGTTTTGGAGATTCGGGGTCTTGGAGTTTCGGAATTTTGCAGTTTTGTAGTTTTGGTGTGTCGGAGTTTTGGAGTGTTGGAGTTTTGGAGTTTCGGAGTTTCGGAGTTTCGGAGTTTCGGAGTTTTGGAGTTTCAGAGTTTCAGAGTTCTGGAGGTTCAGGGTTGTGGAGATTCGGAATTTTTGAGTTTTGGAGTTTCAGAGTTTCGGAGTTTTGGAGTTTTGCGGTTTTGGAGTTTTGGAGTTTCGAATTTTCAGTTTCGGATTTTTGGAGTTTTTGAGTTTTCGAGATTTGGAGTTTCGGCGTTTTGGAGATTCGGAGTCTTGGAGTGTCGGAATTTTGTAGTTTTGTAGTTTTGGAGTGTCGGAGTTTTGGAGTGTTGGAGTTTTGGAGCTTTGGAGTTTTGGAGTTTTTGAGTTTTTTAGTTTTGAATTTTTGCACTTTTGGAGTTTTGGAGTTTCGGAGTTTCGGAGTTTTGGAGTTTCAGAGTTTTGGAGGTTCAGGGTTGTGGAGTTTCGGAATTTTTGAGTTTTGGAGTTTCGTAGTTTCGGAGTTTTGGAGAATTGCAGTTTTGGAGTTTTGGGGTTTTGGAGTTTCGAATTTTCAGAGTTTCGGATTTTTGGAGTTTCGGAGTTTCGGAGTTTTGGAGTTTCAGAGTTTTCGAGGTTCAGGGTTGTGGAGTTTCTGAATTTTTGAATTTTGGAGTTTCGGAGTTTCGGAGTTTTCGAGTTTTGGAGTTTCGAATTTACAGTTTCGGATTTTCGGAGTTTTGGAGTTTCGGAGATTTGGAGTTTTGGCGTTTTGGAGATTCGGGGTCTTGGAGTTTCGGAATTTTGCAGTTTTGTAGTTTTGGAGTGTCGGAGTTTTGGAGTGTTGGAGTTTTGGAGTTTCGGAGTTTCGGAGTTTCGGAGTTTCAGAGTTTCAGAGTTCTGGAGGTTCAGGGTTGTGGAGTTTCGGAATTTTTGAGTTTTGGAGTTTCGGAGTTTCGGATTTTTGGAGTTTTGCGGTTTTCGAGTTTCGGAGTTTCGAATTTTCAGTCTCGGATTTTTGGAGTTTTGGAGTTTTCGAGATTTGGAGTTTCGGCATTTTGGAGATTCGGAGTCTTGGAGTGTCGGAATTTTGTAGTTTTGTAGTTTTGGAGTGTCGGAGTTTTGGAGTGTTGGAGTTTTGGAGCTTTGGAGTTTTGGAGTTTTTGAGTTTTTTAGTTTTGGATTTTTGCACTTTTGGAGTTTTGGAGTTTTGGAGTTTCGGAGTTTCGGAGTTTCGGAGTTTTGGAGTTTCAGAGTTTTGGAGGTTCAGGGTTGTGGAGTTTCGGAATTTTTGAGTTTTGGAGTTTCGGAGTTTCGGAGTTTTGGAGTTTTGCGGTTTTCGAGTTTCGGAGTTTCGAATTTTCAGTTTCGGATTTTTGGAGTTTTGGAGTTTTCGAGATTTGGAGTTTTGGCGTTTTGGAGATTCGGAGTCTTGGAGTGTCGGAATTTTGTAGTTTTGTAGTTTTGGAGTGTCGGAGTTTTGGAGTGTTGGAGTTTTGGAGTTTTGGAGTTTTGGAGTTTCGGAGTTTCGGAGTTTTGGAGTTTCAGAGTTTTGGAGGTTCAGGGTTGTGGAGTTTCGGAATTTTTGAGTTTTGGAGTTTCGGAGTTTCGGAGTTTTGGAGAATTGCAGTTTTGGAGTTTTGGGGTTTTGGAGTTTCGAATTTTCAGAGTTTCGGATTTTTGGAGTTTTGGAGTTTCGGAGTTTCGTAGTTTCGGAGTTTTGGAGAATTGCAGTTTTGGAGTTTTGGGGTTTTGGAGTTTCGAATTTTCAGAGTTTCGGATTTTTGGAGTTTCGGAGTTTCGGAGTTTTGGAGTTTCAGAGTTTTCGAGGTTCAGGGTTGTGGAGTTTCGGAATTTTTGAGTTTTGGAGTTTCAGAGTTTCGGAGTTTTGGAGTTTTGGAGTTTCGAATTTTCAGTTTCGGATTTTTGGAGTTTTGCAGTTTCGGAGATTTGGAGTTTTGGCGTTTTCGAGATTCGGAATCTTGGAGTTTCGGAATTTTGTAGTTTTGTAGTTTTGGAGTGTCAGAGTTCTGGAGTGTTGGAGCTTTGGAGTTTTGGAGTTTATGAGTTTTTGAGTTTTGGATTTTTGCACTTTTGGAGTTTTGGAGTTTTGGAGTTGCGGAGTTTCGGAGTTTCGGAGTTTTGGAGTTTCAGAGTTTTGGAGGTTCAGGGTTGTGGAGTTTCGGAATTTTTGAGTATTGGAGTTCCGGAGTTTCGGAGTTTTGGAGAATTGCAGTTTTGGAATTTTTGTACTTTTGAATTTTCAGTTTCGGATTTTTGGAGTTTTGGAGTTTCGGAGTTTCGGAGTTTTGGAGTTTCAGACTTTTCGAGTTTCAGGGTTGTGGAATTTCGGAATTTTTGAGTTTTGGAGTTTCGGAGTTTTGGAGTTTTGCAGTTTCGGAGTTTTGGAGTTTTGGAGTTTCGGAGTTTTGGAGATTTGGTGTTTTGGAGTTTCGAATTTTCAGAGTTTCGGATTTTTGGAGTTTTGGAGTTCCGGAGATTTGGAGTTTCAGAGTTTTGGAGGTTCAGGGTTGGGGAGTTTCGGAATTTTTGAGTTTTGGAGTTTCGGAGTTTTGGAGTTTTGGAGTTTCGGAGTTTTGGAGATTTGGTGTTTTGGAGTTTCGAATTTTCAGAGTTTCGGATTTTTGGAGTTTCGGACTTTCGGAGTTTTGGAGTTTCAGAGTTTTGGAGGTTCAGGGTTGTGGAGTTTCGGAATTTTTGAGTTTTGGAGTTTCGGAGTTTCGGAGTTTTGGAGTATTGCAGTTTTGGAATTTTGGAGTTTTGGAGTTTCGAATTTTCAGAGTTTCGGATTTTTGGAGTTTTGGAGTTTCGGAGATTTGGAGTTTTGGCGTTTTGGAGTTTCAGAGTTTTGGAGGTTCAGGGTTGTGGAGTTTCGGAATTTTTGAGTTTTGGAGTTTCGGAGTTTTGGAGTTTCAGAGTATTCGAGGTTCAGGGTTGTGGAGTTTCGGAATTTTTGAGTTTTGGAGTTTTGGAGTTTCGGAGTTCCGGAGTTTCGGGGTTTCGGAGTTTTGGAGTTTTGCAGTTTCGGAGTTTTGGAGTTTTGGAGTTTCGGAGTTTCGGAGTTTTGGAGTTTCAGAGTTTTCGAGGTTCAGGGTTGTGGAGTTTCTGAATTTTTGAATTTTGGAGTTTCGGAGTTTCGGAGTTTTCGAGTTTTGGAGTTTCGAATTTACAGAGTTTCGGATTTTCGGAGTTTTGGAGTTTCGGAGATTTGGAGTTTTGGCGTTTTGGAGATTCGGGGTCTTGGAGTTTCGGAATTTTGCAGTTTTGTAGTTTTGGAGTGTCGGAGTTTTGGAGTGTTGGAGTTTTGGAGTTTCGGAGTTTCGGAGTTTCGGAGTTTCATAGTTTCAGAGTTCTGGAGGTTCAGGGTTGTGGAGTTTCGGAATTTTTGAGTTTTGGAGTTTCGGAGTTTTGGAGTTTTGCGGTTTTCGAGTTTCGGAGTTTCGAATTTTCAGTCTCGGATTTTTGGAGTTTTGGAGTTTTCGAGATTTGGAGTTTCGGCATTTTGGAGATTCGGAGTCTTGGAGTGTCGGAATTTTGTAGTTTTGTAGTTTTGGAGTGTCGGAGTTTTGGAGTGTTGGAGTTTTGGAGCTTTGGAGTTTTGGAGTTTCGAATTTTCAGTTTCGGATTTTTGGAGTTTTGGAGTTTCGGAGTTTCGTAGTTTCGGAGTTTTGGAGAATTGCAGTTTTGGAGTTTTGGGGTTTTGGAGTTTCGAATTTTCAGAGTTTCGGATTTTTGGAGTTTCGGAGTTTCGGAGTTTTGGAGTTTCAGAGTTTTCGAGGTTCAGGGTTGTGGAGTTTCGGAATTTTTGAGTTTTGGAGTTTCAGAGTTTCGGAGTTTTGGAGTTTCGAATTTTCAGTTTCGGATTTTTGGAGTTTTGGAGTTTCGGAGATTTGGAGTTTTGGCGTTTTCGAGATTCGGAATCTTGGAGTTTCGGAATTTTGTAGTTTTGTAGTTTTGGAGTGTCAGAGTTCTGGAGTGTTGGAGCTTTGGAGTTTTGGAGTTTATGAGTTTTTGAGTTTTGGATTTTTGCACTTTTGGAGTTTTGGAGTTTTGGAGTTTCGGAGTTTCGGAGTTTTGGAGTTTTGCGGTTTTCGAGTTTCGGAGTTTCGAATTTTCAGTTTCGGATTTTTGGAGTTTTGGAGTTTTCGAGATTTGGAGTTTCGGCGTTTTGGAGATTCGGAGTCTTGGAGTGTCGGAATTTTGTAGTTTTGTAGTTTTGGAGTGTCGGAGTTTTGGAGTGTTGGAGTTTTGGAGCTTTGGAGTTTTGGAGTTTTTGAGTTTTTTAGTTTTGGATTTTTGCACTTTTGGAGTTTTGGAGTTTTGGAGTTTCGGAGTTTCGGAGTTTTGGAGTTTCAGAGTTTTGGAGGTTCAGGGTTGTGGAGTTTCGGAATTTTTGAGTTTTGGAGTTTCGGAGTTTCGGAGTTTTGGAGAATTGCAGTTTTGGAGTTTTGGGGTTTTGGAGTTTCGAATTTTCAGAGTTTCGGATTTTTGGAGTTTTGGAGTTTCGGAGTTTCGGAGTTTTGGAGTTTCAGAGTTTTCGAGGTTCAGGGTTGTGGAGTTTCGGAATTTTTGAGTTTTGGAGTTTCGGAGTTTTGGAGTTTCGAATTTTCAGTTTCGGATTTTTGGAGTTTTGGAGTTTCGGAGATTTGGAGTTTTGGCGTTTTGGAGATTCGGAATCTTGGAGTTTCGGAATTTTGTAGTTTTGTAGTTTTGGAGTGTCAGAGTTTTGGAGTGTTGGAGTTTTGGAGCTTTGGAGTTTTGGAGTTTTTTGAGTTTTTGAGTTTTGGATTTTGACACTTTTGGAGTTTTGGAGTTTTGGAGTTTCGGAGTTTCGGAGTTTTGGAGTTTCAGAGTTTTGGAGGTTCAGGGTTGTGGAGTTTCGGAATTTTTGAGTTTTGGAGTTTCGGAGTTTTGGAGTTTTGGAGTTTTGGAGTTTCGGAGTTTTGGAGTTTCAGAGTTTTCGAGGTTCAGGGTTGTGGAGTTTCGGAATTTTTGAGTTTTGGAGTTTTGGAGTTTCGGAGTTCCGGAGTTTCGGAGTTTCGGAGTTTTGGAGTTTTGCAGTTTCGGAGTTTTGGAGTTTTGGAGTTTCGGAGTTTCGGAGTTTTGGAGTTTCAGAGTTTTCGAGGTTCAGGGTTGTGGCGTTTCTGAATTTTTGAATTTTGGAGTTTCGGAGTTTCGGAGTTTTGGAGTTTTGGAGTTTCGAATTTACAGAGTTTCGGATTTTCGGAGTTTTGGAGTTTCGGAGATTTGGAGTTTTGGCGTTTTGGAGATTCGGGGTCTTGGAGTTTCGGAATTTTGCAGTTTTGTAGTTTTGGAGTGTCGGAGTTTTGGAGTGTTGGAGTTTTGGAGTTTCTGAGTTTCGGAGTTTCGGAGTTTTGGAGTTTCAGAGTTTCAGAGTTCTGGAGGTTCAGGGTTGTGGAGTTTCGGAAATTTTGAGTTTTGGAGTTTCGGAGTTTCGGAGTTTTGGAGTTTTGCGGTTTTCGAGTTTCGGAGTTTCGAATTTTCAGTTTCGGATTTTTGGAGTTTTGGAGTTTTCGAGATTTGGAGTTTTGGCGTTTTGGAGATTCGGAGTCTTGGAGTGTCGGAATTTTGTAGTTTTGTAGTTTTGGAGTGTCGGAGTTTTGGAGTGTTGGAGTTTTGGAGCTTTGGAGTTTTGGAGTTTTTGAGTTTTTTAGTTTTGGATTTTTGCACTTTTGGAGTTTTGGAGTTTTGGAGTTTCGGAGTTTCGGAGTTTTGGAGTTTCAGAGTTTTGGAGGTTCAGGGTTGTGGAGTTTCGGAATTTTTGAGTTTTGGAGTTTCGGAGTTTCGGAGTTTTGGAGAATTGCAGTTTTGGAGTTTTGGGGTTTTGGAGTTTCGAATTTTCAGAGTTTCGGATTTTTGGAGTTTTGGAGTTTCGGAGTTTCGTAGTTTCGGAGTTTTGGAGAATTGCAGTTTTGGAGTTTTGGGGTTTTGGAGTTTCGAATTTTCAGAGTTTCGGATTTTTGGAGTTTCGGAGTTTCGGAGTTTTGGAGTTTCAGAGTTTTCGAGGTTCAGGGTTGTGGAGTTTCGGAATTTTTGAGTTTTGGAGTTTCAGAGTTTCGGAGTTTTGGAGTTTTGGAGTTTCGAATTTTCAGTTTCGGATTTTTGGAGTTTTGGAGTTTCGGAGATTTGGAGTTTTGGCGTTTTCGAGATTCGGAATCTTGGAGTTTCGGAATTTTGTAGTTTTGTAGTTTTGGAGTGTCAGAGTTCTGGAGTGTTGGAGCTTTGGAGTTTTGGAGTTTATGAGTTTTTGAGTTTTGGATTTTTGCACTTTTGGAGTTTTGGAGTTTTGGAGTTTCGGAGTTTCGGAGTTTTGGAGTTTCAGAGTTTTGGAGGTTCAGGGTTGTGGAGTTTCGGAATTTTTGAGCATTGGAGTTCCGGAGTTTCGGAGTTTTGGAGAATTGCAGTTTTGGAATTTTTGTACTTTTGAATTTTCAGTTTCGGATTTTTGGAGTTTTGGAGTTTCGGAGTTTCGGAGTTTTGGAGTTTCAGACTTTTCGAGGTTCAGGGTTGTGGAATTTCGGAATTTTTGAGTTTTGGAGTTTCGGAGTTTTGGAGTTTTGCAGTTTCGGAGTTTTGGAGTTTTGGAGTTTCGGAGTTTTGGAGATTTGGTGTTTTGGAGTTTCGAATTTTCAGAGTTTCGGATTTTTGGAGTTTTGGAGTTCCGGAGATTTGGAGTTTCAGAGTTTTGGAGGTTCAGGGTTGGGGAGTTTCGGAATTTTTGAGTTTTGGAGTTTCGGAGTTTTGGAGTTTTGGAGTTTCGGAGTTTTGGAGATTTGGTGTTTTGGAGTTTCGAATTTTCAGAGTTTCGGATTTTTGGAGTTTCGGACTTTCGGAGTTTTGGAGTTTCAGAGTTTTGGAGGTTCAGGGTTGTGGAGTTTCGGAATTTTTGAGTTTTGGAGTTTCGGAGTTTCGGAGTTTTGGAGTATTGCAGTTTTGGAATTTTGGAGTTTTGGAGTTTCGAATTTTCAGAGTTTCGGATTTTTGGAGTTTTGGAGTTTCGGAGATTTGGAGTTTTGGCGTTTTGGAGTTTCCGAGTTTTGGAGGTTCAGGGTTGTGGAGTTTCGGAATTTTTGAGTTTTGGAGTTTCGGAGTTTTGGAGTTTCAGAGTATTCGAGGTTCAGGGTTGTGGAGTTTCGGAATTTTTGAGTTTTGGAGTTTTGGAGTTTCGGAGTTCCGGAGTTTCGGAGTTTCGGAGTTTTGGAGTTTTGCAGTTTCGGAGTTTTGGAGTTTTGGAGTTTCGGAGTTTCGGAGTTTTGGAGTTTCAGAGTTTTCGAGGTTCAGGGTTGTGGAGTTTCTGAATTTTTGAATTTTGGAGTTTCGGAGTTTCGGAGTTTTCGAGTTTTGGAGTTTCGAATTTACAGAGTTTCGGATTTTCGGAGTTTTGGAGTTTCGGAGATTTGGAGTTTTGGCGTTTTGGAGATTCGGGGTCTTGGAGTTTCGGAATTTTGCAGTTTTGTAGTTTTGGAGTGTCGGAGTTTTGGAGTGTTGGAGTTTTGGAGTTTCGGAGTTTCGGAGTTTCGGAGTTTCAGAGTTTCAGAGTTCTGGAGGTTCAGGGTTGTGGAGTTTCGGAATTTTTGAGTTTTGGAGTTTCGGAGTTTCGGAGTTTTGGAGTTTTGCGGTTTTCGAGTTTCGGAGTTTCGAATTTTCAGTCTCGGATTTTTGGAGTTTTGGAGTTTTCGAGATTTGGAGTTTCGGCATTTTGGAGATTCGGAGTCTTGGAGTGTCGGAATTTTGTAGTTTTGTAGTTTTGGAGTGTCGGAGTTTTGGAGTGTTGGAGTTTTGGAGCTTTGGAGTTTTGGAGTTTTTGAGTTTTTTAGTTTTGGATTTTTGCACTTTTGGAGTTTTGGAGTTTTGGAGTTTCGGAGTTTCGGAGTTTTGGAGTTTCAGAGTTTTGGAGGTTCAGGGTTGTGGAGTTTCGGAATTTTTGAGTTTTGGAGTTTCGGAGTTTTGGAGAATTGCAGTTTTGGAGTTTTGGGGTTTTGGAGTTCGAATTTTCAGAGTTTCGGATTTTTGGAGTTTCGGAGTTTCGGAGTTTTGGAGTTTCAGAGTTTTCGAGGTTCAGGGTGGTGGAGTTTCGGAATTTTTGAGTTTTGGAGTTTCAGAGTTTCGGAGTTTTGGAGTTTCGAATTTTCAGTTTCGGATTTTTGGAGTTTTGGAGTTTCGGAGATTTGGAGTTTTGGCGTTTTCGAGATTCGGAATCTTGGAGTTTCGGAATTTTGTAGTTTTGTAGTTTTGGAGTGTCAGAGTTCTGGAGTGTTGGAGCTTTGGAGTTTTGGAGTTTATGAGTTTTTGAGTTTTGGATTTTTGCACTTTTGGAGTTTTGGAGTTTTGGAGTTTCGGAGTTTCGGAGTTTTGGAGTTTTGCGGTTTTCGAGTTTCGGAGTTTCGAATTTTCAGTTTCGGATTTTTGGAGTTTTGGAGTTTTCGAGATTTGGAGTTTCGGCGTTTTGGAGATTCGGAGTCTTGGAGTGTCGGAATTTTGTAGTTTTGTAGTTTTGGAGTGTCGGAGTTTTGGAGTGTTGGAGTTTTGGAGCTTTGGAGTTTTGGAGTTTTTGAGTTTTTTAGTTTTGGATTTTTGCACTTTTGGAGTTTTGGAGTTTTGGAGTTTCGGAGTTTCGGAGTTTTGGAGTTTCAGAGTTTTGGAGGTTCAGGGTTGTGGAGTTTCGGAATTTTTGAGTTTTGGAGTTTCGGAGTTTCGGAGTTTTGGAGAATTGCAGTTTTGGAGTTTTGGGGTTTTGGAGTTTCGAATTTTCAGAGTTTCGGATTTTTGGAGTTTTGGAGTTTCGGAGTTTCGGAGTTTTGGAGTTTCAGAGTTTTCGAGGTTCAGGGTTGTGGAGTTTCGGAATTTTTGAGTTTTGGAGTTTCGGAGTTTCGGAGTTTTGGAGTTTCGAATTTTCAGTTTCGGATTTTTGGAGTTTTGGAGTTTCGGAGATTTGGAATTTTGGCGTTTTGGAGATTCGGAATCTTGGAGTTTTGGAATTTTGTAGTTTTGTAGTTTTGGAGTGTCAGAGTTCTGGAGTGTTGGAGCTTTGGAGTTTTGGAGTTTATGAGTTTTTGAGTTTTGGATTTTTGCACTTTTGGAGTTTTGGAGTTTTGGAGTTTCGGAGTTTTGGAGTTTCAGAGTTTTGGAGGTTCAGGGTTGTGGAGTTTCGGATTTTTGGAGTTTTGGAGTTTCGGAGATTTGGAGTTTTGGCGTTTTGGAGATTCGGAATCTTGGAGTTTCGGAATTTTGTAGTTTTGTAGTTTTGGAGTGTCAGAGTTTTGGAGTGTTGGAGTTTTGGAGCTTTGGAGTTTTGGAGTTTTTTGAGTTTTTGAGTTTTGGATTTTGACACTTTTGGAGTTTTGGAGTTTCGGAGTTTTGGAGTTTTGGAGTTTTGGAGTTTCGGAGTTTTGGAGTTTCAGAGTTTTCGAGGTTCAGGGTTGTGGAGTTTCGGAATTTTTGAGTTTTGGAGTTTTGGAGTTTCGGAGTTCCGGAGTTTCGGAGTTTCGGAGTTTTGGAGTTTTGCAGTTTCGGAGTTTTGGAGTTTTGGAGTTTCGGAGTTTCGGAGTTTTGGAGTTTCAGAGTTTTCGAGGTTCAGGGTTGTGGAGTTTCTGAATTTTTGAATTTTTTAGTTTCGGAGTTTCGGAGTTTTGGAGTTTTGGAGTTTCGAATTTACAGAGTTTCGGATTTTCGGAGTTTTGGAGTTTCGGAGATTTGGAGTTTTGGCGTTTTGGAGATTCGGGGTCTTGGAGTTTCGGAATTTTGCAGTTTTGTAGTTTTGGAGTGTCGGAGTTTTGGAGTGTTGGAGTTTTGGAGTTTCGGAGTTTCGGAGTTTCAGAGTTTCAGAGTTCTGGAGGTTCAGGGTTGTGGAGTTTCGGAATTTTTGTGTTTTGGAGTTTCGGAGTTTCGGAGTTTTGGAGTTTTGCGGTTTTCGAGTTTCGGAGTTTCGAATTTTCAGTCTCGGATGTTTGGAGTTTTGGAGTTTTCAAGATTTGGAGTTTCGGCGTTTTGGAGATTCGGAGTCTTGGAGTGTCGGAATTTTGTAGTTTTGTAGTTTTGGAGTGTCGGAGTTTTGGAGTGTTGGAGTTTTGGAGCTTTGGAGTTTTGGAGTTTTTGAGTTTTTTAGTTTTGGATTTTTGCACTTTTGGAGTTTTGGAGTTTCGGAGTTTCGGAGTTTTGGAGTTTCAGAGTTTTGGAGGTTCAGGGTTGTGGAGTTTCGGAATTTTTGAGTTTTGGAGTTTCGTAGTTTCGGAGTTTTGGAGAATTGCAGTTTTGGAGTTTTGGGGTTTTGGAGTTTCGAATTTTCAGAGTTTCGGATTTTTGGAGTTTCGGAGTTTCGGAGTTTTGGAGTTTCAGAGTTTTCGAGGTTCAGGGTTGTGGAGTTTCGGAATTTTTGAGTTTTGGAGTTTCAGAGTTTCGGAGTTTTGGAGTTTTGGAGTTTCGAATTTTCAGTTTCGGATTTTTGGAGTTTTGGAGTTTCGGAGATTTGGAGTTTTGGCGTTTTGGAGATTCGGAATCTTGGAGTTTCGGAATTTTGTAGTTTTGTAGTTTTGGAGTGTCAGAGTTCTGGAGTGTTGGAGCTTTGGAGTTTTGGAGTTTATGAGTTTTTGAGTTTTGGATTTTTGCACTTTTGGAGTTTTGGAGTTTTGGAGTTTCGGAGTTTCGGAGTTTCGGAGTTTTGGAGTTTCAGAGTTTTGGAGGTTCAGGGTTGTGGAGTTTCGGAATTTCTGAGTATTGGAGTTCCGGAGTTTCGGAGTTTTGGAGAATTGCAGTTTTGGAATTTTTGTAGTTTTGAATTTTCAGTTTCGGATTTTTGGAGTTTTGGAGTTTCGGAGTTTCGGAGTTTTGGAGTTCCAGACTTTTCGAGGTTCAGGGTTGTGGAATTTCGGAATTTTTGAGTTTTGGAGTTTCGGAGTTCCGGAGGTTCGGAGTTTTGGAGTTTTGCAGTTTCGGAGTTTTGGAGTTTTGGAGTTTCGGAGTTTTGGAGTTTCAGAGTTTTCGAGGTTCAGGGTTGTGGAGTTTCGGAATTTTTGAGTTTTGGAGTTTCGGAGTTTTGGAGATTTGGTGTTTTGGAGTTTCGAATTTTCAGAGTTTCAGATTTTTGGAGTTTTGGAGTTCCGGAGATTTATAGTTTCAGAGTTTTGGAGGTTCAGGGTTGGGGAGTTTCGGAATTTTTGAGTTTTGGAGTTTCGGAGTTTTGGAGTTTTGGAGTTTCGGAGTTTCGGAGTTTCGGAGTTTCAGAGTTTTCGAGGTTCAGGGTTGTGGAGTTTCGGAATTTTTGAGTTTTGGAGTTTCGGAGTTTCGGAGTTTTGGAGTTTCAGAGTTTTGGAGGTTCAGGGTTGTGGAGTTTCGGAATTTTTGAGTTTTGGAGTTTCGGAGTTTCGGAGTTTCGGAGTTTGGGAGTATTGCAGTTTTGGAATTTCGGAGTTTTGGAGTTTCGAATTTTCAGAGTTTTGGATTTTTGCACTTTTGGAGTTTCGGAGTTTTGGAGTTTCGGAGTTTTGGAGTTTCGGAGTTGTGGAGTTTCGGAGTTTCGGAGTTTTGGAGTTTTGCAGTTTCGGAGTTTTGGAGTTTCGGAGTTTCGGAGTTTTGGAGTTTCAGAGTTTGCGAGGTTCAGGGTTGTGGAGTTTCTGATTTTTTGAATTTTGGAGTTTCGGAGTTTCGGAGTTTTGGAGTTTTGGAGTTTCGAATTTACAGAGTTTCGGATTTTCGGAGATTTGGAGTTTTGGCGTTTTGGAGATTCGGGGTCTTGGAGTTTCGGAATTTTGCAGTTTTGTAGTTTTGGAGTGTCGGAGTTTTGGAGTGTTGGAGTTTTGGAGTTTCGGAGTTTCGGAGTTTTGGAGTTTCAGAGTTTCAGAGTTCTGGAGGTTCAGGGTTGTGGAGTTTCGGAATTTTTGAGTTTTGGAGTTTCAGAGTTTCGGAGTTTTGGAGTTTTGCGGTTTTGGAGTTTTGGAGTTTCGAATTTTCAGTTTCGGATTTTTGGAGTTTTGGAGTTTTCGAGATTTGGAGTTTCGGCGTTTTGGAGATTCGGAGTCTTGGAGTATCGGAATTTTGTAGTTTTGTAGTTTTGGAGTGTCAGAGTTCTGGAGTGTTGGAGCTTTGGAGTTTTGGAGTTTATGAGTTTTTGAGTTTTGGATTTTTGCACTTTTGGAGTTTTGGAGTTTTGGAGTTTCGGAGTTTCGGAGTTTTGGAGTTTTGCGGTTTTCGAGTTTCGGAGTTTCGAATTTTCAGTTTCGGATTTTTGGAGTTTTGGAGTTTTCGAGATTTGGAGTTTCGGCGTTTTGGAGATTCGGAGTCTTGGAGTGTCGGAATTTTGTAGTTTTGTAGTTTTGGAGTGTCGGAGTTTTGGAGTGTTGGAGTTTTGGAGCTTTGGAGTTTTGGAGTTTTTGAGTTTTTTAGTTTTGGATTTTTGCACTTTTGGAGTTTTGGAGTTTTGGAGTTTCGGAGTTTCGGAGTTTTGGAGTTTCAGAGTTTTGGAGGTTCAGGGTTGTGGAGTTTCGGAATTTTTGAGTTTTGGAGTTTCGGAGTTTCGGAGTTTTGGAGAATTGCAGTTTTGGAGTTTTGGGGTTTTGGAGTTTCGAATTTTCAGAGTTTCGGATTTTTGGAGTTTTGGAGTTTCGGAGTTTCGGAGTTTTGGAGTTTCAGAGTTTTCGAGGTTCAGGGTTGTAGAGTTTCGGAATTTTTGAGTTTTGGAGTTTCGGAGTTTCGGAGTTTCGGAGATTTGGAATTTTGGCGTTTTGGAGATTCGGAATCTTGGAGTTTTGGAATTTTGTAGTTTTGTAGTTTTGGAGTGTCAGAGTTCTGGAGTGTTGGAGCTTTGGAGTTTTGGAGTTTATGAGTTTTTGAGTTTTGGATTTTTGCACTTTTGGAGTTTTGGAGTTTTGGAGTTTCGGAGTTTTGGAGTTTCAGAGTTTTGGAGGTTCAGGGTTGTGGAGTTTCGGATTTTTGGAGTTTTGGAGTTTCGGAGATTTGGAGTTTTGGCGTTTTGGAGATTCGGAATCTTGGAGTTTCGGAATTTTGTAGTTTTGTAGTTTTGGAGTGTCAGAGATTTGGAGTGTTGGAGTTTTGGAGCTTTGGAGTTTTGGAGTTTTTTGAGTTTTTGAGTTTTGGATTTTGACACTTTTGGAGTTTTGGAGTTTCGGAGTTTCGGAGTTTTGGAGTTTCAGAGTTTTGTAGGTTCAGGGTTGTGGAGTTTCGGAATTTTTGAGTTTTGGAGTTTCGGAGTTTTGGAGTTTTGGAGTTTTGGAGTTTCGGAGTTTTGATGTTTCAGAGTTTTCGAGGTTCAGGGTTGTGGAGTTTCGGAATTTTTGAGTTTTGGAGTTTTGGAGTTTCGGAGTTCCGGAGTTTCGGAGTTTCGGAGTTTTGGAGTTTTGCAGTTTCGGAGTTTTGGAGTTTTGGAGTTTCGGAGTTTCGGAGTTTTGGAGTTTCAGAGTTTTCGAGGTTCAGGGTTGTGGAGTTTCTGAATTTTTGAATTTTTTAGTTTCGGAGTTTCGGAGTTTTGGAGTTTTGGAGTTTCGAATTTACAGAGTTTCGGATTTTCGGAGTTTTGGAGTTTCGGAGATTTGGAGTTTTGGCGTTTTGGAGATTCGGGGTCTTGGAGTTTCGGAATTTTGCAGTTTTGTAGTTTTGGAGTGTCGGAGTTTTGGAGTGTTGGAGTTTTGGAGTTTCGGAGTTTCGGAGTTTCAGAGTTTCAGAGTTCTGGAGGTTCAGGGTTGTGGAGTTTCGGAATTTTTGTGTTTTGGAGTTTCGGAGTTTCGGGGTTTTGGAGTTTTGCGGTTTTCGAGTTTCGGAGTTTCGAATTTTCAGTCTCGGATTTTTGGAGTTTTGGAGTTTTCAAGATTTGGAGTTTCGGCGTTTTGGAGATTCGGAGTCTTGGAGTGTCGGAATTTTGTAGTTTTGTAGTTTTGGAGTGTCGGAGTTTTGGAGTGTTGGAGTTTTGGAGCTTTGGAGTTTTGGAGTTTTTGAGTTTTTTAGTTTTGGATTTTTGCACTTTTGGAGTTTTGGAGTTTCGGAGTTTCGGAGTTTTGGAGTTTCAGAGTTTTGGAGGTTCAGGGTTGTGGAGTTTCGGAATTTTTGAGTTTTGGAGTTTCGTAGTTTCGGAGTTTTGGAGAATTGCAGTTTTGGAGTTTTGGGGTTTTGGAGTTTCGAATTTTCAGAGTTTCGGATTTTTGGAGTTTCGGAGTTTCGGAGTTTTGGAGTTTCAGAGTTTTCGAGGTTCAGGGTTGTGGAGTTTCGGAATTTTTGAGTTTTGGAGTTTCAGAGTTTCGGAGTTTTGGAGTTTTGGAGTTTCGAATTTTCAGTTTCGGATTTTTGGAGTTTTGGAGTTTCGGAGATTTGGAGTTTTGGCGTTTTGGAGATTCGGAATCTTGGAGTTTCGGAATTTTGTAGTTTTGTAGTTTTGGAGTGTCAGAGTTCTGGAGTGTTGGAGCTTTGGAGTTTTGGAGTTTATGAGTTTTTGAGTTTTGGATTTTTGCACTTTTGGAGTTTTGGAGTTTTGGAGTTTCGGAGTTTCGGAGTTTCGGAGTTTTGGAGTTTCAGAGTTTTGGAGGTTCAGGGTTGTGGAGTTTCGGAATTTCTGAGTATTGGAGTTCCGGAGTTTCGGAGTTTTGGAGAATTGCAGTTTTGGAATTTTTGTAGTTTTGAATTTTCAGTTTCGGATTTTTGGAGTTTTGGAGTTTCGGAGTTTCGGAGTTTTGGAGTTCCAGACTTTTCGAGGTTCAGGGTTGTGGAATTTCGGAATTTTTGAGTTTTGGAGTTTCGGAGTTCCGGAGGTTCGGAGTTTTGGAGTTTTGCAGTTTCGGAGTTTTGGAGTTTTGGAGTTTCGGAGTTTTGGAGTTTCAGAGTTTTCGAGGTTCAGGGTTGTGGAGTTTCGAAATTTTTGAGTTTTGGAGTTTCGGAGTTTTGGAGATTTGGTGTTTTGGAGTTTCGAATTTTCAGAGTTTCAGATTTTTGGAGTTTTGGAGTTCCGGAGATTTATAGTTTCAGAGTTTTGGAGGTTCAGGGTTGGGGAGTTTCGGAATTTTTGAGTTTTGGAGTTTCGGAGTTTTGGAGTTTTGGAGTTTCGGAGTTTCGGAGTTTCGGAGTTTCAGAGTTTTCGAGGTTCAGGGTTGTGGAGTTTCGGAATTTTTGAGTTTTGGAGTTTCGGAGTTTCGGAGTTTTGGAGTTTCAGAGTTTTGGAGGTTCAGGGTTGTGGAGTTTCGGAATTTTTGAGTTTTGGAGTTTCGGAGTTTCGGAGTTTCGGAGTTTGGGAGTATTGCAGTTTTGGAATTTCGGAGTTTTGGAGTTTCGAATTTTCAGAGTTTTGGATTTTTGCACTTTTGGAGTTTCGGAGTTTTGGAGTTTCGGAGTTTTGGAGTTTCGGAGTTGTGGAGTTTCGGAGTTTCGGAGTTTTGGAGTTTTGCAGTTTCGGAGTTTTGGAGTTTCGGAGTTTCGGAGTTTTGGAGTTTCAGAGTTTGCGAGGTTCAGGGTTGTGGAGTTTCTGATTTTTTGAATTTTGGAGTTTCGGAGTTTCGGAGTTTTGGAGTTTTGGAGTTTCGAATTTACAGAGTTTCGGATTTTCGGAGATTTGGAGTTTTGGCGTTTTGGAGATTCGGGGTCTTGGAGTTTCGGAATTTTGCAGTTTTGTAGTTTTGGAGTGTCGGAGTTTTGGAGTGTTGGAGTTTTGGAGTTTCGGAGTTTCGGAGTTTTGGAGTTTCAGAGTTTCAGAGTTCTGGAGGTTCAGGGTTGTGGAGTTTCGGAATTTTTGAGTTTTGGAGTTTCAGAGTTTCGGAGTTTTGGAGTTTTGCGGTTTTGGAGTTTTGGAGTTTCGAATTTTCAGTTTCGGATTTTTGGAGTTTTGGAGTTTTCGAGATTTGGAGTTTCGGCGTTTTGGAGATTCGGAGTCTTGGAGTATCGGAATTTTGTAGTTTTGTAGTTTTGGAGTGTCGGAGTTTTGGAGTGTTGGAGTTTTGGAGCTTTGGAGTTTTGGAGTTTTTGAGTTTTTAGTTTTGAATTTTTGCACTTTTGGAGTTTTGGAGTTTTGGAGTTTCGGAGTTTCGGAGTTTTGGAGTTTCAGAGTTTTGGAGGTTCAGGGTTGTGGAGTTTCGGAATTTTTGAGTTTTGGAGTTTCGTAGTTTCGGAGTTTTGGAGAATTGCAGTTTTGGAGTTTTGGAGTTTCGGAGTTCCGGAGTTTCGGAGTTTTGGAGTTTTGGAGTTTTGCAGTTTCGGAGTTTTGGAGTTTTGGAGTTTCGGAGTTTTGGAGTTTCAGAGTTTTCGAGGTTCAGGGTTGTGGAGTTTCGGAATTTTTGAGTATTGGAGTTTCGGAGTTTTGGAGATTTGGTGTTTTGGAGTTTCGAATTTTCAGAGTTTCGGATTTTTGGAGTTTTGGAGTTCCGGAGATTTATAGTTTCAGAGTTTTGGAGGTTCAGGGTTGGGGAGTTTCGGAATTTTTGAGTTTTGGAGTTTCGGAGTTTTGGAGTTTTGGAGTTTCGGAGTTTCGGAGTTTCAGAGTTTTCGAGGTTCAGGGTTGTGGAGTTTCGGAATTTTTGAGTTTTGGAGTTTCGGAGTTTCGGAGTCTTGGAGTATTGCAGTTTTGGAATTTCGGAGTTTTGGAGTTTCGAATTTTCAGAGTTTTGGATTTTTGCACTTTTGGAGTTTCGGAGTTTTGGAGTTTCGGAGTTTTGGAGTTTCGGAGTTGTGGAGTTTCGGAATTTTTAAGTTTTGGAGTTTTGGAGTTTCGGAGTTCCGGAGTTTCGGAGTTTCGGAGTTTTGGAGTTTTGCAGTTTCGGAGTTTTGGAGTTTTGGAGTTTCGGAGTTTCGGAGTTTTGGAGTTTCAGAGTTTTCGAGGTTCAGGGTTGTGGAGTTTCTGAATTTTTGAATTTTGGAGTTTCGGAGTTTCGGAGTTTTGGAGTTTTGGAGTTTCGAATTTACAGAGTTTCGGATTTTCGGAGTTTTGGAGTTTCGGAGATTTGGAGTTTTGGCGTTTTGGAGATTCGGGGTCTTGGAGTTTCGGAATTTTGCAGTTTTGTAGTTTTGGTGTGTCGGAGTTTTGGAGTGTTGGTGTTTTGGAGTTTCGGAGTTTCGGAGTTTCGGAGTTTTGGAGTTTCAGAGTTTCAGAGTTCTGGAGGTTCAGGGTTGTGGAGATTCGGAATTTTTGAGTTTTGGAGTTTCAGAGTTTCGGAGTTTTGGAGTTTTGCGGTTTTGGAGTTTTGGAGTTTCGAATTTTCAGTTTCGGATTTTTGGAGTTTTTGAGTTTTCGAGATTTGGAGTTTCGGCGTTTTGGAGATTCGGAGTCTTGGAGTGTCGGAATTTTGTAGTTTTGTAGTTTTGGAGTGTCGGAGTTTTGGAGTGTTGGAGTTTTGGAGCTTTGGAGTTTTGGAGTTTTTGAGTTTTTTAGTTTTGAATTTTTGCACTTTTGGAGTTTTGGAGTTTCGGAGTTTCGGAGTTTTGGAGTTTCAGAGTTTTGGAGGTTCAGGGTTGTGGAGTTTCGGAATTTTTGAGTTTTGGAGTTTCGTAGTTTCGGAGTTTTGGAGAATTGCAGTTTTGGAGTTTTGGGGTTTTGGAGTTTCGAATTTTCAGAGTTTCGGATTTTTGGAGTTTCGGAGTTTCGGAGTTTTGGAGTTTCAGAGTTTTCGAGGTTCAGGGTTGTGGAGTTTCTGAATTTTTGAATTTTGGAGTTTCGGAGTTTCGGAGTTTTCGAGTTTTGGAGTTTCGAATTTACAGTTTCGGATTTTCGGAGTTTTGGAGTTTCGGAGATTTGGAGTTTTGGCGTTTTGGAGATTCGGGGTCTTGGAGTTTCGGAATTTTGCAGTTTTGTAGTTTTGGAGTGTCGGAGTTTTGGAGTGTTGGAGTTTTGGAGTTTCGGAGTTTCGGAGTTTCGGAGTTTCAGAGTTTCAGAGTTCTGGAGGTTCAGGGTTGTGGAGTTTCGGAATTTTTGAGTTTTGGAGTTTCGGAGTTTCGGATTTTTGGAGTTTTGCGGTTTTCGAGTTTCGGAGTTTCGAATTTTCAGTCTCGGATTTTTGGAGTTTTGGAGTTTTCGAGATTTGGAGTTTCGGCATTTTGGAGATTCGGAGTCTTGGAGTGTCGGAATTTTGTAGTTTTGTAGTTTTGGAGTGTCGGAGTTTTGGAGTGTTGGAGTTTTGGAGCTTTGGAGTTTTGGAGTTTTTGAGTTTTTTAGTTTTGGATTTTTGCACTTTTGGAGTTTTGGAGTTTTGGAGTTTCGGAGTTTCGGAGTTTTGGAGTTTCAGAGTTTTGGAGGTTCAGGGTTGTGGAGTTTCGGAATTTTTGAGTTTTGGAGTTTCGGAGTTTCGGAGTTTTGGAGTTTTGCGGTTTTCGAGTTTCGGAGTTTCGAATTTTCAGTTTCGGATTTTTGGAGTTTTGGAGTTTTCGAGATTTGGAGTTTTGGCGTTTTGGAGATTCGGAGTCTTGGAGTGTCGGAATTTTGTAGTTTTGTAGTTTTGGAGTGTCGGAGTTTTGGAGTGTTGGAGTTTTGGAGTTTTGGAGTTTTGGAGTTTCGGAGTTTCGGAGTTTTGGAGTTTCAGAGTTTTGGAGGTTCAGGGTTGTGGAGTTTCGGAATTTTTGAGTTTTGGAGTTTCGGAGTTTCGGAGTTTTGGAGAATTGCAGTTTTGGAGTTTTGGGGTTTTGGAGTTTCGAATTTTCAGAGTTTCGGATTTTTGGAGTTTTGGAGTTTCGGAGTTTCGTAGTTTCGGAGTTTTGGAGAATTGCAGTTTTGGAGTTTTGGGGTTTTGGAGTTTCGAATTTTCAGAGTTTCGGATTTTTGGAGTTTCGGAGTTTCGGAGTTTTGGAGTTTCAGAGTTTTCGAGGTTCAGGGTTGTGGAGTTTCGGAATTTTTGAGTTTTGGAGTTTCAGAGTTTCGGAGTTTTGGAGTTTTGGAGTTTCGAATTTTCAGTTTCGGATTTTTGGAGTTTTGCAGTTTCGGAGATTTGGAGTTTTGGCGTTTTCGAGATTCGGAATCTTGGAGTTTCGGAATTTTGTAGTTTTGTAGTTTTGGAGTGTCAGAGTTCTGGAGTGTTGGAGCTTTGGAGTTTTGGAGTTTATGAGTTTTTGAGTTTTGGATTTTTGCACTTTTGGAGTTTTGGAGTTTTGGAGTTTCGGAGTTTCGGAGTTTCGGAGTTTTGGAGTTTCAGAGTTTTGGAGGTTCAGGGTTGTGGAGTTTCGGAATTTTTGAGTATTGGAGTTCCGGAGTTTCGGAGTTTTGGAGAATTGCAGTTTTGGAATTTTTGTACTTTTGAATTTTCAGTTTCGGATTTTTGGAGTTTTGGAGTTTCGGAGTTTTGGAGTTTCAGACTTTTCGAGGTTCAGGGTTGTGGAATTTCGGAATTTTTGAGTTTTGGAGTTTCGGAGTTTTGGAGTTTTGCAGTTTCGGAGTTTTGGAGTTTTGGAGTTTCGGAGTTTTGGAGATTTGGTGTTTTGGAGTTTCGAATTTTCAGAGTTTCGGATTTTTGGAGTTTTGGAGTTCCGGAGATTTGGAGTTTCAGAGTTTTGGAGGTTCAGGGTTGGGGAGTTTCGGAATTTTTGAGTTTTGGAGTTTCGGAGTTTTGGAGTTTTGGAGTTTCGGAGTTTTGGAGATTTGGTGTTTTGGAGTTTCGAATTTTCAGAGTTTCGGATTTTTGGAGTTTCGGACTTTCGGAGTTTTGGAGTTTCAGAGTTTTGGAGGTTCAGGGTTGTGGAGTTTCGGAATTTTTGAGTTTTGGAGTTTCGGAGTTTCGGAGTTTTGGAGTATTGCAGTTTTGGAATTTTGGAGTTTTGGAGTTTCGAATTTTCAGTTTCGGATTTTTGGAGTTTTGGAGTTTCGGAGATTTGGAGTTTTGGCGTTTTGGAGTTTCAGAGTTTTGGAGGTTCAGGGTTGTGGAGTTTCGGAATTTTTGAGTTTTGGAGTTTCGGAGTTTTGGAGTTTCAGAGTATTCGAGGTTCAGGGTTGTGGAGTTTCGGAATTTTTGAGTTTTGGAGTTTTGGAGTTTCGGAGTTCCGGAGTTTCGGGGTTTCGGAGTTTTGGAGTTTTGCAGTTTCGGAGTTTTGGAGTTTTGGAGTTTCGGAGTTTCGGAGTTTTGGAGTTTCAGAGTTTTCGAGGTTCAGGGTTGTGGAGTTTCTGAATTTTTGAATTTTGGAGTTTCGGAGTTTCGGAGTTTTCGAGTTTTGGAGTTTCGAATTTACAGAGTTTCGGATTTTCGGAGTTTTGGAGTTTTGGAGATTTGGAGTTTTGGCGTTTTGGAGATTCGGGGTCTTGGAGTTTCGGAATTTTGCAGTTTTGTAGTTTTGGAGTGTCGGAGTTTTGGAGTGTTGGAGTTTTGGAGTTTCGGAGTTTCGGAGTTTCGGAGTTTCATAGTTTCAGAGTTCTGGAGGTTCAGGGTTGTGGAGTTTCGGAATTTTTGAGTTTTGGAGTTTCGGAGTTTTGGAGTTTTGCGGTTTTCGAGTTTCGGAGTTTCGAATTTTCAGTCTCGGATTTTTGGAGTTTTGGAGTTTTCGAGATTTGGAGTTTCGGCATTTTGGAGATTCGGAGTCTTGGAGTGTCGGAATTTTGTAGTTTTGTAGTTTTGGAGTGTCGGAGTTTTGGAGTGTTGGAGTTTTGGAGCTTTGGAGTTTTGGAGTTTTTGAGTTTTTTAGTTTTGGATTTTTGCACTTTTGGAGTTTTGGAGTTTTGGAGTTTCGGAGTTTCGGAGTTTTGGAGTTTCAGAGTTTTGGAGGTTCAGGGTTGTGGAGTTTCGGAATTTTTGAGTTTTGGAGTTTCGGAGTTTTGGAGAATTGCAGTTTTGGAGTTTTGGGGTTTTGGAGTTTCGAATTTTCAGTTTCGGATTTTTGGAGTTTTGGAGTTTCGGAGTTTCGTAGTTTCGGAGTTTTGGAGAATTGCAGTTTTGGAGTTTTGGGGTTTTGGAGTTTCGAATTTTCAGAGTTTCGGATTTTTGGAGTTTCGGAGTTTCGGAGTTTTGGAGTTTCAGAGTTTTCGAGGTTCAGGGTTGTGGAGTTTCGGAATTTTTGAGTTTTGGAGTTTCAGAGTTTCGGAGTTTTGGAGTTTCGAATTTTCAGTTTCGGATTTTTGGAGTTTTGGAGTTTCGGAGATTTGGAGTTTTGGCGTTTTCGAGATTCGGAATCTTGGAGTTTCGGAATTTTGTAGTTTTGTAGTTTTGGAGTGTCAGAGTTCTGGAGTGTTGGAGCTTTGGAGTTTTGGAGTTTATGAGTTTTTGAGTTTTGGATTTTTGCACTTTTGGAGTTTTGGAGTTTTGGAGTTTCGGAGTTTCGGAGTTTTGGAGTTTTGCGGTTTTCGAGTTTCGGAGTTTCGAATTTTCAGTTTCGGATTTTTGGAGTTTTGGAGTTTTCGAGATTTGGAGTTTCGGCGTTTTGGAGATTCGGAGTCTTGGAGTGTCGGAATTTTGTAGTTTTGTAGTTTTGGAGTGTCGGAGTTTTGGAGTGTTGGAGTTTTGGAGCTTTGGAGTTTTGGAGTTTTTGAGTTTTTTAGTTTTGGATTTTTGCACTTTTGGAGTTTTCGAGTTTTGGAGTTTCGGAGTTTCGGAGTTTTGGAGTTTCAGAGTTTTGGAGGTTCAGGGTTGTGGAGTTTCGGAATTTTTGAGTTTTGGAGTTTCGGAGTTTCGGAGTTTTGGAGAATTGCAGTTTTGGAGTTTTGGGGTTTTGGAGTTTCGAATTTTCAGAGTTTCGGATTTTTGGAGTTTTGGAGTTTCGGAGTTTCGGAGTTTTGGAGTTTCAGAGTTTTCGAGGTTCAGGGTTGTGGAGTTTCGGAATTTTTGAGTTTTGGAGTTTCGGAGTTTCGGAGTTTTGGAGTTTCGAATTTTCAGTTTCGGATTTTTGGAGTTTTGGAGTTTCGGAGATTTGGAATTTTGTAGTTTTGTAGTTTTGGAGTGTCAGAGTTCTGGAGTGTTGGAGCTTTGGAGTTTTGGAGTTTATGAGTTTTTGAGTTTTGGATTTTTGCACTTTTGGAGTTTTGGAGTTTTGGAGTTTCGGAGTTTCGGAGTTTTGGAGTTTCAGAGTTTTGGAGGTTCAGGGTTGTGGAGTTTCGGATTTTTGGAGTTTTGGAGTTTCGGAGATTTGGAGTTTTGGCGTTTTGGAGATTCGGAATCTTGGAGTTTCGGAATTTTGTAGTTTTGTAGTTTTGGAGTGTCAGAGTTTTGGAGTGTTGGAGTTTTGGAGCTTTGGAGTTTTGGAGTTTTTTGAGTTTTTGAGTTTTGGATTTTGACACTTTTGGAGTTTTGGAGTTTCGGAGTTTCGGAGTTTTGGAGTTTCAGAGTTTTGTAGGTTCAGGGTTGTGGAGTTTCGGAATTTTTGAGTTTTGGAGTTTCGGAGTTTTGGAGTTTTGGAGTTTTGGAGTTTCGGAGTTTTGGAGTTTCAGAGTTTTCGAGGTTCAGGGTTGTGGAGTTTCGGAATTTTTGAGTTTTGGAGTTTTGGAGTTTCGGAGTTCCGGAGTTTCGGAGTTTCGGAGTTTTGGAGTTTTGCAGTTTCGGAGTTTTGGAGTTTTGGAGTTTCGGAGTTTCGGAGTTTTGGAGTTTCAGAGTTTTCGAGGTTCAGGGTTGTGGAGTTTCTGAATTTTTGAATTTTTTAGTTTCGGAGTTTCGGAGTTTTGGAGATTTGGAGTTTCGAATTTACAGAGTTTCGGATTTTCGGAGTTTTGGAGTTTCGGAGATTTGGAGTTTTGGCGTTTTGGAGATTCGGGGTCTTGGAGTTTCGGAATTTTGCAGTTTTGTAGTTTTGGAGTGTCGGAGTTTTGGAGTGTTGGAGTTTTGGAGTTTCGGAGTTTCGGAGTTTCAGAGTTTCAGAGTTCTGGAGGTTCAGGGTTGTGGAGTTTCGGAATTTTTGAGTTTTGGAGTTTCGGAGTTTCGGAGTTTTGGAGTTTTGCGGTTTTCGAGTTTCGGAGTTTCGAATTTTCAGTCTCGGATTTTTGGAGTTTTGGAGTTTTCAAGATTTGGAGTTTCGGCGTTTTGGAGATTCGGAGTCTTGGAGTGTCGGAATTTTGTAGTTTTGTAGTTTTGGAGTGTCGGAGTTTTGGAGTGTTGGAGTTTTGGAGCTTTGGAGTTTTGGAGTTTTTGAGTTTTTTAGTTTTGGATTTTTGCACTTTTGGAGTTTTGGAGTTTCGGAGTTTCGGAGTTTTGGAGTTTCAGAGTTTTGGAGGTTCAGGGTTGTGGAGTTTCGGAATTTTTGAGTTTTGGAGTTTCGTAGTTTCGGAGTTTTGGAGAATTGCAGTTTTGGAGTTTTGGGGTTTTGGAGTTTCGAATTTTCAGAGTTTCGGATTTTTGGAGTTTCGGAGTTTCGGAGTTTTGGAGTTTCAGAGTTTTCGAGGTTCAGGGTTGTGGAGTTTCGGAATTTTTGAGTTTTGGAGTTTCAGAGTTTCGGAGTTTTGGAGTTTTGGAGTTTCGAATTTTCAGTTTCGGATTTTTGGAGTTTTGGAGTTTCGGAGATTTGGAGTTTTGGCGTTTTGGAGATTCGGAATCTTGGAGTTTCGGAATTTTGTAGTTTTGTAGTTTTGGAGTGTCAGAGTTCTGGAGTGTTGGAGCTTTGGAGTTTTGGAGTTTATGAGTTTTTGAGTTTTGGATTTTTGCACTTTTGGAGTTTTGGAGTTTTGGAGTTTCGGAGTTTCGGAGTTTCGGAGTTTTGGAGTTTCAGAGTTTTGGAGGTTCAGGGTTGTGGAGTTTCGGAATTTCTGAGTATTGGAGTTCCGGAGTTTCGGAGTTTTGGAGAATTGCAGTTTTGGAATTTTTGTAGTTTTGAATTTTCAGTTTCGGATTTTTGGAGTTTTGGAGTTTCGGAGTTTCGGAGTTTTGGAGTTTCAGACTTTTCGAGGTTCAGGGTTGTGGAATTTCGGAATTTTTGAGTTTTGGAGTTTCGGAGTTCCGGAGGTTCGGAGTTTTGGAGTTTTGCAGTTTCGGAGTTTTGGAGTTTTGGCGTTTTGGAGATTCGGAATCTTGGAGTTTCGGAATTTTGTAGTTTTGTAGTTTTGGAGTGTCAGAGTTTTGGAGTGTTGGAGTTTTGGAGCTTTGGAGTTTTGGAGTTTTTTGAGTTTTTGAGTTTTGGATTTTGACACTTTTGGAGTTTTGGAGTTTAGAAGTTTCGGAGTTTTGGAGTTTCAGAGTTTTGTAGGTTCAGGGTTGTGGAGTTTCGGAATTTTTGAGTTTTGGAGTTTCGGAGTTTTGGAGTTTTGGAGTTTTGGAGTTTCGGAGTTTTGGCGTTTCAGAGTTTTCGAGGTTCAGGGTTGTGGAGTTTCGGAATTTTTGAGTTTTGGAGTTTTGGAGTTTCGGAGTTCCGGAGTTTCGGAGTTTCGGAGTTTTGGAGTTTTGCAGTTTCGGAGTTTTGGAGTTTTGGAGTTTCGGAGTTTCGGAGTTTTGGAGTTTCAGAGTTTTCGAGGTTCAGGGTGGTGGAGTTTCTGAATTTTTGAATTTTTTAGTTTCGGAGTTTCGGAGTTTTGGAGTTTTGGAGTTTCGAATTTACAGAGTTTCGGATTTTCGGAGTTTTGGAGTTTCGGAGATTTGGAGTTTTGGCGTTTTGGAGATTCGGGGTCTTGGAGTTTCGGAATTTTGCAGTTTTGTAGTTTTGGAGTGTCGGAGTTTTGGAGTGTTGGAGTTTTGGAGTTTCGGAGTTTTGGAGTTTCAGAGTTTCAGAGTTCTGGAGGTTCAGGGTTGTGGAGTTTCGGAATTTTTGAGTTTTGGAGTTTCGGAGTTTCGGAGTTTTGGAGTTTTGCGGTTTTCGAGTTTCGGAGTTTCGAATTTTCAGTCTCGGATTTTTGGAGTTTTGGAGTTTTCAAGATTTGGAGTTTCGGCGTTTTGGAGATTCGGAGTCTTGGAGTGTCGGAATTTTGTAGTTTTGTAGTTTTGGAGTGTCGGAGTTTTGGAGTGTTGGAGTTTTGGAGCTTTGGAGTTTTGGAGTTTTTGAGTTTTTTAGTTTTGGATTTTTGCACTTTTGGAGTTTTGGAGTTTCGGAGTTTCGGAGTTTTGGAGTTTCAGAGTTTTGGAGGTTCAGGGTTGTGGAGTTTCGGAATTTTTGAGTTTTGGAGTTTCGTAGTTTCGGAGTTTTGGAGAATTGCAGTTTTGGAGTTTTGGGGTTTTGGAGTTTCGAATTTTCAGAGTTTCGGATTTTTGGAGTTTCGGAGTTTCGGAGTTTTGGAGTTTCAGAGTTTTCGAGGTTCAGGGTTGTGGAGTTTCGGAATTTTTGAGTTTTGGAGTTTCAGAGTTTCGGAGTTTTGGAGTTTTGGAGTTTCGAATTTTCAGTTTCGGATTTTTGGAGTTTTGGAGTTTCGGAGATTTGGAGTTTTGGCGTTTTGGAGATTCGGAATCTTGGAGTTTCGGAATTTTGTAGTTTTGTAGTTTTGGAGTGTCAGAGTTCTGGAGTGTTGGAGCTTTGGAGTTTTGGAGTTTATGAGTTTTTGAGTTTTGGATTTTTGCACTTTTGGAGTTTTGGAGTTTTGGAGTTTCGGAGTTTCGGAGTTTCGGAGTTTTGGAGTTTCAGAGTTTTGGAGGTTCAGGGTTGTGGAGTTTCGGAATTTCTGAGTATTGGAGTTCCGGAGTTTCGGAGTTTTGGAGAATTGCAGTTTTGGAATTTTTGTAGTTTTGAATTTTCAGTTTCGGATTTTTGGAGTTTTGGAGTTTCGGAGTTTCCGAGTTTTGGAGTTTCAGACTTTTCGAGGTTCAGGGTTGTGGAATTTCGGAATTTTTGAGTTTTGGAGTTTCGGAGTTCCGGAGGTTCGGAGTTTTGGAGTTTTGCAGTTTCGGAGTTTTGGAGTTTTGGAGTTTCGGAGTTTTGGAGTTTCAGAGTTTTCGAGGTTCAGGGTTGTGGAGTTTCGGAATTTTTGAGTTTTGGAGTTTCGGAGTTTTGGAGATTTGGTGTTTTGGAGTTTCGAATTTTCAGAGTTTCGGATTTTTGGAGTTTTGGAGTTCCGGAGATTTATAGTTTCAGAGTTTTGGAGGTTCAGGGTTGGGGAGTTTCGGAATTTTTGAGTTTTGGAGTTTCGGAGTTTTGGAGTTTTGGAGTTTCGGAGTTTCGGAGTTTCAGAGTTTTCGAGGTTCAGGGTTGTGGAGTTTCGGAATTTTTGAGTTTTGGAGTTTCGGAGTTTTGGAGTTTCAGAGTTTTGGAGGTTCAGGGTTGTGGAGTTTCGGAATTTTTGAGTTTTGGAGTTTCGGAGTTTCGGAGTTTCGGAGTTTGGGAGTATTGCAGTTTTGGAATTTCGGAGTTTTGGAGTTTCGAATTTTCAGAGTTTTGGATTTTTGCACTTTTGGAGTTTCGGAGTTTTGGAGTTTCGGAGTTTTGGAGTTTCGGAGTTGTGGAGTTTCGGAGTTTCGGAGTTTTGGAGTTTTGCAGTTTCGGAGTTTTGGAGTTTTGGAGTTTCGGAGTTTCGGAGTTTTGGAGTTTCGAATTTACAGAGTTTCGGATTTTCGGAGTTTCGGAGATTTGGAGTTTTGGCGTTTTGGAGATTCGGGGTCTTGGAGTTTCGGAATTTTGCAGTTTTGTAGTTTTGGAGTGTCGGAGTTTTGGAGTGTTGGAGTTTTGGAGTTTCGGAGTTTCGGAGTTTTGGAGTTTCAGAGTTTCAGAGTTCTGGAGGTTCAGGGTTGTGGAGTTTCGGAATTTTTGAGTTTTGGAGTTTCAGAGTTTCGGAGTTTTGGAGTTTTGCGGTTTTGGAGTTTTGGAGTTTCGAATTTTCAGTTTCGGATTTTTGGAGTTTTGGAGTTTTCGAGATTTGGAGTTTCGGCGTTTTGGAGATTCGGAGTCTTGGAGTATCGGAATTTTGTAGTTTTGTAGTTTTGGAGTGTCGGAGTTTTGGAGTGTTGGAGTTTTGGAGCTTTGGAGTTTTGGAGTTTTTGAGTTTTTAGTTTTGAATTTTTGCACTTTTGGAGTTTTGGAGTTTTCGAGTTTCGGAGTTTCGGAGTTTTGGAGTTTCAGAGTTTTGGAGGTTCAGGGTTGTGGAGTTTCGGAATTTTTGAGTTTTGGAGTTTCGTAGTTTCGGAGTTTTGGAGAATTGCAGTTTTGGAGTTTTGGAGTTTCGGAGTTCCGGAGTTTCGGAGTTTTGGAGTTTTGGAGTTTTGCAGTTTCGGAGTTTTGGAGTTTTGGAGTTTCGGAGTTTTGGAGTTTCAGAGTTTTCGAGGTTCAGGGTTGTGGAGTTTCGGAATTTTTGAGTTTTGGAGTTTCGGAGTTTTGGAGATTTGGTGTTTTGGAGTTTCGAATTTTCAGAGTTTCGGATTTTTGGAGTTTTGGAGTTCCGGAGATTTATAGTTTCAGAGTTTTGGAGGTTCAGGTTTGGGGAGTTTCGGAATTTTTGAGTTTTGGAGTTTCGGAGTTTTGGAGTTTTGGAGTTTCGGAGTTTCGGAGTTTCAGAGTTTTCGAGGTTCAGGGTTGTGGAGTTTCGGAATTTTTGAGTTTTGGAGTTTCGGAGTTTCGGAGTTTTGGAGTATTGCAGTTTTGGAATTTCGGAGTTTTGGAGTTTCGAATTTTCAGAGTTTTGGATTTTTGCACTTTTGGAGTTTCGGAGTTTTGGAGTTTCGGAGTTTTGGAGTTTCGGAGTTGTGGAGTTTCGGAATTTTTAAGTTTTGGAGTTTTGGAGTTTCGGAGTTCCGGAGTTTCGGAGTTTCGGAGTTTTGGAGTTTTGCAGTTTCGGAGTTTTGGAGTTTCGGAGTTTCGGAGTTTTGGAGTTTCAGAGTTTTCGAGGTTCAGGGTTGTGGAGTTTCTGAATTTTTGAATTTTGGAGTTTCGGAGTTTCGGAGTTTTGGAGTTTTGGAGTTTTGCAGTTTCGGAGTTTTGGAGTTTTGGAGTTTCGGAGTTTTGGAGTTTCAGAGTTTTCGAGGTTCAGGGTTGTGGAGTTTCGGAATTTTTGAGTTTTGGAGTTTCGGAGTTTTGGAGATTTGGTGTTTTGGAGTTTCGAATTTTCAGTTTCGGATTTTTGGAGTTTTGGAGTTCCGGAGATTTATAGTTTCAGAGTTTTGGAGGTTCAGGGTTGGGGAGTTTCGGAATTTTTGAGTTTTGGAGTTTCGGAGTTTTGGAGTTTTGGAGTTTCGGAGTTTCGGAGTTTCAGAGTTTTCGAGGTTCAGGGTTGTGGAGTTTCGGAATTTTTGAGTTTTGGAGTTTCGGAGTTTCGGAGTTTTGGAGTTTCAGAGTTTTGGAGGTTCAGGGTTGTGGAGTTTCGGAATTTTTGAGTTTTGGAGTTTCGGAGTTTCGGAGTTTCGGAGTTTGGGAGTATTGCAGTTTTGGAATTTCGGAGTTTTGGAGTTTCGAATTTTCAGAGTTTTGGATTTTTGCACTTTTGGAGTTTCGGAGTTTTGGAGTTTCGGAGTTTTGGAGTTTCGGAGTTGTGGAGTTTCGGAGTTTCGGAGTTTTGGAGTTTTGCAGTTTCGGAGTTTTGGAGTTTTGGAGTTTCGGAGTTTCGGAGTTTTGGAGTTTCGAATTTACAGAGTTTCGGATTTTCGGAGTTTCGGAGATTTGGAGTTTTGGCGTTTTGGAGATTCGGGGTCTTGGAGTTTCGGAATTTTGCAGTTTTGTAGTTTTGGAGTGTCGGAGTTTTGGAGTGTTGGAGTTTTGGAGTTTCGGAGTTTCGGAGTTTTGGAGTTTCAGAGTTTCAGAGTTCTGGAGGTTCAGGGTTGTGGAGTTTCGGAATTTTTGAGTTTTGGAGTTTCAGAGTTTCGGAGTTTTGGAGTTTTGCGGTTTTGGAGTTTTGGAGTTTCGAATTTTCAGTTTCGGATTTTTGGAGTTTTGGAGTTTTCGAGATTTGGAGTTTCGGCGTTTTGGAGATTCGGAGTCTTGGAGTATCGGAATTTTGTAGTTTTGTAGTTTTGGAGTGTCGGAGTTTTGGAGTGTTGGAGTTTTGGAGCTTTGGAGTTTTGGAGTTTTTGAGTTTTTAGTTTTGAATTTTTGCACTTTTGGAGTTTTGGAGTTTTCGAGTTTCGGAGTTTCGGAGTTTTGGAGTTTCAGAGTTTTGGAGGTTCAGGGTTGTGGAGTTTCGGAATTTTTGAGTTTTGGAGTTTCGTAGTTTCGGAGTTTTGGAGAATTGCAGTTTTGGAGTTTTGGAGTTTCGGAGTTCCGGAGTTTCGGAGTTTTGGAGTTTTGGAGTTTTGCAGTTTCGGAGTTTTGGAGTTTTGGAGTTTCGGAGTTTTGGAGTTTCAGAGTTTTCGAGGTTCAGGGTTGTGGAGTTTCGGAATTTTTGAGTTTTGGAGTTTCGGAGTTTTGGAGATTTGGTGTTTTGGAGTTTCGAATTTTCAGAGTTTCGGATTTTTGGAGTTTTGGAGTTCCGGAGATTTATAGTTTCAGAGTTTTGGAGGTTCAGGTTTGGGGAGTTTCGGAATTTTTGAGTTTTGGAGTTTCGGAGTTTTGGAGTTTTGGAGTTTCGGAGTTTCGGAGTTTCAGAGTTTTCGAGGTTCAGGGTTGTGGAGTTTCGGAATTTTTGAGTTTTGGAGTTTCGGAGTTTCGGAGTTTTGGAGTATTGCAGTTTTGGAATTTCGGAGTTTTGGAGTTTCGAATTTTCAGAGTTTTGGATTTTTGCACTTTTGGAGTTTCGGAGTTTTGGAGTTTCGGAGTTTTGGAGTTTCGGAGTTGTGGAGTTTCGGAATTTTTAAGTTTTGGAGTTTTGGAGTTTCGGAGTTCCGGAGTTTCGGAGTTTCGGAGTTTTGGAGTTTTGCAGTTTCGGAGTTTTGGAGTTTCGGAGTTTCGGAGTTTTGGAGTTTCAGAGTTTTCGAGGTTCAGGGTTGTGGAGTTTCTGAATTTTTGAATTTTGGAGTTTCGGAGTTTCGGAGTTTTGGAGTTTTGGAGTTTCGAATTTACAGAGTTTCGGATTTTCGGAGTTTTGGAGTTTCGGAGATTTGGAGTTTTGGCGTTTTGGAGATTCGGGGTCTTGGAGTTTCGGAATTTTGCAGTTTTGTAGTTTTGGTGTGTCGGAGTTTTGGAGTGTTGGAGTTTTGGAGTTTCGGAGTTTCGGAGTTTCGGAGTTTTGGAGTTTCAGAGTTTCAGAGTTCTGGAGGTTCAGGGTTGTGGAGGTTCGGAATTTTTGAGTTTTGGAGTTTCAGAGTTTCGGAGTTTTGGAGTTTTGCGGTTTTGGAGTTTTGGAGTTTCGAATTTTCAGTTTCGGATTTTTGGAGTTTTTGAGTTTTCGAGATTTGGAGTTTCGGCGTTTTGGAGATTCGGAGTCTTGGAGTGTCGGAATTTTGTAGTTTTGTAGTTTTGGAGTGTCGGAGTTTTGGAGTGTTGGAGTTTTGGAGCTTTGGAGTTTTGGAGTTTTTGAGTTTTTTAGTTTTGAATTTTTGCACTTTTGGAGTTTTGGAGTTTCGGAGTTTCGGAGTTTTGGAGTTTCAGAGTTTTGGAGGTTCAGGGTTGTGGAGTTTCGGAATTTTTGAGTTTTGGAGTTTCGTAGTTTCGGAGTTTTGGAGAATTGCAGTTTTGGAGTTTTGGGGTTTTGGAGTTTCGAATTTTCAGAGTTTCGGATTTTTGGAGTTTCGGAGTTTCGGAGTTTTGGAGTTTCAGAGTTTTCGAGGTTCAGGGTTGTGGAGTTTCGGAATTTTTGAGTTTTGGAGTTTCAGAGTTTCGGAGTTTTGGAGTTTCGAATTTTCAGTTTCGGATTTTTGGAGTTTTGGAGTTTCGGAGATTTGGAGTTTTGGCGTTTTGGAGATTCGGAATCTTGGAGTTTCAGAATTTTGTAGTTTTGTAGTTTTGGAGTGTCAGAGTTCTGGAGTGTTGGAGCTTTGGAGTTTTGGAGTTTATGAGTTTTTGAGTTTTGGATTTTTGCACTTTTGGAGTTTTGGAGTTTTGGAGTTTCGGAGTTTCGGAGTTTCGGAGTTTTGGAGTTTCAAAGTTTTGGAGGTTCAGTGTTGTGGAGTTTCGGAATTTTTGAGTATTGGAGTTCCGGAGTTTCGGAGTTTTGGAGAATTGCAGTTTTGGCATTTTTGTAGTTTTGAATTTTCAGTTTCGGATTTTTGGAGTTTTGGAGTTTCGGAGTTTCGGAGTTTTGGAGTTTCAGACTTTTCGAGGTTCAGGGTTGTGGAATTTCGGAATTTTTGAGTTTTGGAGTTTCGGAGTTCCGGAGTTTCGGAGTTTTGGAGTTTTGCAGTTTCGGAGTTTTGGAGTTTTGGAGTTTCGGAGTTTTGGAGATTTGGTGTTTTGGAGTTTCGAATTTTAAGAGTTTCGGATTTTTGGAGTTTTGGAGTTCCGGAGATTTGGAGTTTCAGAGTTTTGGAGGTTCAGGGTTTGGGAGTTTCGGAATTTTTGAGTTTTGGAGTTTCGGAGTTTTGGAGTTTCGGAGTTTTGGAGATTTGGTGTTTTGGAGTTTCGAATTTTCAGAGTTTCGGATTTTTGGAGTTTCGGAGTTTCGGAGTTTTGGAGTTTCAGAGTTTTGGAGGTTCAGGGTTGTGGAGTTTCGGAATTTTTGAGTTTTGGAGTTTCGGAGTTTTGGAGTATTGCAGTTTTGGAATTTTGGAGTTTTGGAGTTTCGAATTTTCAGAGTTTCGGATTTTTGGAGTTTTGGAGTTTCGGAGATTTGGAGTTTTGGCGTTTTGGAGATTCGGAATCTTGGAGTTTCGGAATTTTGTAGTTTTGTAGTTTTGGAGTGTCAGAGTTTTGGAGTGTTGGAGTTTTGGAGCTTTGGAGTTTTGGAGTTTTTTGAGTTTTTGAGTTTTGGATTTTGACACTTTTGGAGTTTTGGAGTTTTGGAGTTTCGGAGTTTCGGAGTTTTGGAGTTTCAGAGTTTTGGAGGTTCAGGGTTGTGGAGTTTCGGAATTTTTGAGTTTTGGAGTTTCGGAGTTTTGGAGTTTTGGAGTTTTGGAGTTTCGGAGTTTTGGAGTTTCAGAGTTTTCGAGGTTCAGGGTTGTGGAGTTTCGGAATTTTTGAGTTTTGGAGTTTTGGAGTTTCGGAGTTCCGGAGTTTCGGAGTTTCGGAGTTTTGGAGTTTTGCAGTTTCGGAGTTTTGGAGTTTTGGAGTTTCGGAGTTTCGGAGTTTTGGAGTTTCAGAGTTTTCGAGGTTCAGGGTTGTGGAGTTTCTGAATTTTTGAATTTTGGAGTTTCGGAGTTTCGGAGTTTTGGAGTTTTGGAGTTTCGAATTTACAGAGTTTCGGATTTTCGGAGTTTTGGAGTTTCGGAGATTTGGAGTTTTGGCGTTTTGGAGATTTGGGGTCTTGGAGTTTCGGAATTTTGCAGTTTTGTAGTTTTGGAGTGTCGGAGTTTTGGAGTGTTGGAGTTTTGGAGTTTCTGAGTTTCGGAGTTTCGGAGTTTTGGAGTTTCAGAGTTTCAGAGTTCTGGAGGTTCAGGGTTGTGGAGTTTCGGAAATTTTGAGTTTTGGAGTTTCGGAGTTTCGGAGTTTTGGAGTTTTGCGGTTTTCGAGTTTCGGAGTTTCGAATTTTCAGTTTCGGATTTTTGGAGTTTTGGAGTTTTCGAGATTTGGAGTTTTGGCGTTTTGGAGATTCGGAGTCTTGGAGTGTCGGAATTTTGTAGTTTTGTAGTTTTGGAGTGTCGGAGTTTTGGAGTGTTGGAGTTTTGGAGCTTTGGAGTTTTGGAGTTTTTGAGTTTTTTAGTTTTGGATTTTTGCACTTTTGGAGTTTTGGAGTTTTGGAGTTTCGGAGTTTCGGAGTTTTGGAGTTTCAGAGTTTTGGAGGTTCAGGGTTGTGGAGTTTCGGAATTTTTGAGTTTTGGAGTTTCGGAGTTTCGGAGTTTTGGAGAATTGCAGTTTTATAGTTTTGGGGTTTTGGAGTTTCGAATTTTCAGAGTTTCGGATTTTTTTGAGTTTTGGAGTTTCGGAGTTTCGTAGTTTCGGAGTTTTGGAGAATTGCAGTTTTGGAGTTTTGGGGTTTTGGAGTTTCGAATTTTCAGAGTTTCGGATTTTTGGAGTTTCGGAGTTTCGGAGTTTTGGAGTTTCAGAGTTTTCGAGGTTCAGGGTTGTGGAGTTTCGGAATTTTTGAGTTTTGGAGTTTCAGAGTTTCGGAGTTTTGGAGTTTTGGAGTTTCGAATTTTCAGTTTCGGATTTTTGGAGTTTTGGAGTTTCGGAGATTTGGAGTTTTGGCGTTTTCGAGATTCGGAATCTTGGAGTTTTGGAATTTTGTAGTTTTGTAGTTTTGGAGTGTCAGAGTTCTGGAGTGTTGGAGCTTTGGAGTTTTGGAGTTTATGAGTTTTTGAGTTTTGGATTTTTGCACTTTTGGAGTTTTGGAGTTTTGGAGTTTCGGAGTTTCGGAGTTTCGGAGTTTTGGAGTTTCAGAGTTTTGGAGGTTCAGGGTTGTGGAGTTTCGGAATTTTTGAGTATTGGAGTTCCGGAGTTTCGGAGTTTTGGAGAATTGCAGTTTTGGAATTATTGTACTTTTGAATTATCAGTTTCGGATTTTTGGAGTTTTGGAGTTTCGGAGTTTCGGAGTTTTGGAGTTTCAGACTTTTCGAGGTTCAGGGTTGTGGAGTTTCGGAATTTTTGAGTTTTGGAGTTTCGGAGTTTTGGAGTTTCAGAGTTTTCGAGGTTCAGGGTTGTGGAGTTTCGGAATTTTTGAGTTTTGGAGTTTTGGAGTTTCGGAGTTCCGGAGTTTCGGAGTTTCGGAGTTTTGGAGTTTTGCAGTTTCGGAGTTTTGGAGTTTTGGAGTTTCGGAGTTTCGGAGTTTTGGAGTTTCAGAGTTTTCGAGGTTCAGGGTTGTGGAGTTTCTGAATTTTTGAATTTTGGAGTTTCGGAGTTTCGGAGTTTTGGAGTTTTGGAGTTTCGAATTTACAGAGTTTCAGATTTTCGGAGTTTTGGAGTTTCGGAGATTTGGAGTTTTGGCGTTTTGGAGATTCGGGGTCTTGGAGTTTCGGAATTTTGCAGTTTTGTAGTTTTGGAGTGTCGGAGTTTTGGAGTGTTGGAGTTTTGGAGTTTCGGAGTTTCGGAGTTTCAGAGTTTCAGAGTTCTGGAGGTTCAGGGTTGTGGAGTTTCGGAATTTTTGAGTTTTGGAGTTTCGGAGTTTCGGAGTTTTGGAGTTTTGCGGTTTTCGAGTTTCGGAGTTTCGAATTTTCAGTCTCGGATTTTTGGAGTTTTGGAGTTTTCGAGATTTGGAGTTTCGGCATTTTGGAGATTCGGAGTCTTGGAGTGTCGGAATTTTGTAGTTTTGTAGTTTTGGAGTGTCGGAGTTTTGGAGTGTTGGAGTGTTGGAGTTTTGGAGCTTTGGAGTTTTGGAGTTTTTGAGTTTTTTAGTTTTGGATTTTTGCACTTTTGGAGTTTTGGAGTTTTGGAGTTTCGGAGTTTCGGAGTTTTGGAGTTTCAGAGTTTTGGAGGTTCAGGGTTGTGGAGTTTCGGAATTTTTGAGTTTTGGAGTTTCGGAGTTTCGGAGTTTTGGAGAATTGCAGTTTTGGAGTTTTGGGGTTTTGGAGTTTCGAATTTTCAGTTTCGGATTTTTGGAGTTTTGGAGTTTCGGAGTTTCGTAGTTTCGGAGTTTTGGAGAATTGCAGTTTTGGAGTTTTGTTGTTTTGGAGTTTCGAATTTTCAGAGTTTCGGATTTTTGGAGTTTCGGAGTTTCGGAGTTTTGGAGTTTCAGAGTTTTCGAGGTTCAGGGTTGTGGAGTTTCGGAATTTTTGAGTTTTGGAGTTTCAGAGTTTCGGAGTTTTGGAGTTTTGGAGTTTCGAATTTTCAGTTTCGGATTTTTGGAGTTTTGGAGTTTCGGAGATTTGGAGTTTTGGCGTTTTCGAGATTCGGAATCTTGGAGTTTCGGAATTTTGTAGTTTTGTAGTTTTGGAGTGTCAGAGTTCTGGAGTGTTGGAGCTTTGGAGTTTTGGAGTTTATGAGTTTTTGAGTTTTGGATTTTTGCACTTTTGGAGTTTTGGAGTTTTGGAGTTTCGGAGTTTCGGAGTTTTGGAGTTTTGCGGTTTTCGAGTTTCGGAGTTTCGAATTTTCAGTTTCGGATTTTTGGAGTTTTGGAGTTTTCGAGATTTGGAGTTTCGGCGTTTTGGAGATTCGGAGTCTTGGAGTGTCGGAATTTTGTAGTTTTGTAGTTTTGGAGTGTCGGAGTTTTGGAGTGTTGGAGTTTTGGAGCTTTGGAGTTTTGGAGTTTTTGAGTTTTTTAGTTTTGAATTTTTGCACTTTTGGAGTTTTGGAGTTTTGGAGTTTCGGAGTTTCGGAGTTTTGGAGTTTCAGAGTTTTGGAGGTTCAGGGTTGTGGAGTTTCGGAATTTTTGAGTTTTGGAGTTTCGGAGTTTCGGAGTTTTGGAGAATTGCCGTTTTGGAGTTTTGGGGTTTTGGAGTTTCGAATTTTCAGAGTTTCGGATTTTTGGAGTTTTGGAGTTTCGGAGTTTCGGAGTTTTGGAGTTTCAGAGTTTTCGAGGTTCAGGGTTGTGGAGTTTCGGAATTTTTGAGTTTTGGAGTTTCGGAGTTTCGGAGTTTTGGAGTTTCGAATTTTCAGTTTCGGATTTTTGGAGTTTTGGAGTTTCGGAGATTTGGAGTTTTGGCGTTTTGGAGATTCGGAATCTTGGAGTTTCGGAATTTTGTAGTTTTGTAGTTTTGGAGTGTCAGAGTTCTGGAGTGTTGGAGCTTTGGAGTTTTGGAGTTTATGAGTTTTTGAGTTTTGGATTTTTGCACTTTTGGAGTTTTGGAGTTTTGGAGTTTCGGAGTTTCGGAGTTTTGGAGTTTCAAAGTTTTGGAGGTTCAGTGTTGTGGAGTTTCGGAATTTTTGAGTATTGGAGTTCCGGAGTTTCGGAGTTTTGGAGAATTGCAGTTTTGGCATTTTTGTAGTTTTGAATTTTCAGTTTCGGATTTTTGGAGTTTTGGAGTTTCGGAGTTTCGGAGTTTTGGAGTTTCAGACTTTTCGAGGTTCAGGGTTGTGGAATTTCGGAATTTTTGAGTTTTGGAGTTTCGGAGTTCCGGAGTTTCGGAGTTTTGGAGTTTTGCAGTTTCGGAGTTTTGGAGTTTTGGAGTTTTGGAGTTTCGGAGTTTTGGAGATTTGGTGTTTTGGAGTTTCGAATTTTCAGAGTTTTGGATTTTTGGAGTTTTGGAGTTCCGGAGATTTGGAGTTTCAGAGTTTTGGAGGTTCAGGGTTGGGGAGTTTCGGAATTTTTGAGTTTTGGAGTTTCGGAGTTTTGGAGTTTCGGAGTTTTGGAGATTTGGTGTTTTGGAGTTTCGAATTTTCAGAGTTTCGGATTTTTGGAGTTTCGGAGTTTCGGAGTTTTGGAGTTTCAGAGTTTTGGAGGTTCAGGGTTGTGGAGTTTCGGAATTTTTGAGTTTTGGAGTTTCGGAGTTTTGGAGTATTGCAGTTTTGGAATTTTGGAGTTTTGGAGTTTCGAATTTTCAGAGTTTCGGATTTTTGGAGTTTTGGAGTTTCGGAGATTTGGAGTTTTGGCGTTTTGGAGATTCGGAATCTTGGAGTTTCGGAATTTTGTAGTTTTGTAGTTTTGGAGTGTCAGAGTTTTGGAGTGTTGGAGTTTTGGAGCTTTGGAGTTTTGGAGTTTTTTGAGTTTTTGAGTTTTGGATTTTGACACTTTTGGAGTTTTGGAGTTTTGGAGTTTCGGAGTTTCGGAGTTTTGGAGTTTCAGAGTTTTGGAGGTTCAGGGTTGTGGAGTTTCGGAATTTTTGAGTTTTGGAGTTTCGGAGTTTTGGAGTTTTGGAGTTTTGGAGTTTTGGAGTTTCGGAGTTTTGGAGTTTCAGAGTTTTCGAGGTTCAGGGTTGTGGAGTTTCGGAATTTTTGAGTTTTGGAGTTTTGGAGTTTCGGAGTTCCGGAGTTTCGGAGTTTCGGAGTTTTGGAGTTTTGCAGTTTCGGAGTTTTGGAGTTTTGGAGTTTCGGAGTTTCGGAGTTTTGGAGTTTCAGAGTTTTCGAGGTTCAGGGTTGTGGAGTTTCTGAATTTTTGAATTTTGGAGTTTTGGAGTTTCGGAGTTTTGGAGTTTTGGAGTTTCGAATTTACAGAGTTTCGGATTTTCGGAGTTTTGGAGTTTCGGAGATTTGGAGTTTTGGCGTTTTGGAGATTCGGGGTCTTGGAGTTTCGGAATTTTGCAGTTTTGTAGTTTTGGAGTGTCGGAGTTTTGGAGTGTTGGAGTTTTGGAGTTTCTGAGTTTCGGAGTTTCGGAGTTTTGGAGTTTCAGAGTTTCAGAGTTCTGGAGGTTCAGGGTTGTGGAGTTTCGGAAATTTTGAGTTTTGGAGTTTCGGAGTTTCGGAGTTTTGGAGTTTTGCGGTTTTCGAGTTTCGGAGTTTCGAATTTTCAGTTTCGGATTTTTGGAGTTTTGGAGTTTTCGAGATTTGGAGTTTTGGCGTTTTGGAGATTCGGAGTCTTGGAGTGTCGGAATTTTGTAGTTTTGTAGTTTTGGAGTGTCGGAGTTTTGGAGTGTTGGAGTTTTGGAGCTTTGGAGTTTTGGAGTTTTTGAGTTTTTTAGTTTTGGATTTTTGCACTTTTGGAGTTTCGGATTTTTGGAGTTTCGGAGTTTCGGAGTTTTGGAGTTTCAGAGTTTTCGAGGTTCAGGGTTGTGGAGTTTCGGAATTTTTGAGTTTTGGAGTTTCAGAGTTTCGGAGTTTTGGAGTTTTGGAGTTTCGAATTTTCAGTTTCGGATTTTTGGAGTTTTGGAGTTTCGGAGATTTGGAGTTTTGGCGTTTTCGAGATTCGGAATCTTGGAGTTTCGGAATTTTGTAGTTTTGTAGTTTTGGAGTGTCAGAGTTCTGGAGTGTTGGAGCTTTGGAGTTTTGGAGTTTATGAGTTTTTGAGTTTTGGATTTTTGCACTTTTGGAGTTTTGGAGTTTTGGAGTTTCGGAGTTTCGGAGTTTCGGAGTTTTGGAGTTTCAGAGTTTTGGAGGTTCAGGGTTGTGGAGTTTCGGAATTTTTGAGTATTGGAGTTCCGGAGTTTCGGAGTTTTGGAGAATTGCAGTTTTGGAATTATTGTACTTTTGAATTTTCAGTTTCGGATTTTTGGAGTTTTGGAGTTTCGGAGTTTTGGAGTTTCAGACTTTTCGAGGTTCAGGGTTGTGGAATTTCGGAATTTTTGAGTTTTGGAGTTTCGGAGTTTTGGAGTTTTGCAGTTTCGGAGTTTTGGAGTTTTGGAGTTTCGGAGTTTTGGAGATTTGGTGTTTTGGAGTTTCGAATTTTCAGAGTTTCGGATTTTTGGAGTTTTGGAGTTCCGGAGATTTGGAGTTTCAGAGTTTTGGAGGTTCAGGGTTGGGGAGTTTCGGAATTTTTGAGTTTTGGAGTTTCGGAGTTTTGGAGTTTTGGAGTTTCGGAGTTTTGGAGATTTGGTGTTTTGGAGTTTCGAATTTTCAGAGTTTGGGATTTTTGGAGTTTCGGACTTTCGGAGTTTTGGAGTTTCAGAGTTTTGGAGGTTCAGGGTTGTGGAGTTTCGGAATTTTTGAGTTTTGGAGTTTCGGAGTTTCGGAGTTTTGGAGTATTGCAGTTTTGGAATTTTGGAGTTTTGGAGTTTCGAATTTTCAGACTTTCGGATTTTTGGAGTTTTGGAGTTTCGGAGATTTGGAGTTTTGGCGTTTTGGAGTTTCAGAGTTTTGGAGGTTCAGGGTTGTGGAGTTTCGGAATTTTTGAGTTTTGGAGTTTCGGAGTTTTGGAGTTTCAGAGTTTTCGAGGTTCAGGGTTGTGGAGTTTCGGAATTTTTGAGTTTTGGAGTTTTGGAGTTTCGGAGTTCCGGAGTTTCGGAGTTTCGGAGTTTTGGAGTTTTGCAGTTTCGGAGTTTTGGAGTTTTGGAGTTTCGGAGTTTCGGAGTTTTGGAGTTTCAGAGTTTTCGAGTTTCAGGGTTGTGGAGTTTCTGAATTTTTGAATTTTGGAGTTTCGGAGTTTCGGAGTTTTGGAGTTTTGGAGTTTCGAATTTACAGAGTTTCGGATTTTCGGAGTTTTGGAGTTTCGGAGATTTGGAGTTTTGGCGTTTTGGAGATTCGGGGTCTTGGAGTTTCGGAATTTTGCAGTTTTGTAGTTTTGGAGTGTCGGAGTTTTGGAGTGTTGGAGTTTTGGAGTTTCGGAGTTTCGGAGTTTCAGAGTTTCAGAGTTCTGGAGGTTCAGGGTTGTGGAGTTTCGGAATTTTTGAGTTTTGGAGTTTCGGAGTTTTGGAGTTTTGCGGTTTTCGAGTTTCGGAGTTTCGAATTTTCAGTTTCGGATTTTTGGAGTTTTGGAGTTTTCGAGATTTGGAGTTTCGGCGTTTTGGAGATTCGGAGTCTTGGAGTGTCGGAATTTTGTAGTTTTGTAGTTTTGGAGTGTCGGAGTTTTGGAGTGTTGGAGTTTTGGAGCTTTGGAGTTTTGGAGTTTTTGAGTTTTTTAGTTTTGGATTTTTGCACTTTTGGAGTTTTGGAGTTTTGGAGTTTCGGAGTTTCGGAGTTTTGGAGTTTCAGAGTTTTGGAGGTTCAGGGTTGTGGAGTTTCGGAATTTTTGAGTTTTGGAGTTTCGGAGTTTCGGAGTTTTGGAGAATTGCAGTTTTGGAGTTTTGGGGTTTTGGAGTTTCGAATTTTCAGAGTTTCGGATTTTTGGAGTTTTGGAGTTTCGGAGTTTCGGAGTTTTGGAGTTTCAGAGTTTTCGAGGTTCAGGGTTGTGGAGTTTCGGAATTTTTGAGTTTTGGAGTTTCGGAGTTTCGGAGTTTTGGAGTTTCGAATTTTCAGTTTCGGATTTTTGGAGTTTTGGAGTTTCGGAGATTTGGAATTTTGGCGTTTTGGAGATTCGGAATCTTGGAGTTTTGGAATTTTGTAGTTTTGTAGTTTTGGAGTGTCAGAGTTCTGGAGTGTTGGAGCTTTGGAGTTTTGGAGTTTATGAGTTTTTGAGTTTTGGATTTTTGCACTTTTGGAGTTTTGGAGTTTTGGAGTTTCGGAGTTTCGCAGTTTTGGAGTTTCAGAGTTTTGGAGGTTCCGGGTTGTGGAGTTTCGGAATTTTTGAGTATTGGAGTTCCGGAGTTTCGGAGTTTTGGAGAATTGCAGTTTTGGAATTTTTGTAGTTTAGAATTTTCAGAGTTTCGGATTTTTGGAGTTTTGGAGTTTCGGAGTTTTGGAGTTTCAGACTTTTCGAGGTTCAGGGTTGTGGAATTTCGGAATTTTTGAGTTTTGGAGTTTCGGAGTCCGGAGTTTCGGAGTTTTGGAGTTTTGCAGTTTCGGAGTTTTGGAGTTTTGGAGTTTCGGAGTTTTTGAGTTTCAGAGTTTTCGAGGTTCAGGGTTGTGGAGTTTCGGAATTTTTGAGTTTTGGAGTTTCGGAGTTTTGGAGTTTTGGTGTTTTGGAGTTTCGAATTTTCAGAGTTTCGGAATTTTGTAGTTCTGTAGTTTTCGAGTGTCGGAGTTTTGGAATGTTGGAGTTTTGGAGCCTTGGAGTTTTGGAGTTTTTGAGTTTTGGAGTTTTGGATTTTTGCAAATTTGGAGTTTTGGAATTTTGGAGTTTCGGAATTTTTGAGTTTTGGAGTTTCGGAGTTTCGGAGATTTGGAGTTTTGGCGTTTTGGAGATTCGGGGTCTTGGAGTTTCGGAATTTTGCAGTTTTGTAGTTTTGGAGTGTCGGAGTTTTGGAGTGTTGGAGTTTTGGAGTTTCGGAGTTTCGGAGTTTTGGAGTTTCAGAGTTTCAGAGTTCTGGAGGTTCAGGGTTGTGGAGTTTCGGAATTTTTGAGTTTTGGAGTTTCGGAGTTTCGGAGTTTTGGAGTTTTGCGGTTTTGGAGTTTTGGAGTTTCGAATTTTCAGTTTCGGATTTTTGGAGTTTTCGAGTTTTCGAGATTTGGAGTTTCGGCGTTTTGGAGATTCGGAGTCTTGGAGTGTCGGAATTTTGTAGTTTTGTAGTTTTGGAGTTTGGGAGTTTTGGAGTGTTGGAGTTTTGGAGCTTTGGAGTTTTGGAGTTTTTTGAGTTTTTGAGTTTTGGATTTTGACACTTTTGGAGTTTTGGAGTTTTGGAGTTTCGGAGTTTCGGAGTTTTGGAGTTTCAGAGTTTTGGAGGTTCAGGGTTGTGGAGTTTCGGAATTTTTGAGTTTTGGAGTTTCGGAGTTTTGGAGTTTTGGAGTTTTGGAGTTTCGGAGTTTTGCAGTTTCAGAGTTTTCGAGGTTCAGGGTTGTGGAGTTTCGGAATTTTTGAGTTTTGGAGTTTTGGAGTTTCGGAGTTCCGGAGTTTCGGAGTTTCAGAGTTTTGGAGTTTTGCAGTTTCGGAGTTTTGGAGTTTTGGAGTTTCGGAGTTTCGGAGTTTTGGAGTTTCAGAGTTTTCGAGGTTCAGGGTTGTGGAGTTTCTGAATTTTTGAATTTTGGAGTTTCGGAGTTTCGGAGTTTCGGAGTTTTGGAGTTTTGGAGTTTCGAATTTACAGAGTTTCGGATTTTCGGAGTTTTGGAGTTTCGGAGATTTGGAGTTTTGGCGTTTTGGAGATTCGGGGTCTTGGAGTTTCGGAATTTTGCAGTTTTGTAGTTTTGGAGTGTCGGAGTTTTGGAGTGTTGGAGTTTTGGAGTTTCTGAGTTTCGGAGTTTCGGAGTTTTGGAGTTTCAGAGTTTCAGAGTTCTGGAGGTTCAGGGTTGTGGAGTTTCGGAAATTTTGAGTTTTGGAGTTTCGGAGTTTCGGAGTTTTGGAGTTTTGCGGTTTTCGAGTTTCGGAGTTTCGAATTTTCAGTTTCGGATTTTTGGAGTTTTGGAGTTTTCGAGATTTGGAGTTTTGGCGTTTTGGAGATTCGGAGTCTTGGAGTGTCGGAATTTTGTAGTTTTGTAGTTTTGGAGTGTCGGAGTTTTGGAGTGTTGGAGTTTTGGAGCTTTGGAGTTTTGGAGTTTTTGAGTTTTTTAGTTTTGGATTTTTGCACTTTTGGAGTTTCGGATTTTTGGAGTTTCGGAGTTTCGGAGTTTTGGAGTTTCAGAGTTTTCGAGGTTCAGGGTTGTGGAGTTTCGGAATTTTTGAGTTTTGGAGTTTCAGAGTTTCGGAGTTTTGGAGTTTTGGAGTTTCGAATTTTCAGTTTCGGATTTTTGGAGTTTTGGAGTTTCGGAGATTTGGAGTTTTGGCGTTTTCGAGATTCGGAATCTTGGAGTTTCGGAATTTTGTAGTTTTGTAGTTTTGGAGTGTCAGAGTTCTGGAGTGTTGGAGCTTTGGAGTTTTGGAGTTTATGAGTTTTTGAGTTTTGGATTTTTGCACTTTTGGAGTTTTGGAGTTTTGGAGTTTTGGAGTTTCGGAGTTTCGGAGTTTTGGAGTTTCAGAGTTTTGGAGGTTCAGGGTTGTGGAGTTTCGGAATTTTTGAGTATTGGAGTTCCGGAGTTTCGGAGTTTTGGAGAATTGCAGTTTTGGAATTATTGAACTTTTGAATTTTCAGTTTCGGATTTTTGGAGTTTTGGAGTTTCGGAGTTTCGGAGTTTTGGAGTTTCAGACTTTTCGAGGTTCAGGGTTGTGGAATTTCGGAATTTTTGAGTTTTGGAGTTTCGGAGTTTTGGAGTTTTGCAGTTTCGGAGTTTTGGAGTTTTGGAGTTTCGGAGTTTTGGAGATTTGGTGTTTTGGAGTTTCGAATTTTCAGAGTTTCGGATTTTTGGAGTTTTGGAGTTCCGGAGATTTGGAGTTTCAGAGTTTTGGAGGTTCAGGGTTGGGGAGTTTCGGAATTTTTGAGTTTTGGAGTTTCGGAGTTTTGGAGTTTTGGAGTTTCGGAGTTTTGGAGATTTGGTGTTTTGGAGTTTCGAATTTTCAGAGTTTGGGATTTTTGGAGTTTCGGACTTTCGGAGTTTTGGAGTTTCAGAGTTTTGGAGGTTCAGGGTTGTGGAGTTTCGGAATTTTTGAGTTTTGGAGTTTCGGAGTTTCGGAGTTTTGGAGTATTGCAGTTTTGGAATTTTGGAGTTTTGGAGTTTCGAATTTTCAGACTTTCGGATTTTTGGAGTTTTGGAGTTTCGGAGATTTGGAGTTTTGGCGTTTTGGAGTTTCAGAGTTTTGGAGGTTCAGGGTTGTGGAGTTTCGGAATTTTTGAGTTTTGGAGTTTCGGAGTTTTGGAGTTTCAGAGTTTTCGAGGTTCAGGGTTGTGGAGTTTCGGAATTTTTGAGCTTTGGAGTTTTGGAGTTTCGGAGTTCCGGAGTTTCGGAGTTTCGGAGTTTTGGAGTTTTGCAGTTTCGGAGTTTTGGAGTTTTGGAGTTTCGGAGTTTCGGAGTTTTGGAGTTTCAGAGTTTTCGAGTTTCAGGGTTGTGGAGTTTCTGAATTTTTGAATTTTGGAGTTTCGGAGTTTCGGAGTTTTGGAGTTTTGGAGTTTCGAATTTACAGAGTTTCGGATTTTCGGAGTTTTGGAGTTTCGGAGATTTGGAGTTTTGGCGTTTTGGAGATTCGGGGTCTTGGAGTTTCGGAATTTTGCAGTTTTGTAGTTTTGGAGTGTCGGAGTTTTGGAGTGTTGGAGTTTTGGAGTTTCGGAGTTTCGGAGTTTCAGAGTTTCAGAGTTCTGGAGGTTCAGGGTTGTGGAGTTTCGGAATTTTTGAGTTTTGGAGTTTCGGAGTTTCGGAGTTTTGGAGTTTTGCGGTTTTCGAGTTTCGGAGTTTCGAATTTTCAGTTTCGGATTTTTGGAGTTTTGGAGTTTTCGAGATTTGGAGTTTCGGCGTTTTGGAGATTCGGAGTCTTGGAGTGTCGGAATTTTGTAGTTTTGTAGTTTTGGAGTGTCGGAGTTTTGGAGTGTTGGAGTTTTGCAGCTTTGGAGTTTTGGAGTTTTTGAGTTTTTTAGTTTTGGATTTTTGCACTTTTGGAGTTTTGGAGTTTTGGAGTTTCGGAGTTTCGGAGTTTTGGAGTTTCAGAGTTTTGGAGGTTCAGGGTTGTGGAGTTTCGGAATTTTTGAGTTTTGGAGTTTCGGAGTTTCGGAGTTTTGGAGAATTGCAGTTTTGGAGTTTTGGGGTTTTGGAGTTTCGAATTTTCAGAGTTTCGGATTTTTGGAGTTTTCGAGTTTCGGAGTTTCGGAGTTTTGGAGTTTCAGAGTTTTCGAGGTTCAGGGTTGTGGAGTTTCGGAATTTTTGAGTTTTGGAGTTTCGGAGTTTCGGAGTTTTGGAGTTTCGAATTTTCAGTTTCGGATTTTTGGAGTTTTGGAGTTTCGGAGATTTGGAATTTTGGCGTTTTGGAGATTCGGAATCTTGGAGTTTTGGAATTTTGTAGTTTTGTAGTTTTGGAGTGTCAGAGTTCTGGAGTGTTGGAGCTTTGGAGTTTTGGAGTTTATGAGTTTTTGAGTTTTGGATTTTTGCACTTTTGGAGTTTTGGAGTTTTGGAGTTTCGGAGTTTCGGAGTTTTGGAGTTTCAGAGTTTTGGAGGTTCCGGGTTGTGGAGTTTCGGAATTTTTGAGTATTGGAGTTCCGGAGTTTCGGAGTTTTGGAGAATTGCAGTTTTGGAATTTTTGTAGTTTAGAATTTTCAGAGTTTCGGATTTTTGGAGTTTTGGAGTTTCGGAGTTTTGGAGTTTCAGACTTTTCGAGGTTCAGGGTTGTGGAATTTCGGAATTTTTGAGTTTTGGAGTTTCGGAGTCCGGAGTTTCGGAGTTTTGGAGTTTTGCAGTTTCGGAGTTTTGGAGTTTTGGAGTTTCGGAGTTTTTGAGTTTCAGAGTTTTCGAGGTTCAGGGTTGTGGAGTTTCGGAATTTTTGAGTTTTGGAGTTTCGGAGTTTTGGAGTTTTGGTGTTTTGGAGTTTCGAATTTTCAGAGTTTCGGAATTTTGTAGTTTTGTAGTTTTCGAGTGTCGGAGTTTTGGAATGTTGGAGTTTTGGAGCCTTGGAGTTTTGGAGTTTTTGAGTTTTGGAGTTTTGGATTTTTGCAAATTTGGAGTTTTGGAATTTTGGAGTTTCGGAATTTTTGAGTTTTGGAGTTTCGGAGTTTCGGAGATTTGGAGTTTTGGCGTTTTGGAGATTCGGGGTCTTGGAGTTTCGGAATTTTGCAGTTTTGTAGTTTTGGAGTGTCGGAGTTTTGGAGTGTTGGAGTTTTGGAGTTTCGGAGTTTCGGAGTTTTGGAGTTTCAGAGTTTCAGAGTTCTGGAGGTTCAGGGTTGTGGAGTTTCGGAATTTTTGAGTTTTGGAGTTTCGGAGTTTCGGAGTTTTGGAGTTTTGCGGTTTTGGAGTTTTGGAGTTTCGAATTTTCAGTTTCGGATTTTTGGAGTTTTCGAGTTTTCGAGATTTGGAGTTTCGGCGTTTTGGAGATTCGGAGTCTTGGAGTGTCGGAATTTTGTAGTTTTGTAGTTTTGGAGTTTGGGAGTTTTGGAGTGTTGGAGTTTTGGAGCTTTGGAGTTTGGAGTTTTTGAGTTTTTTAGTTTTAGATTTTAGCACTTTTGGAGTTTTGGAGTTTTGGAGTTTCGGAGTTTTGGAGTTTCGGAGTTTTCGACGTTCAGGGTTGTGGAGTTTCGGAATTTTTGAGTTTTGGAGTTTCGGAGTTTCGGAGTTTTGGAGTTTTGGAGTTTCGAATTTTCAGTTTCGGATTTTTGGAGTTTTGGAGTTTCGGAGATTTGGAGTTTTGGCGTTTTGGAGATTCGGAATCTTGGAGTTTCGGAATTTTGTAGTTTTGTAGTTTTGCAGTGTCAGAGTTCTGGAGTGTTGGAGCTTTGGAGTTTTGGAGTTTATGAGTTTTTGAGTTTTGGATTTTTGCACTTTTGGAGTTTTGGAGTTTTGGAGTTTCGGAGTTTCGGAGTTTTGGAGTTTCAGAGTTTTGGAGGTTCAGGGTTGTGGAGTTTCGGAATTTTTGAGTATTGGAGTTCCGGAGTTTCGGAGTTTTGGAGAATTGCAGTTTTGGAGTTTTGGAGATTCGAATTTTCAGAGTTTCGGATTTTTGGAGTTTTGGAGTTTCGGAGTTTCGGAGTTTTGGAGTTTCAGAGTTTTCGAGGTTGAGGGTTGTGGAGTTTCGGAATTTTTGAGTTTTGGAGTTTCGGAGTTTCGGAGTTTTGGAGTTTTGGAGTTTTGGAGTTTCGAATTTTCAGAGTTTCGGATTTTTGGAGTTTTGGAGTTTTGGAGATTTGGAGTTTTGGCGTTTTGGAGATTCGGAATCTTGGAGTTTCGGAATTTTGTAGTTTTGTAGTTTTGGAGTGTCAGAGTTCTGGAGTGTTGGAGCTTTGCAGTTTTGGAGTGTCGGAGGTTTGGAGTGTTGGAGTTTTGGAGTTTTGGAGTTTTGGAGTTTTGGAGTTTCGGAGTTTTGGAGTTTCAGAGTTTTGGAGGTTCAGGGTTGTGGAATTTCGGAATTTTTGAGTTTTGGAGTTTCGGAGTTTTGGAGTTTTGGAGTTTTGGAGTTTTTGAGTTTTTGAGATTTGGATTTTTGCACTTTTGGAGTTTTGGAGTTTCGGAGTTTCGGAGTTTTGGAGTTTCAGAGTCTTGGAGTGTCGGAATTTTGTAGTTTTGTAGTTTTGGAGTGTCGGAGTTTTGGAGTGTTGGAGTTTTGGAGCTTTGGAGTTTTGGAGTTTTTGAGTTTTTTAGTTTTGGATTTTTGCACTTTTGGAGTTTCGGATTTTTGGAGTTTCGGAGTTTCGGAGTTTTGGAGTTTCAGAGTTTTCGAGGTTCAGGGTTGTGGAGTTTCGGAATTTTTGAGTTTTGGAGTTTCAGAGTTTCGGAGTTTTGGAGTTTTGGAGTTTCGAATTTTCAGTTTCGGATTTTTGGAGTTTTGGAGTTTCGGAGATTTGGAGTTTTGGCGTTTTCGAGATTCGGAATCTTGGAGTTTCGGAATTTTGTAGTTTTGTAGTTTTGGAGTGTCAGAGTTCTGGAGTGTTGGAGCTTTGGAGTTTTGGAGTTTATGAGTTTTTGAGTTTTGGATTTTTGCACTTTTGGAGTTTTGGAGTTTTGGAGTTTCGGAGTTTCGGAGTTTCGGAGTTTTGGAGTTTCAGAGTTTTGGAGGTTCAGGGTTGTGGAGTTTCGGAATTTTTGAGTATTGGAGTTCCGGAGTTTCGGAGTTTTGGAGAATTGCAGTTTTGGAATTATTGTACTTTTGAATTTTCAGTTTCGGATTTTTGGAGTTTTGGAGTTTCGGAGTTTTGGAGTTTCAGACTTTTCGAGGTTCAGGGTTGTGGAATTTCGGAATTTTTGAGTTTTGGAGTTTCGGAGTTTTGGAGTTTTGCAGTTTCGGAGTTTTGGAGTTTTGGAGTTTCGGAGTTTTGGAGATTTGGTGTTTTGGAGTTTCGAATTTTCAGAGTTTCGGATTTTTGGAGTTTTGGAGTTCCGGAGATTTGGAGTTTCAGAGTTTTGGAGGTTCAGGGTTGGGGAGTTTCGGAATTTTTGAGTTTTGGAGTTTCGGAGTTTTGGAGTTTTGGAGTTTCGGAGTTTTGGAGATTTGGTGTTTTGGAGTTTCGAATTTTCAGAGTTTGGGATTTTTGGAGTTTCGGACTTTCGGAGTTTTGGAGTTTCAGAGTTTTGGAGGTTCAGGGTTGTGGAGTTTCGGAATTTTTGAGTTTTGGAGTTTCGGAGTTTCGGAGTTTTGGAGTATTGCAGTTTTGGAATTTTGGAGTTTTGGAGTTTCGAATTTTCAGACTTTCGGATTTTTGGAGTTTTGGAGTTTCGGAGATTTGGAGTTTTGGCGTTTTGGAGTTTCAGAGTTTTGGAGGTTCAGGGTTGTGGAGTTTCGGAATTTTTGAGTTTTGGAGTTTCGGAGTTTTGGAGTTTCAGAGTTTTCGAGGTTCAGGGTTGTGGAGTTTCGGAATTTTTGAGTTTTGGAGTTTTGGAGTTTCGGAGTTCCGGAGTTTCGGAGTTTCGGAGTTTTGGAGTTTTGCAGTTTCGGAGTTTTGGAGTTTTGGAGTTTCGGAGTTTCGGAGTTTTGGAGTTTCAGAGTTTTCGAGTTTCAGGGTTGTGGAGTTTCTGAATTTTTGAATTTTGGAGTTTCGGAGTTTCGGAGTTTTGGAGTTTTGGAGTTTCGAATTTACAGAGTTTCGGATTTTCGGAGTTTTGGAGTTTCGGAGATTTGGAGTTTTGGCGTTTTGGAGATTCGGGGTCTTGGAGTTTCGGAATTTTGCAGTTTTGTAGTTTTGGAGTGTCGGAGTTTTGGAGTGTTGGAGTTTTGGAGTTTCGGAGTTTCGGAGTTTCAGAGTTTCAGAGTTCTGGAGGTTCAGGGTTGTGGAGTTTCGGAATTTTTGAGTTTTGGAGTTTCGGAGTTTTGGAGTTTTGCGGTTTTCGAGTTTCGGAGTTTCGAATTTTCAGTTTCGGATTTTTGGAGTTTTGGAGTTTTCGAGATTTGGAGTTTCGGCGTTTTGGAGATTCGGAGTCTTGGAGTGTCGGAATTTTGTAGTTTTGTAGTTTTGGAGTGTCGGAGTTTTGGAGTGTTGGAGTTTTGGAGCTTTGGAGTTTTGGAGTTTTTGAGTTTTTTAGTTTTGGATTTTTGCACTTTTGGAGTTTTGGAGTTTTGGAGTTTCGGAGTTTCGGAGTTTTGGAGTTTCAGAGTTTTGGAGGTTCAGGGTTGTGGAGTTTCGGAATTTTTGAGTTTTGGAGTTTCGGAGTTTCGGAGTTTTGGAGAATTGCAGTTTTGGAGTTTTGGGGTTTTGGAGTTTCGAATTTTCAGAGTTTCGGATTTTTGGAGTTTTGGAGTTTCGGAGTTTCGGAGTTTTGGAGTTTCAGAGTTTTCGAGGTTCAGGGTTGTGGAGTTTCGGAATTTTTGAGTTTTGGAGTTTCGGAGTTTCGGAGTTTTGGAGTTTCGAATTTTCAGTTTCGGATTTTTGGAGTTTTGGAGTTTCGGAGATTTGGAATTTTGGCGTTTTGGAGATTCGGAATCTTGGAGTTTTGGAATTTTGTAGTTTTGTAGTTTTGGAGTGTCAGAGTTCTGGAGTGTTGGAGCTTTGGAGTTTTGGAGTTTATGAGTTTTTGAGTTTTGGATTTTTGCACTTTTGGAGTTTTGGAGTTTTGGAGTTTCGGAGTTTCGCAGTTTTGGAGTTTCAGAGTTTTGGAGGTTCCGGGTTGTGGAGTTTCGGAATTTTTGAGTATTGGAGTTCCGGAGTTTCGGAGTTTTGGAGAATTGCAGTTTTGGAATTTTTGTAGTTTAGAATTTTCAGAGTTTCGGATTTTTGGAGTTTTGGAGTTTCGGAGTTTTGGAGTTTCAGACTTTTCGAGGTTCAGGGTTGTGGAATTTCGGAATTTTTGAGTTTTGGAGTTTCGGAGTCCGGAGTTTCGGAGTTTTGGAGTTTTGCAGTTTCGGAGTTTTGGAGTTTTGGAGTTTCGGAGTTTTTGAGTTTCAGAGTTTTCGAGGTTCAGGGTTGTGGAGTTTCGGAATTTTTGAGTTTTGGAGTTTCGGAGTTTTGGAGTTTTGGTGTTTTGGAGTTTCGAATTTTCAGAGTTTCGGAATTTTGTAGTTCTGTAGTTTTCGAGTGTCGGAGTTTTGGAATGTTGGAGTTTTGGAGCCTTGGAGTTTTGGAGTTTTTGAGTTTTGGAGTTTTGGATTTTTGCAAATTTGGAGTTTTGGAATTTTGGAGTTTCGGAATTTTTGAGTTTTGGAGTTTCGGAGTTTCGGAGATTTGGAGTTTTGGCGTTTTGGAGATTCGGGGTCTTGGAGTTTCGGAATTTTGCAGTTTTGTAGTTTTGGAGTGTCGGAGTTTTGGAGTGTTGGAGTTTTGGAGTTTCGGAGTTTCGGAGTTTTGGAGTTTCAGAGTTTCAGAGTTCTGGAGGTTCAGGGTTGTGGAGTTTCGGAATTTTTGAGTTTTGGAGTTTCGGAGTTTCGGAGTTTTGGAGTTTTGCGGTTTTGGAGTTTTGGAGTTTCGAATTTTCAGTTTCGGATTTTTGGAGTTTTCGAGTTTTCGAGATTTGGAGTTTCGGCGTTTTGGAGATTCGGAGTCTTGGAGTGTCGGAATTTTGTAGTTTTGTAGTTTTGGAGTTTGGGAGTTTTGGAGTGTTGGAGTTTTGGAGCTTTGGAGTTTTGGAGTTTTTTGAGTTTTTGAGTTTTGGATTTTGACACTTTTGGAGTTTTGGAGTTTTGGAGTTTCGGAGTTTCGGAGTTTTGGAGTTTCAGAGTTTTGGAGGTTCAGGGTTGTGGAGTTTCGGAATTTTTGAGTTTTGGAGTTTCGGAGTTTTGGAGTTTTGGAGTTTTGGAGTTTCGGAGTTTTGCAGTTTCAGAGTTTTCGAGGTTCAGGGTTGTGGAGTTTCGGAATTTTTGAGTTTTGGAGTTTTGGAGTTTCGGAGTTCCGGAGTTTCGGAGTTTCAGAGTTTTGGAGTTTTGCAGTTTCGGAGTTTTGGAGTTTTGGAGTTTCGGAGTTTCGGAGTTTTGGAGTTTCAGAGTTTTCGAGGTTCAGGGTTGTGGAGTTTCTGAATTTTTGAATTTTGGAGTTTCGGAGTTTCGGAGTTTCGGAGTTTTGGAGTTTTGGAGTTTCGAATTTACAGAGTTTCGGATTTTCGGAGTTTTGGAGTTTCGGAGATTTGGAGTTTTGGCGTTTTGGAGATTCGGGGTCTTGGAGTTTCGGAATTTTGCAGTTTTGTAGTTTTGGAGTGTCGGAGTTTTGGAGTGTTGGAGTTTTGGAGTTTCTGAGTTTCGGAGTTTCGGAGTTTTGGAGTTTCAGAGTTTCAGAGTTCTGGAGGTTCAGGGTTGTGGAGTTTCGGAAATTTTGAGTTTTGGAGTTTCGGAGTTTCGGAGTTTTGGAGTTTTGCGGTTTTCGAGTTTCGGAGTTTCGAATTTTCAGTTTCGGATTTTTGGAGTTTTGGAGTTTTCGAGATTTGGAGTTTTGGCGTTTTGGAGATTCGGAGTCTTGGAGTGTCGGAATTTTGTAGTTTTGTAGTTTTGGAGTGTCGGAGTTTTGGAGTGTTGGAGTTTTGGAGCTTTGGAGTTTTGGAGTTTTTGAGTTTTTTAGTTTTGGATTTTTGCACTTTTGGAGTTTCGGATTTTTGGAGTTTCGGAGTTTCGGAGTTTTGGAGTTTCAGAGTTTTCGAGGTTCAGGGTTGTGGAGTTTCGGAATTTTTGAGTTTTGGAGTTTCAGAGTTTCGGAGTTTTGGAGTTTTGGAGTTTCGAATTTTCAGTTTCGGATTTTTGGAGTTTTGGAGTTTCGGAGATTTGGAGTTTTGGCGTTTTCGAGATTCGGAATCTTGGAGTTTCGGAATTTTGTAGTTTTGTAGTTTTGGAGTGTCAGAGTTCTGGAGTGTTGGAGCTTTGGAGTTTTGGAGTTTATGAGTTTTTGAGTTTTGGATTTTTGCACTTTTGGAGTTTTGGAGTTTTGGAGTTTTGGAGTTTCGGAGTTTCGGAGTTTTGGAGTTTCAGAGTTTTGGAGGTTCAGGGTTGTGGAGTTTCGGAATTTTTGAGTATTGGAGTTCCGGAGTTTCGGAGTTTTGGAGAATTGCAGTTTTGGAATTATTGAACTTTTGAATTTTCAGTTTCGGATTTTTGGAGTTTTGGAGTTTCGGAGTTTCGGAGTTTTGGAGTTTCAGACTTTTCGAGGTTCAGGGTTGTGGAATTTCGGAATTTTTGAGTTTTGGAGTTTCGGAGTTTTGGAGTTTTGCAGTTTCGGAGTTTTGGAGTTTTGGAGTTTCGGAGTTTTGGAGATTTGGTGTTTTGGAGTTTCGAATTTTCAGAGTTTCGGATTTTTGGAGTTTTGGAGTTCCGGAGATTTGGAGTTTCAGAGTTTTGGAGGTTCAGGGTTGGGGAGTTTCGGAATTTTTGAGTTTTGGAGTTTCGGAGTTTTGGAGTTTTGGAGTTTCGGAGTTTTGGAGATTTGGTGTTTTGGAGTTTCGAATTTTCAGAGTTTGGGATTTTTGGAGTTTCGGACTTTCGGAGTTTTGGAGTTTCAGAGTTTTGGAGGTTCAGGGTTGTGGAGTTTCGGAATTTTTGAGTTTTGGAGTTTCGGAGTTTCGGAGTTTTGGAGTATTGCAGTTTTGGAATTTTGGAGTTTTGGAGTTTCGAATTTTCAGACTTTCGGATTTTTGGAGTTTTGGAGTTTCGGAGATTTGGAGTTTTGGCGTTTTGGAGTTTCAGAGTTTTGGAGGTTCAGGGTTGTGGAGTTTCGGAATTTTTGAGTTTTGGAGTTTCGGAGTTTTGGAGTTTCAGAGTTTTCGAGGTTCAGGGTTGTGGAGTTTCGGAATTTTTGAGCTTTGGAGTTTTGGAGTTTCGGAGTTCCGGAGTTTCGGAGTTTCGGAGTTTTGGAGTTTTGCAGTTTCGGAGTTTTGGAGTTTTGGAGTTTCGGAGTTTCGGAGTTTTGGAGTTTCAGAGTTTTCGAGTTTCAGGGTTGTGGAGTTTCTGAATTTTTGAATTTTGGAGTTTCGGAGTTTCGGAGTTTTGGAGTTTTGGAGTTTCGAATTTACAGAGTTTCGGATTTTCGGAGTTTTGGAGTTTCGGAGATTTGGAGTTTTGGCGTTTTGGAGATTCGGGGTCTTGGAGTTTCGGAATTTTGCAGTTTTGTAGTTTTGGAGTGTCGGAGTTTTGGAGTGTTGGAGTTTTGGAGTTTCGGAGTTTCGGAGTTTCAGAGTTTCAGAGTTCTGGAGGTTCAGGGTTGTGGAGTTTCGGAATTTTTGAGTTTTGGAGTTTCGGAGTTTCGGAGTTTTGGAGTTTTGCGGTTTTCGAGTTTCGGAGTTTCGAATTTTCAGTTTCGGATTTTTGGAGTTTTGGAGTTTTCGAGATTTGGAGTTTCGGCGTTTTGGAGATTCGGAGTCTTGGAGTGTCGGAATTTTGTAGTTTTGTAGTTTTGGAGTGTCGGAGTTTTGGAGTGTTGGAGTTTTGCAGCTTTGGAGTTTTGGAGTTTTTGAGTTTTTTAGTTTTGGATTTTTGCACTTTTGGAGTTTTGGAGTTTTGGAGTTTCGGAGTTTCGGAGTTTTGGAGTTTCAGAGTTTTGGAGGTTCAGGGTTGTGGAGTTTCGGAATTTTTGAGTTTTGGAGTTTCGGAGTTTCGGAGTTTTGGAGAATTGCAGTTTTGGAGTTTTGGGGTTTTGGAGTTTCGAATTTTCAGAGTTTCGGATTTTTGGAGTTTTCGAGTTTCGGAGTTTCGGAGTTTTGGAGTTTCAGAGTTTTCGAGGTTCAGGGTTGTGGAGTTTCGGAATTTTTGAGTTTTGGAGTTTCGGAGTTTCGGAGTTTTGGAGTTTCGAATTTTCAGTTTCGGATTTTTGGAGTTTTGGAGTTTCGGAGATTTGGAATTTTGGCGTTTTGGAGATTCGGAATCTTGGAGTTTTGGAATTTTGTAGTTTTGTAGTTTTGGAGTGTCAGAGTTCTGGAGTGTTGGAGCTTTGGAGTTTTGGAGTTTATGAGTTTTTGAGTTTTGGATTTTTGCACTTTTGGAGTTTTGGAGTTTTGGAGTTTCGGAGTTTCGGAGTTTTGGAGTTTCAGAGTTTTGGAGGTTCCGGGTTGTGGAGTTTCGGAATTTTTGAGTATTGGAGTTCCGGAGTTTCGGAGTTTTGGAGAATTGCAGTTTTGGAATTTTTGTAGTTTAGAATTTTCAGAGTTTCGGATTTTTGGAGTTTTGGAGTTTCGGAGTTTTGGAGTTTCAGACTTTTCGAGGTTCAGGGTTGTGGAATTTCGGAATTTTTGAGTTTTGGAGTTTCGGAGTCCGGAGTTTCGGAGTTTTGGAGTTTTGCAGTTTCGGAGTTTTGGAGTTTTGGAGTTTCGGAGTTTTTGAGTTTCAGAGTTTTCGAGGTTCAGGGTTGTGGAGTTTCGGAATTTTTGAGTTTTGGAGTTTCGGAGTTTTGGAGTTTTGGTGTTTTGGAGTTTCGAATTTTCAGAGTTTCGGAATTTTGTAGTTTTGTAGTTTTCGAGTGTCGGAGTTTTGGAATGTTGGAGTTTTGGAGCCTTGGAGTTTTGGAGTTTTTGAGTTTTGGAGTTTTGGATTTTTGCAAATTTGGAGTTTTGGAATTTTGGAGTTTCGGAATTTTTGAGTTTTGGAGTTTCGGAGTTTCGGAGATTTGGAGTTTTGGCGTTTTGGAGATTCGGGGTCTTGGAGTTTCGGAATTTTGCAGTTTTGTAGTTTTGGAGTGTCGGAGTTTTGGAGTGTTGGAGTTTTGGAGTTTCGGAGTTTCGGAGTTTTGGAGTTTCAGAGTTTCAGAGTTCTGGAGGTTCAGGGTTGTGGAGTTTCGGAATTTTTGAGTTTTGGAGTTTCGGAGTTTCGGAGTTTTGGAGTTTTGCGGTTTTGGAGTTTTGGAGTTTCGAATTTTCAGTTTCGGATTTTTGGAGTTTTCGAGTTTTCGAGATTTGGAGTTTCGGCGTTTTGGAGATTCGGAGTCTTGGAGTGTCGGAATTTTGTAGTTTTGTAGTTTTGGAGTTTGGGAGTTTTGGAGTGTTGGAGTTTTGGAGCTTTGGAGTTTGGAGTTTTTGAGTTTTTTAGTTTTAGATTTTAGCACTTTTGGAGTTTTGGAGTTTTGGAGTTTCGGAGTTTTGGAGTTTCGGAGTTTTCGACGTTCAGGGTTGTGGAGTTTCGGAATTTTTGAGTTTTGGAGTTTCGGAGTTTCGGAGTTTTGGAGTTTTGGAGTTTCGAATTTTCAGTTTCGGATTTTTGGAGTTTTGGAGTTTCGGAGATTTGGAGTTTTGGCGTTTTGGAGATTCGGAATCTTGGAGTTTCGGAATTTTGTAGTTTTGTAGTTTTGCAGTGTCAGAGTTCTGGAGTGTTGGAGCTTTGGAGTTTTGGAGTTTATGAGTTTTTGAGTTTTGGATTTTTGCACTTTTGGAGTTTTGGAGTTTTGGAGTTTCGGAGTTTCGGAGTTTTGGAGTTTCAGAGTTTTGGAGGTTCAGGGTTGTGGAGTTTCGGAATTTTTGAGTATTGGAGTTCCGGAGTTTCGGAGTTTTGGAGAATTGCAGTTTTGGAGTTTTGGAGATTCGAATTTTCAGAGTTTCGGATTTTTGGAGTTTTGGAGTTTCGGAGTTTCGGAGTTTTGGAGTTTCAGAGTTTTCGAGGTTGAGGGTTGTGGAGTTTCGGAATTTTTGAGTTTTGGAGTTTCGGAGTTTCGGAGTTTTGGAGTTTTGGAGTTTTGGAGTTTCGAATTTTCAGAGTTTCGGATTTTTGGAGTTTTGGAGTTTTGGAGATTTGGAGTTTTGGCGTTTTGGAGATTCGGAATCTTGGAGTTTCGGAATTTTGTAGTTTTGTAGTTTTGGAGTGTCAGAGTTCTGGAGTGTTGGAGCTTTGCAGTTTTGGAGTGTCGGAGGTTTGGAGTGTTGGAGTTTTGGAGTTTTGGAGTTTTGGAGTTTTGGAGTTTCGGAGTTTTGGAGTTTCAGAGTTTTGGAGGTTCAGGGTTGTGGAATTTCGGAATTTTTGAGTTTTGGAGTTTCGGAGTTTTGGAGTTTTGGAGTTTTGGAGTTTTTGAGTTTTTGAGATTTGGATTTTTGCACTTTTGGAGTTTTGGAGTTTCGGAGTTTCGGAGTTTTGGAGTTTCAGAGTTTTGGAGGTTCAGGGTTGTGGAGTTTCGGAATTTTTGAGTATTGGAGTTTCGGAGTTTTGGAGAATTGCAGTTTTGGAGTTTTGGAGTTTCGAATTTTCAGAGTTTCGGATTTTTGGAGTTTTGGAGTTTCGGAGTTTTGGAGTTTCGGAGTTTCGGAGTTTTGGAGTTTCAGAGTTTTGGAGGTTCAGGGTTGTGGAGTTTCGGAATTTTTGAGTATTGGAGTTTCGGAGTTTTGGAGAATTGCAGTTTTGGAGTTTTGGAGTTTCGAATTTTCAGAGTTTCGGATTTTTGGAGTTTTGGAGTTTCGGAGTTTTGGAGTTTCAGAGTTTTCGAGGTTCAGGGTTGTGGAGTTTCGGAATTTTTGAGTTTTGGCGTTTTGGAGATTCGGAATCTTGGAGTTTCGGAATTTTGTAGTTTTGTAGTTTTCGAGTGTCGGAGTTTTGGAGTGTTGGAGTTTTGGAGCTTTGGAGTTTTGGAGTTCTTGAGTTTTGGAGTTTTGGATTTTTGCACTTTTGGAGTTTTGGAGTTTCAGAGTTTTGGAGGTTCAGGGTTGTGGAGTTTCGGAATTTTTGAGTTTTGGAGTTTCGGAGTTTCGGAGTTTTGGAGAATTGCAGTTTTGGAGTTTTGGGGTTTTGGAGATTCGAATTTTCAGAGTTTCGGATTTTTGGAGTTTTGGAGTTTCGGAGTTTCGGAGTTTTGGAGTTTCAGAGTTTTCGAGGTTCAGGGTTGTGGAGTTTCGGAATTTTTGAGTTTTGGAGTTTCGGAGTTTTGGAGTTTCGGAGTTTTGGAGTTTCAGAGTTTTCGAGGTTCAGGGTTGTGGAGTTTCGGAATTTTTGAGTTTTGGAGTTTCGGAGTTTTGGAGTTTTAGTGTTTTGGAGTTTCGAATTTTCAGAGTCGGATTTTTGGAGTTTTGGAGTTCCGGAGATTTGGAGTTTCAGAGTTTTGGAGGTTCAGGGTTGTGGAGTTTCGGAATTTTTGAGTTTTGGAGTTTCGGAGTATCGGAGTTTTGGAGTATTGCAGTTTTGGAATTTTGGAGTTTTGGAGTTTCGAATTTTCAGAGTTTGGGATTTTTGGTGTTTTGGAGATTTGGAGTTTTGGCATTTTGGAGATTCGGAATTTTGGAGTTTCGGAATTTTGTAGTTTTGTAGTTTTGGAGTGTCGGAGTTTTGGAGTGTTGGAGTTTTGGAGCTTTGGAGTTTTGGAGTTTTTGAGTTTTGGATTTTGCATTTTTGGAGTTTTGGAGTTTTGGAGTTTCGGGGTTTCGGAGTTTCGGAGTATTCGAGTTTCAGAGTTTTGGAGGTTCAGGGTTGTGGAGTTTCGGAATTTTTGAGTTTTGGAGTTTCGGAGTTTCGGAGTTTTGGAATATTGCAGTTTTGGAATTTTGGAGTTTTGGAGTTTCGAATTTTCAGAGTTTCGGATTTTTGGAGTTTAGGAGTTTCGGAGATTTGGAGTTTTGGCGTTTTGGAGATTCGGAATCTTGGAGTTTCGGAATTTTGTAGTTTTGTAGTTTTGGAGTGTCAGAGTTTTGGAGTGTTGGAGTTTTGGAGCTTTGGAGTTTTGGAGTTTTTGAGTTTTTGAGTTTTGGATTTTGACACTTTTGGAGTTTTGGAGTTTTGGAGTTTCGGAGTTTCGGAGTTTTGTAGTTTCAGAGTTTTGGAGGTTCAGGGTTGTGGAGTTTCGGAATTTTTGAGTATTGGAGTTTCGGAGTTTCGGAGTTTTGGAGAATTGCAGTTTTGGAGTTTTGGAGTTTCGAATTTTCAGAGTTTCGGATTTTTGGAGTTTTGGAGTTTCGGAGATTTGGAGTTTTGTGCGTTTTGGAGACTCGGAATCTTGGAGTTTCGGAATTGTGTAGTTTTGTAGTTTTCGAGTGTCGGAGTTTTGGAGTGTTGGAGTTTTGGAGCCTTGGAGTTTTGGAGTTTTTGAGTTTTGGAGTTTTGGATTTTTGCAAATTTGGAGTTTTGGAGTTTTGGAGTTTCGGAGTTTTGGAGTCTCAGAGTTTTGGAGGTTCAGGGTTGTGGAGTTTCGGAATTTTTGAGTTTTGGAGTCTCGGAGTTTCAGAGTTTTGGAGTTTCGGAGATTTGAAGTTTTGGCGTTTTGGAGATTCGGGGTCTTGGAGTTTCGGAATTTTGCAGTTTTGTAGTTTTGGAGTGTCGGAGTTTTGGAGTGTTGGAGTTTTGGAGTTTCGGAGTTTCGGAGTTTTGGAGTTTCAGACTTTTCGAGGTTCAGGGTTGTGGAATTTCGGAATTTTTGAGTTTTGGAGTTTCGGAGTTTCGGAGTTTTGGAGTTTTGCAGTTTCGGAGTTTTGGAGTTTTGGAGTTTCGGAGTTTTGGAGTTTCAGAGTTTTCGAGGTTCAGGGTTGTGGAGTTTCGGAATTTTTGAGTTTTGGAGTTTCGGAGTTTTGGAGTTTTGGTGTTTTGGAGTTTCGAATTTTCAGAGTTTCGGATTTTTGGAGTTTTGGAGTTCCGGAGATTTGGAGTTTCATAGTTTTGGAGGTTCAGGGTTGTGGAGTTTCGGAATTTTTGAGTTTTGGAGTTTCGGAGTTTTGGAGTTTTGGAGTTTCAGACTTTTCGAGGTTCAGGGTTGTGGAATTTCGGAATTTTTGAGTTTTGGAGTTTCGGAGTTCCGGAGTTTCGGAGTTTTGGAGTTTTGCAGTTTCGGAGTTTTGGAGTTTTGGAGTTTTGGAGTTTCGGAGTTTTGGAGATTTGGTGTTTTGGAGTTTCGAATTTTCAGAGTTTCGGATTTTTGGAGTTTTGGAGTTCCGGAGATTTGGAGTTTCAGAGTTTTGGAGGTTCAGGGTTGGGGAGTTTCGGAATTTTTGAGTTTTGGAGTTTCGGAGTTTTGGAGTTCTGGAGTTTCGGAGTTTTGGAGATTTGGTGTTTTGGAGTTTCGAATTTTCAGAGTTTCGGATTTTTGGAGTTTCGGAGTTTCGGAGTTTTGGAGTTTCAGAGTTTTGGAGGTTCAGGGTTGTGGAGTTTCGGATTTTTTGAGTTTTGGAGTTTCGGAGTTTCGGAGTTTCGGAGTTTTGGAGTTTTGGAGTTTCGAATTTACAGAGTTTCGGATTTTCGGAGTTTTGGAGTTTCGGAGATTTGGAGTTTTGGCGTTTTGGAGATTCGGGGTCTTGGAGTTTCGGAATTTTGCAGTTTTGTAGTTTTGGAGTGTCGGAGTTTTGGAGTGTTGGAGTTTTGGAGTTTCGGAGTTTCAGAGTTTCGGAGTTTTGGAGTTTCACAGTTTCAGAGTTCTGGAGGTTCAGGGTTGTGGAGTTTCGGAATTTTTGAGTTTTGGAGTTTCGGAGTTTCGGAGTTTTGGAGTTTTGCGGTTTTCGAGTTTCGGAGTTTCGAATTTTCAGTTTCGGATTTTTGGAGTTTTGGAGTTTTCGAGATTTGGAGTTTCGGCGTTTTGGAGATTCGGAGTCTTGGAGTGTCGGAATTTTGTAGTTTTGTAGTTTTGGAGTGTCGGAGTTTTGGAGTGTTGGAGTTTTGGAGCTTTGGAGTTTTGGAGATTTTGAGTTTTTTAGTTTTGGATTTTTGCACTTTTGGAGTTTTGGAGTTTTGGAGTTTCGGAGTTTCGGAGTTTTGGAGTTTCAGAGTTTTGGAGGTTCAGGGTTGTGGAGTTTCGGAATTTTTGAGTTTTGGAGTTTCGGAGTTTCGGAGTTTTGGAGAATTGCAGTTTTGGAGTTTTGGGGTTTTGGAGTTTCGAATTTTCAGAGTTTCGGATTTTTGGAGTTTTGGAGTTTCGGAGTTTCGTAGTTTCGGAGTTTTGGAGAATTGCAGTTTTGGAGTTTTGGGGTTTTGGAGTTTCGAATTTTCAGAGTTTCGGATTTTTGGAGTTTCGGAGTTTCGGAGTTTTGGAGTTTCAGAGTTTTCGAGGTTCAGGGTTGTGGAGTTTCGGAATTTTTGAGTTTTGGAGTTTCAGAGTTTCGGAGTTTTGGAGTTTTGGAGTTTCGAATTTTCAGTTTCGGATTTTTGGAGTTTTGGAGTTTCGGAGATTTGGAGTTTTGGCGTTTTCGAGATTCGGAATCTTGGAGTTTCGGAATTTTGTAGTTTTGTAGTTTTGGAGTGTCGGAGTTTTGGAGTGTTGGAGTTTTGGAGCTTTGGAGTTTTGGAGTTTATGAGTTTTTGAGTTTTGGATTTTTGCACTTTTGGAGTTTTGGAGTTTTGGAGTTTCGGAGTTTCGGAGTTTCGGAGTTTTGGAGTTTCAGAGTTTTGGAGGTTCAGGGTTGTGGAGTTTCGGAATTTTTGAGTATTGGAGTTCCGGAGTTTCGGAGTTTTGGAGAATTGCAGTTTTGGAATTTTTGTACTTTTGAATTTTCAGTTTCGGGTTTTTGGAGTTTTGGAGTTTCGGAGTTTCGGAGTTTTGGAGTTTCAGACTTTTCGAGGTTCAGGGTTGTGGAATTTCGGAATTTTTGAGTTTTGGAGTTTCGGAGTTCCGGAGTTTCGGAGTTTTGGAGTTTTGCAGTTTCGGAGTTTTGGAGTTTTGGAGTTTCGGAGTTTTGGAGATTTGGTGTTTTGGAGTTTCGAATTTTCAGAGTTTCGGATTTTTGGAGTTTTCGAGTTCCGGAGATTTGGAGTTTCAGAGTTTTGGAGGTTCAGGGCTGGGGAGTTTCGGAATTTTTGAGTTTTGGAGTTTCGGAGTTTTGGAGTTTTGGAGTTTCGGAGTTTTGGAGATTTGGTGTTTTGGAGTTTCGAATTTTCAGAGTTTCGGATTTTTGGAGTTTCGGAGTTTTGGAGTTTCAGAGTTTTGGAGGTTCAGGGTTGTGGAGTTTCGGATTTTTGGAGTTTTGGAGTTTCGGAGATTTGGAGTTTTGGCGTTTTGGAGATTCGGAATCTTGGAGTTTCGGAATTTTGTAGTTTTGTAGTTTTGGAGTGTCAGAGTTTTGGTGTGTTGGAGTTTTGGAGCTTTGGAGTTTTGGAGTTTTTTGAGTTTTTGAGTTTTGGATTTTGACACTTTTGGAGTTTTGGAGTTTCGGAGTTTCGGAGTTTTGGAGTTTCAGAGTTTTGTAGGTTCAGGGTTGTGGAGTTTCGGAATTTTTGAGTTTTGGAGTTTCGGAGTTTTGGAGTTTTGGAGTTTTGGAGTTTCGGAGTTTTGGAGTTTCAGAGTTTTCGAGGTTCAGGGTTGTGGAGTTTCGGAATTTTTGAGTTTTGGAGTTTTGGAGTTTCGGAGTTCCGGAGTTTCGGAGTTTCGGAGTTTCGGAGTTTTGGAGTTTTGCAGTTTCGGAGTTTTGGAGTTTTGGAGTTTCGGAGTTTCGGAGTTTTGGAGTTTCAGAGTTTTCGAGGTTCAGGGTTGTGGAGTTTCTGAATTTTTGAATTTTGGAGTTTCGGAGTTTCGGAGTTTTGGAGTTTTGGAGTTTCGAATTTACAGAGTTTCGGATTTTCGGAGTTTTGGAGTTTCGGAGATTTGGAGTTTTGGCGTTTTGGAGATTCGGGGTCTTGGAGTTTCGGAATTTTGCAGTTTTGTAGTTTTGGAGTGTCGGAGTTTTGGAGTGTTGGAGTTTTGGAGTTTCGGAGTTTCGGAGTTTCAGAGTTTCAGAGTTTCAGAGTTCTGGAGGTTCAGGGTTGTGGAGTTTCGGAATTTTTGAGTTTTGGAGTTTCGGAGTTTCGGAGTTTTGGAGTTTTGCGGTTTTCGAGTTTCGGAGTTTCGAATTTTCAGTCTCGGATTTTTGGAGTTTTGGAGTTTTCGAGATTTGGAGTTTCGGCGTTTTGGAGATTCGGAGTCTTGGAGTGTCGGAATTTTGTAGTTTTGTAGTTTTGTAGTGTCGGAGTTTTGGAGTGTTGGAGTTTTGGAGCTTTGGAGTTTTGGAGTTTTTGAGTTTTTTAGTTTTGGATTTTTGCACTTTTGGAGTTTTGGAGTTTTGGAGTTTCGGAGTTTCGGAGTTTTGGAGTTTCAGAGTTTTGGAGGTTCAGGGTTATGGAGTTTCGGAATTTTTGAGTTTTGGAGTTTCGGAGTTTCGGAGTTTTGGAGAATTGCAGTTTTGGAGTTTTGGGGTTTTGGAGTTTCGAATTTTCAGAGTTTCGGATTTTTGGAGTTTTGGAGTTTCGGAGTTTCGTAGTTTCGGAGTTTTGGAGAATTGCAGTTTTGGAGTTTTGGGGTTTTGGAGTTTCGAATTTTCAGAGTTTCGGATTTTTGGAGTTTCGGAGTTTCGGAGTTTTGGAGTTTCAGAGTTTTCGAGGTTCAGGGTTGTGGAGTTTCGGAATTTTTGAGTTTTGGAGTTTCAGAGTTTCGGAGTTTTGGAGTTTTGGAGTTTCGAATTTTCAGTTTCGGATTTTTGGAGTTTTGGAGTTTCGGAGATTTGGAGTTTTGGCGTTTTCGAGATTCGGAATCTTGGAGTTTCGGAATTTTGTAGTTTTGTAGTTTTGGAGTGTCAGAGTTCTGGAGTGTTGGAGCTTTGGAGTTTTGGAGTTTATGAGTTTTTGAGTTTTGGATTTTTGCACTTTTGGAGTTTTGGAGTTTTGGAGTTTCGGAGTTTCGGAGTTTTGGAGTTTTGCGGTTTTCGAGTTTCGGAGTTTCGAATTTTCAGAGTTTCGGATTTTTGGAGTTTTGGAGTTTCGGAGTTTCGGAGTTTTGGAGTTTCAGAGTTTTCGAGGTTCAGGGTTGTGGAGTTTCGGAATTTTTGAGTTTTGGAGTTTCGGAGTTTCGGAGTTTTGGAGTTTCGAATTTTCAGTTTCGGATTTTTGGAGTTTTGGAGTTTCGGAGATTTGGAATTTTGGCGTTTTGGAGATTCGGAATCTTGGAGTTTTGGAATTTTGTAGTTTTGTAGTTTTGGAGTGTCAGAGTTCTGGAGTGTTGGAGCTTTGGAGTTTTGGAGTTTATGAGTTTTTGAGTTTTGGATTTTTGCACTTTTGGAGTTTTGGAGTTTTGGAGTTTCGGAGTTTCGGAGTTTTGGAGTTTCAGAGTTTTGGAGGTTCAGGGTTGTGGAGTTTCGGAATTTTTGAGTATTGGAGTTCCGGAGTTTCGGAGTTTTGGAGAATTGCAGTTTTGGAATTTTTGTAGTTTTGAATTTTCAGAGTTTCGGATTTTTGGAGTTTTGGAGTTTCGGAGTTTCGGAGTTTTGGAGTTTCAGACTTTTCGAGGTTCAGGGTTGTGGAATTTCGGAATTTTTGAGTTTTGGAGTTTCGGAGTTCCGGAGTTTCGGAGTTTTGGAGTTTTGCAGTTTCGGAGTTTTGGAGTTTTGGAGTTTCGGAGTTTTTGAGTTTCAGAGTTTTCGAGGTTCAGGGTTGTGGAGTTTCGGAATTTTTGAGTTTTGGAGTTTCGGAGTTTTGGAGTTTTGGTGTTTTGGAGTTTCGAATTTTCAGAGTTTCGGAATTTTGTAGTTTTGTAGTTTTCGAGTTTCGGAGTTTTGGAATGTTGGAGTTTTGGAGCCTTGGAGTTTTGGAGTTTTTGAGTTTTGGAGTTTTGGAGTTTCGGAATTTTTGAGTTTTGGAGTTTCGGAGTTTCGGAGATTTGGAGTTTTGGCGTTTTGGAGATTCGGGGTCTTGGAGTTTCGGAATTTTGCAGTTTTGTAGTTTTGGAGTGTCGGAGTTTTGGAGTGTTGGAGTTTTGGAGTTTCGGAGTTTCGGAGTTTTGGAGTTTCAGAGTTTCAGAGTTCTGGAGGTTCAGGGTTGTGGAGTTTCGGAATTTTTGAGTTTTGGAGTTTCGGAGTTTCGGAGTTTTGGAGTTTTGCGGTTTCGGAGTTTTGGAGTTTCGAATTTTCAGTTTCGGATTTTTGGAGTTTTCGAGTTTTCGAGATTTGGAGTTTCGGCGTTTTGGAGATTCGGAGTCTTGGAGTGTCGGAATTTTGTAGTTTTGTAGTTTTGGAGTTTGGGAGTTTTGGAGTGTTGGAGTTTTGGAGCTTTGGAGTTTTGGAGTTTTTGAGTTTTTTAGTTTTAGATTTTTGCACTTTTGGAGTTTTCGAGTTTTGGAGTTTCGGAGTTTTGGAGTTTCAGAGTTTTCGAGGTTCAGGGTTGTGGAGTTTCGGAATTTTTGAGTTTTGGAGTTTCGGAGTTTTGGAGTTTTGGAGTTTCGAATTTTCAGTTTCGGATTTTTGGAGTTTTGGAGTTTCGGAGATTTGGAGTTTTGGCGTTTTGGAGATTCGGAATCTTGGAGTTTCGGAATTTTGTAGTTTTGTAGTTTTGCAGTGTCAGAGTTCTGGAGTGTTGGAGCTTTGGAGTTTTGGAGTTTATGAGTTTTTGAGTTTTGGATTTTTGCACTTTTGGAGTTTTGGAGTTTTGGAGTTTTGGAGTTTCGGAGTTTCGGAGTTTTGGAGTTTCAGAGTTTTGGAGGTTCAGGGTTGTGGAGTTTCGGAATTTTTGAGTATTGGAGTTCCGGAGTTTCGGAGTTTTGGAGAATTGAAGTTTTGGAGTTTTGGAGATTCGAATTTTCAGAGTTTCGGATTTTTGGAGTTTTGGAGTTTCGGAGTTTCGGAGTTTTGGAGTTTCAGAGTTTTCGAGGTTGAGGGTTGTGGAGTTTCGGAATTTTTGAGTTTTGGAGTTTCGGAGTTTTGGAGTTTTGGAGTTTTGGAGTTTCGAATTTTCAGAGTTTCGGATTTTTGGAGTTTTGGAGTTTTGGAGATTTGGAGTTTTGGCGTTTTGGAGATTCGGAATCTTGGAGTTTCGGAATTTTGTAGTTTTGTAGTTTTGGAGTGTCAGAGTTCTGGAGTGTTGGAGCTTTGCAGTTTTGTAGTGTCGGAGGTTTGGAGTGTTGGAGTTTTGGAGTTTTGGAGTTTTGGAGTTTCGGAGTTTCGGAGTTTTGGAGTTTCAGAGTTTTGGAGGTTCAGGGTTGTGGAATTTCGGAATTTTTGAGTTTTGTAGTATCGGAGTTTTGGAGTTTTGGAGTTTTGGAGTTTTTGAGTTTTTGAGATTTGGATTTTTGCACTTTTGGAGTTTCGGAGTTTCGGAGTTTTGGAGTTTCAGAGTTTTGGAGGTTCAGGGTTGTGGAGTTTCGGAATTTTTGAGTATTGGAGTTTCGGAGTTTTGGAGAATTGCAGTTTTGGAGTTTTGGAGTTTCGAATTTTCAGAGTTTCGGATTTTTGGAGTTTTGGAGTTTCGGAGTTTTGGAGTTTCAGAGTTTTCGAGGTTCAGGGTTGTGAAGTTTCGGAATTTTTGAGTTTTGGAGTTTCGGAGTTTCGGAGTTTCGGAGTTTTGGAGTTTTGGAGTTTCGGAGATTTGGAGTTTTGGCGTTTTGGAGATTCGGAATCTTGGAGTTTCGGAATTTTGTAGTTTTGTAGTTTTCGAGTGTCGGAGTTTTGGAGTGTTGGAGTTTTGGAGCCTTGGAGTTTTGGAGTTTTTGAGTTTTGGATTTCTGCAAATTTGGAGTTTTGGAGTTTTGGAGTTTCGGAGTTTTGGAGTCTCAGAGTTTTGGAGGTTCAGGGTTGTGGAGTTTCGGAATTTTTGAGTTTTGGAGTTTCGGAGTTTCAGAGTTTTGGAGTTTCGGAGATTTGGAGTTTTGGCGTTTTGGAGATTCGGGGTCTTGGAGTTTCGGAATTTTGCAGTTTTGTAGTTTTGGAGTGTCGGAGTTTTGGAGTGTTGGAGTTTTGGAGTTTCGGAGTTTCAGAGTTTTGGAGTTTCAGACTTTTCGAGGTTCAGGGTTGTGGAATTTCGGAATTTTTGAGTTTTGGAGTTTCGGAGTTCCGGAGTTTCGGAGTTTTGGAGTTTTGCAGTTTCGGAGTTTTGGAGTTTTGGAGTTTCGGAGTTTTGGAGTTTCAGAGTTTTCGAGGTTCAGGGTTGTGGAGTTTCGGAATTTTTGAGTTTTGGAGTTTCGGAGTTTTGGAGTTTTGGTGTTTTGGAGTTTTTGAGTTTTTTAGTTTTGGATTTTTGCACTTTTGGAGTTTTGGAGTTTTGGAGTTTCGGAGTTTCGGAGTTTTGGAGTTTCAGAGTTTTGGAGGTTCAGGGTTATGGAGTTTCGGAATTTTTGAGTTTTGGAGTTTCGGAGTTTCGGAGTTTTGGAGAATTGCAGTTTTGGAGTTTTGGGGTTTTGGAGTATCGAATTTTCAGAGTTTCGGATTTTTGGAGTTTTGGAGTTTCGGAGTTTCGTAGTTTCGGAGTTTTGGAGAATTGCAGTTTTGGAGTTTTGGGGTTTTGGAGTTTCGAATTTTCAGAGTTTCGGATTTTTTGGAGTTTCGGAGTTTCGGAGTTTTGGAGTTTCAGAGTTTTCGAGGTTCAGGGTTGTGGAGTTTCGGAATTTTTGAGTTTTGGAGTTTCAGAGTTTCGGAGTTTTGGAGTTTTGGAGTTTCGAATTTTCAGTTTCGGATTTTTGGAGTTTTGGAGTTTCGGAGATTTGGAGTTTTGGCGTTTTCGAGATTCGGAATCTTGGAGTTTCGGAATTTTGTAGTTTTGTAGTTTTGGAGTGTCAGAGTTCTGGAGTGTTGGAGCTTTGGAGTTTTGGAGTTTATGAGTTTTTGAGTTTTGGATTTTTGCACTTTTGGAGTTTTGGAGTTTTGGAGTTTCGGAGTTTCGGAGTTTTGGAGTTTTGCGGTTTTCGAGTTTCGGAGTTTCGAATTTTCAGTTTCGGATTTTTGGAGTTTTGGAGTTTTCGAGATTTGGAGTTTCGGCGTTTTGGAGATTCGGAGTCTTGGAGTGTCGGAATTTTGTAGTTTTGTAGTTTTGGAGTGTCGGAGTTTTGGAGTGTTGGAGTTTTGGAGCTTTGGAGTTTTGGAGTTTTTGAGTTTTTTAGTTTTGGATTTTTGCACTTTTGGAGTTTTGGAGTTTTGGAGTTTCGGAGTTTCGGAGTTTTGGAGTTTCAGAGTTTTGGAGGTTCAGGGTTGTGGAGTTTCGGAATTTTTGAGTTTTGGAGTTTCGGAGTTTCGGAGATTTGGAGAATTGCAGTTTTGGAGTTTTGGGGTTTTGGAGTTTCGAATTTTCAGAGTTTCGGATTTTTGGAGTTTTGGAGTTTTGCAGTTTCGGAGTTTTGGAGTTTCAGAGTTTTCGAGGTTCAGGGTTGTGGAGTTTCGGAATTTTTGAGTTTTGGAGTTTCGGAGTTTCGGAGTTTTGGAGTTTCGAATTTTCAGTTTCGGATTTTTGGAGTTTTGGAGTTTCGGAGATTTGGAATTTTGGCGTTTTGGAGATTCGGAATCTTGGAGTTTTGGAATTTTGTAGTTTTGTAGTTTTGGAGTGTCAGAGTTCTGGAGTGTTGGAGCTTTGGAGTTTTGGAGTTTATGAGTTTTTGAGTTTTGGGTTTTTGCACTTTTGGAGTTTTGGAGTTTTGGAGTTTCGGAGTTTCGGAGTTTTGGAGTTTCAGAGTTTTGGAGGTTCAGGGTTGTGGAGTTTCGGAATTTTTGAGTATTGGAGTTCCGGAGTTTCGGAGTTTTGGAGAATTGCAGTTTTGGAATTTTTGTAGTTTTGAATTTTCAGAGTTTCGGATTTTTGGAGTTTTGGAGTTTCGGAGTTTCGGAGTTTTGGAGTTTCAGACTTTTCGAGGTTCAGGGTTGTGGAATTTCGGAAATTTTGAGTTTTGGAGTTTCGGAGTTTCGGAGTTTCGGAGTTTTGGAGTTTCAGAGTTTTGGAGGTTCAGGGTTGTGGAGTTTCGGATTTTTGGAGTTTTGGAGTTTCGGAGATTTGGAGTTTTGGCGTTTTGGAGATTCGGAATCTTGGAGTTTCGGAATTTTGTAGTTTTGTAGTTTTGGAGTGTCAGAGTTTTGGTGTGTTGGAGTTTTGGAGCTTTGGAGTTTTGGAGTTTTTTGAGTTTTTGAGTTTTGGATTTTGACACTTTTGGAGTTTTGGAGTTTCGGAGTTTCGGAGTTTTGGAGTTTCAGAGTTTTGTAGGTTCAGGGTTGTGGAGTTTCGGAATTTTTGAGTTTTGGAGTTTCGGAGTTTTGGAGTTTTGGAGTTTTGGAGTTTCGGAGTTTTGGAGTTTCAGAGTTTTCGAGGTTCAGGGTTGTGGAGTTTCGGAATTTTTGAGTTTTGGAGTTTTGGAGTTTCGGAGTTCCGGAGTTTCGGAGTTTCGGAGTTTTGGAGTTTTGCAGTTTCGGAGTTTTGGAGTTTTGGAGTTTCGGAGTTTCGGAGTTTTGGAGTTTCAGAGTTTTCGAGGTTCAGGGTTGTGGAGTTTCTGAATTTTTGAATTTTGGAGTTTCGGAGTTTCGGAGTTTTGGAGTTTTGGAGTTTCGAATTTACAGAGTTTCGGATTTTCGGAGTTTTGGAGTTTCGGAGATTTGGAGTTTTGGCGTTTTGGAGATTCGGGGTCTTGGAGTTTCGGAATTTTGCAGTTTTGTAGTTTTGGAGTGTCGGAGTTTTGGAGTGTTGGAGTTTTGGAGTTTCGGAGTTTCGGAGTTTCAGAGTTTCAGAGTTTCAGAGTTCTGGAGGTTCAGGGTTGTGGAGTTTCGGAATTTTTGAGTTTTGGAGTTTCGGAGTTTCGGAGTTTTGGAGTTTTGCGGTTTTCGAGTTTCGGAGTTTCGAATTTTCAGTCTCGGATTTTTGGAGTTTTGGAGTTTTCGAGATTTGGAGTTTCGGCGTTTTGGAGATTCGGAGTCTTGGAGTGTCGGAATTTTGTAGTTTTGTAGTTTTGTAGTGTCGGAGTTTTGGAGTGTTGGAGTTTTGGAGCTTTGGAGTTTTGGAGTTTTTGAGTTTTTTAGTTTTGGATTTTTGCACTTTTGGAGTTTTGGAGTTTTGGAGTTTCGGAGTTTCGGAGTTTTGGAGTTTCAGAGTTTTGGAGGTTCAGGGTTATGGAGTTTCGGAATTTTTGAGTTTTGGAGTTTCGGAGTTTCGGAGTTTTGGAGAATTGCAGTTTTGGAGTTTTGGGGTTTTGGAGTTTTGAATTTTCAGAGTTTCGGATTTTTGGAGTTTTGGAGTTTCGGAGTTTCGTAGTTTCGGAGTTTTGGAGAATTGCAGTTTTGGAGTTTTGGGGTTTTGGAGTTTCGAATTTTCAGTTTCGGATTTTTGGAGTTTCGGAGTTTCGGAGTTTTGGAGTTTCAGAGTTTTCGAGGTTCAGGGTTGTGGAGTTTCGGAATTTTTGAGTTTTGGAGTTTCAGAGTTTCGGAGTTTTGGAGTTTTGGAGTTTCGAATTTTCAGTTTCGGATTTTTGGAGTTTTGGAGTTTCGGAGATTTGGAGTTTTGGCGTTTTCGAGATTCGGAATCTTGGAGTTTCGGAATTTTGTAGTTTTGTAGTTTTGGAGTGTCAGAGTTCTGGAGTGTTGGAGCTTTGGAGTTTTGGAGTTTATGAGTTTTTGAGTTTTGGATTTTTGCACTTTTGGAGTTTTGGAGTTTTGGAGTTTCGGAGTTTCGGAGTTTTGGAGTTTTGCGGTTTTCGAGTTTCGGAGTTTCGAATTTTCAGAGTTTCGGATTTTTGGAGTTTTGGAGTTTCGGAGTTTCGGAGTTTTGGAGTTTCAGAGTTTTCGAGGTTCAGGGTTGTGGAGTTTCGGAATTTTTGAGTTTTGGAGTTTCGGAGTTTCGGAGTTTTGGAGTTTCGAATTTTCAGTTTCGGATTTTTGGAGTTTTGGAGTTTCGGAGATTTGGAATTTTGGCGTTTTGGAGATTCGGAATCTTGGAGTTTTGGAATTTTGTAGTTTTGTAGTTTTGGAGTGTCAGAGTTCTGGAGTGTTGGAGCTTTGGAGTTTTGGAGTTTATGAGTTTTTGAGTTTTGGATTTTTGCACTTTTGGAGTTTTGGAGTTTTGGAGTTTCGGAGTTTCGGAGTTTTGGAGTTTCAGAGTTTTGGAGGTTCAGGGTTGTGGAGTTTCGGAATTTTTGAGTATTGGAGTTCCGGAGTTTCGGAGTTTTGGAGAATTGCAGTTTTGGAATTTTTGTAGTTTTGAATTTTCAGAGTTTCGGATTTTTGGAGTTTTGGAGTTTCGGGGTTTCGGAGTTTTGGAGTTTCAGACTTTTCGAGGTTCAGGGTTGTGGAATTTCGGAATTTTTGAGTTTTGGAGTTTCGGAGTTCCGGAGTTTCGGAGTTTGGAGTTTTGCAGTTTCGGAGTTTTGGAGTTTCGGAGTTTTTGAGTTTCAGAGTTTTCGAGGTTCAGGGTTGTGGAGTTTCGGAATTTTTGAGTTTTGGAGTTTCGGAGTTTTGGAGTTTTGGTGTTTTGGAGTTTCGAATTTTCAGAGTTTCGGAATTTTGTAGTTTTGTAGTTTTCGAGTTTCGGAGTTTTGGAATGTTGGAGTTTTGGAGCCTTGGAGTTTTGGAGTTTTTGAGTTTTGGAGTTTTGGAGTTTCGGAATTTTTGAGTTTTGGAGTTTCGGAGTTTCGGAGATTTGGAGTTTTGGCGTTTTGGAGATTCGGGGTCTTGGAGTTTCGGAATTTTGCAGTTTTGTAGTTTTGGAGTGTCGGAGTTTTGGAGTGTTGGAGTTTTGGAGTTTCGGAGTTTCGGAGTTTTGGAGTTTCAGAGTTTCAGAGTTCTGGAGGTTCAGGGTTGTGGAGTTTCGGAATTTTTGAGTTTTGGAGTTTCGGAGTTTCGGAGTTTTGGAGTTTTGCGGTTTTGGAGTTTTGGAGTTTCGAATTTTCAGTTTCGGATTTTTGGAGTTTTCGAGTTTTCGAGATTTGGAGTTTCGGCGTTTTGGAGATTCGGAGTCTTGGAGTGTCGGAATTTTGTAGTTTTGTAGTTTTGGAGTTTGGGAGTTTTGGAGTGTTGGAGTTTTGGAGCTTTGGAGTTTTGGAGTTTTTGAGTTTTTTAGTTTTAGATTTTTGCACTTTTGGAGTTTTCGAGTTTTGGAGTTTCGGAGTTTTGGAGTTTCAGAGTTTTCGAGGTTCAGGGTTGTGGAGTTTCGGAATTTTTGAGTTTTGGAGTTTCGGAGTTTCGGAGTTTCGGAGTTTTGGAGTTTTGGAGTTTCGAATTTTCAGTTTCGGATTTTTGGAGTTTTGGAGTTTCGGAGATTTGGAGTTTTGGCGTTTTGGAGATTCGGAATCTTGGAGTTTCGGAATTTTGTAGTTTTGTAGTTTTGCAGTGTCAGAGTTCTGGAGTGTTGGAGCTTTGGAGTTTTGGAGTTTATGAGTTTTTGAGTTTTGGATTTTTGCACTTTTGGAGTTTTGGAGTTTTGGAGTTTTGGAGTTTCGGAGTTTCGGAGTTTTGGAGTTTCAGAGTTTTGGAGGTTCAGGGTTGTGGAGTTTCGGAATTTTTGAGTATTGGAGTTCCGGAGTTTCGGAGTTTTGGAGAATTGAAGTTTTGGAGTTTTGGAGATTCGAATTTTCAGAGTTTCGGATTTTTGGAGTTTTGGAGTTTCGGAGTTTCGGAGTTTTGGAGTTTCAGAGTTTTCGAGGTTGAGGGTTGTGGAGTTTCGGAATTTTTGAGTTTTGGAGTTTCGGAGTTTTGGAGTTTTGGAGTTTTGGAGTTTCGAATTTTCAGAGTTTCGGATTTTTGGAGTTTTGGAGTTTTGGAGATTTGGAGTTTTGGCGTTTTGGAGATTCGGAATCTTGGAGTTTCGGAATTTTGTAGTTTTGTAGTTTTGGAGTGTCAGAGTTCTGGAGTGTTGGAGCTTTGCAGTTTTGTAGTGTCGGAGGTTTGGAGTGTTGGAGTTTTGGAGTTTTGGAGTTTCGGAGTTTCGGAGTTTTGGAGTTTCAGAGTTTTGGAGGTTCAGGGTTGTGGAGTTTCGGAATTTTTGAGTATTGGAGTTTCGGAGTTTTGGAGAATTGCAGTTTTGGAGTTTTGGAGTTTCGAATTTTCAGAGTTTCGGATTTTTGGAGTTTTGGAGTTTCGGAGTTTTGGAGTTTCAGAGTTTTCGAGGTTCAGGGTTGTGAAGTTTCGGAATTTTTGAGTTTTGGAGTTTCGGAGTTTCGGAGTTTTGGAGTTTTGGAGTTTCGGAGATTTGGAGTTTTGGCGTTTTGGAGATTCGGAATCTTGGAGTTTCGGAATTTTGTAGTTTTGTAGTTTTCGAGTGTCGGAGTTTTGGAGTGTTGGAGTTTTGGAGCTTTGGAGTTTTGGAGTTTTTGAGTTTTGGAGTTTTGGATTTTTGCACTTTTGGAGTTTTGGAGTTTCAGAGTTTTGGAGGTTCAGGGTTGTGGAGTTTCGGAATTTTTGAGTTTTGGAGTTTCGGAGTTTCGGAGTATTGGAGAATTGCAGTTTTGGAGTTTTGGGGTTTTGGAGATTCGAATTTTCAGAGTTTCGGATTTTTGGAGTTTTGGAGTTTCGGAGTTTCGGAGTTTTGGAGTTTCAGAGTTTTCGAGGTTCAGAGTTGTGGAGTTTCGGAATTTTTGAGTTTTGGAGTTTCGGAGTTTTGGAGTTTCAGAGTTTTCGAGGTTCAGGGTTGTGGAGTTTCGGAATTTTTGAGTTTTGGAGTTTCGGAGTTTTGGAGTTTTAGTGTTTTGGAGTTTCGAATTTTCAGAGTTTCGGATTTTTGGAGTTTTGGAGTTCCGGAGATTTGGAGTTTCAGAGTTTTGGAGGTTCAGGGTTGTGGAGTTTCGGAATTTTTGAGTTTTGGAGTTTCGGAGTTTCGGAGTTTTGGAGTATTGCAGTTTTGGAATTTTGGAGTTTTGGAGTTTCGAATTTTCAGAGTTTGGGATTTTTGGTGTTTTGGAGTTTTGGAGATTTGGAGTTTTGGCATTTTGGAGATTCGGAATTTCGGAGTTTCGGAATTTTGTAGTTTTGTAGTTTTGGAGTGTCGGAGTTTTGGAGTGTTGGAGTTTTGGAGCTTTGGAGTTTTGGAGTTTTTGAGTTTTGGATTTTTGCACTTTTGGAGTTTTGGAGTTTTGGAGTTTCGGAGTTTCGGAGTTTCGGAGTATTCGAGTTTCAGAGTTTTGGAGGTTCAGGGTTGTGGAGTTTCGGAATTTTTGAGTTTTGGAGTTTCGGAGTTTCGGAGTTTTGGAATATTGCAGTTTTGGAATTTTGGAGTTTTGGAGTTTCGAATTTTCAGAGTTTCGGATTTTTGGAGTTTTGGAGTTTCGGAGATTTGGAGTTTTGGCGTTTTGGAGATTCGGAATCTTGGAGTTTCGGAATTTTGTAGTTTTGTAGTTTTGGAGTGTCAGAGTTTTGGAGTGTTGGAGTTTTGGAGCTTTGGAGTTTTGGAGTTTTTGAGTTTTTGAGTTTTGGATTTTGACACTTTTGGAGTTTTGGAGTTTTGGAGTTTCGGAGTTTCGGAGTTTTGTAGTTTCAGAGTTTTGGAGGTTCAGGGTTGTGGAGTTTCGGAATTTTTGAGTATTGGAGTTTCGGAGTTTCGGAGTTTTGGAGAATTGCAGTTTTGGAGTTTTGGAGTTTCGAATTTTCAGAGTTTCGGATTTTTGGAGTTTTGGAGTTTCGGAGATTTGGAGTTTTGTGCGTTTTGGAGATTCGGAATCTTGGAGTTTCGGAATTTTGTAGTTTTGTAGTTTTCGAGTGTCGGAGTTTTGGAGTGTTGGAGTTTTGGAGCCTTGGAGTTTTGGAGTTTTTGAGTTTTGGAGTTTTGGATTTCTGCAAATTTGGAGTTTTGGAGTTTTGGAGTTTCGGAGTTTTGGAGTCTCAGAGTTTTGGAGGTTCAGGGTTGTGGAGTTTCGGAATTTTTGAGTTTTGGAGTTTCGGAGTTTCAGAGTTTTGGAGTTTCGGAGATTTGGAGTTTTGGCGTTTTGGAGATTCGGGGTCTTGGAGTTTCGGAATTTTGCAGTTTTGTAGTTTTGGAGTGTCGGAGTTTTGGAGTGTTGGAGTTTTGGAGTTTCGGAGTTTCGGAGTTTTGGAGTTTCAGACTTTTCGAGGTTCAGGGTTGTGGAATTTCGGAATTTTTGAGTTTTGGAGTTTCGGAGTTCCGGAGTTTCGGAGTTTTGGAGTTTTGCAGTTTCGGAGTTTTGGAGTTTTGGAGTTTCGGAGTTTTGGAGTTTCAGAGTTTTCGAGGTTCAGGGTTGTGGAGTTTCGGAATTTTTGAGTTTTGGAGTTTCGGAGTTTTGGAGTTTTGGTGTTTTGGAGTTTTTGAGTTTTTTAGTTTTGGATTTTTGCACTTTTGGAGTTTTGGAGTTTTGGAGTTTCGGAGTTTTGGAGTTTCAGAGTTTTGGAGGTTCAGGGTTATGGAGTTTCGGAATTTTTGAGTTTTGGAGTTTCGGAGTTTCGGAGTTTTGGAGAATTGCAGTTTTGGAGTTTTGGGGTTTTGGAGTATCGAATTTTCAGAGTTTCGGATTTTTGGAGTTTTGGAGTTTCGGAGTTTCGTAGTTTCGGAGTTTTGGAGAATTGCAGTTTTGGAGTTTTGGGGTTTTGGAGTTTCGAATTTTCAGAGTTTCGGATTTTTGGAGTTTCGGAGTTTCGGAGTTTTGGAGTTTCAGAGTTTTCGAGGTTCAGGGTTGTGGAGTTTCGGAATTTTTGAGTTTTGGAGTTTCAGAGTTTCGGAGTTTTGGAGTTTTGGAGTTTCGAATTTTCAGTTTCGGATTTTTGGAGTTTTGGAGTTTTGGAGATTTGGAGTTTTGGCGTTTTGGAGATTCGGAATCTTGGAGTTTCGGAATTTTGTAGTTTTGTAGTTTTGGAGTGTCAGAGTTCTGGAGTGTTGGAGCTTTGCAGTTTTGTAGTGTCGGAGGTTTGGAGTGTTGGAGTTTTGGAGTTTTGGAGTTTTGGAGTTTCGGAGTTTCGGAGTTTTGGAGTTTCAGAGTTTTGGAGGTTCAGGGTTGTGGAATTTTGGAATTTTTGAGTTTTGGAGTTTTGGAGTTTCGGAGTTTTGGAGTTTTGGAGTTTTGGAGTTTTTGAGTTTTTGAGATTTGGATTTTTGCACTTTTGGAGTTTCGGAGTTTCGGAGTTTTGGAGTTTCAGAGTTTTGGAGGTTCAGGGTTGTGGAGTTTCGGAATTTTTGAGTATTGGAGTTTCGGAGTTTTGGAGAATTGCAGTTTTGGAGTTTTGGAGTTTCGAATTTTCAGAGTTTCGGATTTTTGGAGTTTTGGAGTTTCGGAGTTTTGGAGTTTCAGAGTTTTCGAGGTTCAGGGTTGTGAAGTTTCGGAATTTTTGAGTTTTGGAGTTTCGGAGTTTCGGAGTTTTGGAGTTTCGGAGATTTGGAGTTTTGGCGTTTTGGAGATTCGGAATCTTGGAGTTTCGGAATTTTGTAGTTTTGTAGTTTTCGAGTGTCGGAGTTTTGGAGTGTTGGAGTTTTGGAGCATTGGAGTTTTGGAGTTTTTGAGTTTTGGAGTTTTGGATTTTTGCACTTTTGGAGTTTTGGAGTTTCAGAGTTTTGGAGGTTCAGGGTTGTGGAGTTTCGGAATTTTTGAGTTTTGGAGTTTCGGAGTTTCGGAGTATTGGAGAATTGCAGTTTTGGAGTTTTGGGGTTTTGGAGATTCGAATTTTCAGAGTTTCGGATTTTTGGAGTTTTGGAGTTTCGGAGTTTCGGAGTTTTGGAGTTTCAGAGTTTTCGAGGTTCAGAGTTGTGGAGTTTCGGAATTTTTGAGTTTTGGAGTTTCGGAGTTTTGGAGTTTCGGAGTTTTGGAGTTTCAGAGTTTTCGAGGTTCAGGGTTGTGGAGTTTCGGAATTTTTGAGTTTTGGAGTTTCGGAGTTTTGGAGTTTTAGTGTTTTGTAGTTTCGAATTTTCAGAGTTTCGGATTTTTGGAGTTTTGGAGTTCCGGAGATTTGGAGTTTCAGAGTTTTGGAGGTTCAGGGTTGTGGAGTTTCGGAATTTTTGAGTTTTGGAGTTTCGGAGTTTCGGAGTTTTGCAGTATTGCAGTTTTGGAATTTTGGAGTTTTGGAGTTTCGAATTTTCAGAGTTTGGGATTTTTGGTGTTTTGGAGTTTTGGAGATTTGGAGTTTTGGCATTTTGGAGATTCGGAATTTCGGAGTTTCGGAATTTTGTAGTTTTGTAGTTTTGGAGTGTCGGAGTTTTGGAGTGTTGGAGTTTTGGAGCTTTGGAGTTTTGGAGTTTTTGAGTTTTGGATTTTTGCACTTTTGGAGTTTTGGAGTTTTGGAGTTTTGGAGTTTCGGAGTTTCGGAGTTTCGGAGTATTCGAGTTTCAGAGTTTTGGAGGTTCAGGGTTGTGGAGTTTCGGAATTTTTGAGTTTTGGAGTTTCGGAGTTTCGGAGTTTTGGAATATTGCAGTTTTGGAATTTTGGAGTTTTGGAGTTTCGAATTTTCAGAGTTTCGGATTTTTGGAGTTTTGGAGTTTCGGAGATTTGGAGTTTTGGCGTTTTGGAGATTCGGAATCTTGGAGTTTCGGAATTTTGTAGTTTTGTAGTTTTGGAGTGTCAGAGTTTTGGAGTGTTGGAGTTTTGGAGCTTTGGAGTTTTGGAGTTTTTGAGTTTTTGAGTTTTGGATTTTGACACTTTTGGAGTTTTGGAGTTTTGGAGTTTCGGAGTTTCGGAGTTTTGTAGTTTCAGAGTTTTGGAGGTTCAGGGTTGTGGAGTTTCGGAATTTTTGAGTATTGGAGTTTCGGAGTTTCGGAGTTTTGGAGAATTGCAGTTTTGGAGTTTTGGAGTTTCGAATTTTCAGAGTTTCGGATTTTTGGAGTTTTGGAGTTTCGGAGATTTGGAGTTTTGTGCGTTTTGGAGATTCGGAATCTTGGAGTTTCGGAATTTTGTAGTTTTGTAGTTTTCGAGTGTCGGAGTTTTGGAGTGTTGGAGTTTTGGAGCCTTGGAGTTTTGGAGTTTTTGAGTTTTGGAGTTTTGGATTTCTGCAAATTTGGAGTTTTGGAGTTTTGGAGTTTCGGAGTTTCGGAGTTTCAGAGTTTTGGAGTTTCGGAGATTTGGAGTTTTGGCGTTTTGGAGATTCGGGGTCTTGGAGTTTCGGAATTTTGCAGTTTTGTAGTTTTGGAGTGTCGGAGTTTTGGAGTGTTGGAGTTTTGGAGTTTCGGAGTTTCGGAGTTTTGGAGTTTCAGACTTTTCGAGGTTCAGGGTTGTGGAATTTCGGAATTTTTGAGTTTTGGAGTTTCGGAGTTCCGGAGTTTCGGAGTTTTGGAGTTTTGCAGTTTCGGAGTTTTGGAGTTTTGGAGTTTCGGAGTTTTGGAGTTTCAGAGTTTTCGAGGTTCAGGGTTGTGGAGTTTCGGAATTTTTGAGTTTTGGAGTTCGGAGTTTTGGAGTTTTGGTGTTTTGGAGTTTTTGAGTTTTTTAGTTTTGGATTTTTGCACTTTTGGAGTTTTGGAGTTTTGGAGTTTCGGAGTTTCGGAGTTTTGGAGTTTCAGAGTTTTGGAGGTTCAGGGTTATGGAGTTTCGGAATTTTTGAGTTTTGGAGTTTCGGAGTTTCGGAGTTTTGGAGAATTGCAGTTTTGGAGTTTTGGGGTTTTGGAGTATCGAATTTTCAGAGTTTCGGATTTTTGGAGTTTTGGAGTTTCGGAGTTTCGTAGTTTCGGAGTTTTGGAGAATTGCAGTTTTGGAGTTTTGGGGTTTTGGAGTTTCGAATTTTCAGAGTTTCGGATTTTTGGAGTTTCGGAGTTTCGGAGTTTTGGAGTTTCAGAGTTTTCGAGGTTCAGGGTTGTGGAGTTTCGGAATTTTTGAGTTTTGGAGTTTCAGAGTTTCGGAGTTTTGGAGTTTTGGAGTTTCGAATTTTCAGTTTCGGATTTTTGGAGTTTTGGAGTTTCGGAGATTTGGAGTTTTGGCGTTTTCGAGATTCGGAATCTTGGAGTTTCGGAATTTTGTAGTTTTGTAGTTTTGGAGTGTCAGAGTTCTGGAGTGTTGGAGCTTTGGAGTTTTGGAGTTTATGAGTTTTTGAGTTTTGGATTTTTGCACTTTTGGAGTTTTGGAGTTTTGGAGTTTCGGAGTTTCGGAGTTTTGGAGTTTTGCGGTTTTCGAGTTTCGGAGTTTCGAATTTTCAGTTTCGGATTTTTGGAGTTTTGGAGTTTTCGAGATTTGGAGTTTCGGCGTTTTGGAGATTCGGAGTCTTGGAGTGTTGGAATTTTGTAGTTTTGTAGTTTTGGAGTGTCGGAGTTTTGGAGTGTTGGAGTTTTGGAGCTTTGGAGTTTTGGAGTTTTTGAGTTTTTTAGTTTTGGATTTTTGCACTTTTGGAGTTTTGGAGTTTTGGAGTTTCGGAGTTTCGGAGTTTTGGAGTTTCAGAGTTTTGGAGGTTCAGGGTTGTGGAGTTTCGGAATTTTTGAGTTTTGGAGTTTCGGAGTTTCGGAGTTTTGGAGAATTGCAGTTTTGGAGTTTCGGAGTTTTGGAGTTTCGAATTTTCAGTTTCGGATTTTTGGAGTTTTGGAGTTTCGGAGATTTGGAATTTTGGCGTTTTGGAGATTCGGAATCTTGGAGTTTTGGAATTTTGTAGTTTTGTAGTTTTGGAGTGTCAGAGTTCTGGAGTGTTGGAGCTTTGGAGTTTTGGAGTTTATGAGTTTTTGAGTTTTGGGTTTTTGCACTTTTGGAGTTTTGGAGTTTTGGAGTTTCGGAGTTTCGGAGTTTTGGAGTTTCAGAGTTTTGGAGGTTCAGGGTTGTGGAGTTTCGGAATTTTTGAGTATTGGAGTTCCGGAGTTTCGGAGTTTTGGAGAATTGCAGTTTTGGAATTTTTGTAGTTTTGAATTTTCAGAGTTTCGGATTTTTGGAGTTTTGGAGTTTCGGAGTTTCGGAGTTTTGGAGTTTCAGACTTTTCGAGGTTCAGGGTTGTGGAATTTCGGAATTTTTGAGTTTTGGAGTTTCGGAGTTTCGGAGATTTGGAGTTTTGCAGTTTCGGAGGTTTGGAGTTTTGGAGTTTCGGAGTTTTTGAGTTTCAGAGTTTTCGAGGTTCAGGGTTGTGGAGTTTCGGAATTTTTGAGTTTTGGAGTTTCGGAGTTTTGGAGTTTTGGTGTTTTGGAGTTTCGAATTTTCAGAGTTTCGGAATTTTGTAGTTTTGTAGTTTTCGAGTTTCGGAGTTTTGGAATGTTGGAGTTTTGGAGCCTTGGAGTTTTGAGTTTTTGAGTTTTGGAGTTTTGGAGTTTCGGATTTTTGGAGTTTTGGAGTTTCGGAGTTTCGGAGTTTTGGAGTTTCAGAGTTTTCGAGGTTGAGGGTTGTGGAGTTTCGGAATTTTTGAGTTTTGGAGTTTCGGAGTTTTGGAGTTTTGGAGTTTTGGAGTTTCGAATTTTCAGAGTTTCGGATTTTTGGAGTTTTGGAGTTTTGGAGATTTGGAGTTTTGGCGTTTTGGAGATTCGGAATCTTGGAGTTTCGGAATTTTGTAGTTTTGTAGTTTTGGAGTGTCAGAGTTCTGGAGTGTTGGAGCTTTGCAGTTTTGTAGTGTCGGAGGTTTGGAGTGTTGGAGTTTTGGAGTTTTGGAGTTTTGGAGTTTCGGAGTTTCGGAGTTTTGGAGTTTCAGAGTTTTGGAGGTTCAGGGTTGTGGAATTTCGGAATTTTTGAGTTTTGGAGTTTCGGAGTTTTGGAGTTTTGGAGTTTTTGAGTTTTTGAGATTTGGATTTTTGCACTTTTGGAGTTTCGGAGTTTCGGAGTTTTGGAGTTTCAGAGTTTTGGAGGTTCAGGGTTGTGGAGTTTCGGAATTTTTGAGTATTGGAGTTTCGGAGTTTTGGAGAATTGCAGTTTTGGAGTTTTGGAGTTTCGAATTTTCAGAGTTTCGGATTTTTGGAGTTTTGGAGTTTCGGAGTTTTGGAGTTTCAGAGTTTTCGAGGTTCAGGGTTGTGAAGTTTCGGAATTTTTGAGTTTTGGAGTTTCGGAGTTTCGGAGTTTCGGAGTTTTGGAGTTTTGGAGTTTCGGAGATTTGGAGTTTTGGCGTTTTGGAGATTCGGAATCTTGGAGTTTCGGAATTTTGTAGTTTTGTAGTTTTCGAGTGTCGGAGTTTTGGAGTGTTGGAGTTTTGGAGCTTTGGAGTTTTGGAGTTTTTGAGTTTTGGAGTTTTGGATTTTTGCACTTTTGGAGTTTTGGAGTTTCAGAGTTTTGGAGGTTCAGGGTTGTGGAGTTTCGGAATTTTTGAGTTTTGGAGTTTCGGAGTTTCGGAGTATTGGAGAATTGCAGTTTTGGAGTTTTGGGGTTTTGGAGATTCGAATTTTCAGAGTTTCGGATTTTTGGAGTTTTGGAGTTTCGGAGTTTCGGAGTTTTGGAGTTTCAGAGTTTTCGAGGTTCAGAGTTGTGGAGTTTCGGAATTTTTGAGTTTTGGAGTTTCGGAGTTTTGGAGTTTCGGAGTTTTGGAGTTTCAGAGTTTTCGAGGTTCAGGGTTGTGGAGTTTCGGAATTTTTGAGTTTTGGAGTTTCGGAGTTTTGGAGTTTTAGTGTTTTGGAGTTTCGAATTTTCAAAGTTTCGGATTTTTGGAGTTTTGGAGTTCCGGAGATTTGGAGTTTCAGAGTTTTGGAGGTTCAGGGTTGTGGAGATTCGGAATTTTTGAGTTTTGGAGTTTCGGAGTTTCGGAGTTTTGGAGTATTGCAGTTTTGGAATTTTGGAGTTTTGGAGTTTCGAATTTTCAGAGTTTGGGATTTTTGGTGTTTTGGAGTTTTGGAGATTTGGAGTTTTGGCATTTTGGAGATTCGGAATTTTGGAGTTTCGGAATTTTGTAGTTTTGTAGTTTTGGAGTGTCGGAGTTTTGGAGTGTTGGAGTTTTGGAGCTTTGGAGTTTTGGAGTTTTTGAGTTTTGGATTTTTGCACTTTTGGAGTTTTGGAGTTTTGGAGTTTTGGAGTTTCGGAGTTTCGGAGTTTCGGAGTTTCGGAGTATTCGAGTTTCAGAGTTTTGGAGGTTCAGGGTTGTGGAGTTTCGGAATTTTTGAGTTTTGGAGTTTCGGAGTTTCGGAGTTTTGGAATATTGCAGTTTTGGAATTTTGGAGTTTTGGAGTTTCGAATTTTCAGAGTTTCGGATTTTTGGAGTTTTGGAGTTTCGGAGATTTGGAGTTTTGGCGTTTTGGAGATTCGGAATCTTGGAGTTTCGGAATTTTGTAGTTTTGTAGTTTTGGAGTGTCAGAGTTTTGGAGTGTTGGAGTTTTGGAGCTTTGGAGTTTTGGAGTTTTTGAGTTTTTGAGTTTTGGATTTTGACACTTTTGGAGTTTTGGAGTTTTGGAGTTTCGGAGTTTCGGAGTTTTGTAGTTTCAGAGTTTTGGAGGTTCAGGGTTGTGGAGTTTCGGAATTTTTGAGTATTGGAGTTTCGGAGTTTCGGAGTTTTGGAGAATTGCAGTTTTGGAGTTTTGGAGTTTCGAATTTTCAGAGTTTCGGATTTTTGGAGTTTTGGAGTTTCGGAGATTTGGAGTTTTGTGCGTTTTGGAGATTCGGAATCTTGGAGTTTCGGAATTTTGTAGTTTTGTAGTTTTCGAGTGTCGGAGTTTTGGAGTGTTGGAGTTTTGGAGCCTTGGAGTTTTGGAGTTTTTGAGTTTTGGAGTTTTGGATTTTTGCAAATTTGGAGTTTTGGAGTTTTGGAGTTTCGGAGTTTTGGAGTCCCAGAGTTTTGGAGTTTCGGAATTTTTGAGTTTTGGAGTTTCGGAGTTTCAGAGTTTTGGAGTTTCGGAGATTTGGAGTTTTGGCGTTTTGGAGATTCGGGGTCTTGGAGTTTCGGAATTTTGCAGTTTTGTAGTTTTGGAGTGTCGGAGTTTTGGAGTGTTGGAGTTTTGGAGTTTCGGAGTTTCGGAGTTTTGGAGTTTCAGACTTTTCGAGGTTCAGGGTTGTGGAATTTCGGAATTTTTGAGTTTTGGAGTTTCGGAGTTCCGGAGTTTCGGAGTTTTGGAGTTTTGCAGTTTCGGAGTTTTGGAGTTTTGGAGTTTCGGAGTTTTGGAGTTTCAGAGTTTTCGAGGTTCAGGGTTGTGGAGTTTCGGAATTTTTGAGTTTTGGAGTTTCGGAGTTTTGGAGTTTTGGTGTTTTGGAGTTTTTGAGTTTTTTAGTTTTGGATTTTTGCACTTTTGGAGTTTTGGGGTTATGGAGTTTCGGAATTTTTGAGTTTTGGAGTTTCGGAGTTTCGGAGTTTTGGAGAATTGCAGTTTTGGAGTTTTGGGGTTTTGGAGTTTCGAATTTTCAGAGTTTCGGATTTTTGGAGTTTTGGAGTTTCGGAGTTTCGTAGTTTCGGAGTTTTGGAGAATTGCAGTTTTGGAGTTTTGGGGTTTTGGAGTTTCGAATTTTCAGAGTTTCGGATTTTTGGAGTTTCGGAGTTTCGGAGTTTTGGAGTTTCAGAGTTTTCGAGGTTCAGGGTTGTGGAGTTTCGGAATTTTTGAGTTTTGGAGTTTCAGAGTTTCGGAGTTTTGGAGTTTTGGAGTTTCGAATTTTCAGTTTCGGATTTTTGGAGTTTTGGAGTTTCGGAGATTTGGAGTTTTGGTGTTTTCGAGATTCGGAATCTTGGAGTTTCGGAATTTTGTAGTTTTGTAGTTTTGGTGTGTCAGAGTTCTGGAGTGTTGGAGCTTTGGAGTTTTGGAGTTTATGAGTTTTTGAGTTTTGGATTTTTGCACTTTTGGAGTTTTGGAGTTTTGGAGTTTCGGAGTTTCGGAGTTTTGGAGTATGGCGGTTTTCGAGTTTCGGAGTTTCGAATTTTCAGTTTCGGATTTTTGGAGTTTTGGAGTTTTCGAGATTTGGAGTTTCGGCGTTTTGGAGATTCGGAGTCTTGGAGTGTCGGAATTTTGTAGTTTTGTAGTTTTGGAGTGTCGGAGTTTTGGAGTGTTGGAGTTTTGGAGCTTTGGAGTTTTGGAGTTTTTGAGTTTTTTAGTTTTGGATTTTTGCACTTTTGGAGTTTTGGAGTTTTGGAGTTTCGGAGTTTCGGAGTTTTGGAGTTTCAGAGTTTTGGAGGTTCAGGGTTGTGGAGTTTCGGAATTTTTGAGTTTTGGAGTTTCGGAGTTTCGGAGTTTTGGAGAATTGCAGTTTTGGAGTTTTGGGGTTTTGGAGTTTCGAATTTTCAGAGTTTCGGATTTTTGGAGTTTTGGAGTTTCGGAGTTTCGGAGTTTCGGAGTTTTGGAGTTTCAGAGTTTTCGAGGTTCAGGGTTGTGGAGTTTCGGAATTTTTGAGTTTTGGAGTTTCGGAGTTTCGGAGTTTTGGAGTTTCGAATTTTCAGTTTCGGATTTTTGGAGTTTTGGAGTTTCGGAGATTTGGAATTTTGGCGTTTGGGAGATTCGGAATCTTGGAGTTTTGGAATTTTGTAGTTTTGTAGTTTTGGAGTGTCAGAGTTCTGGAGTGTTGGAGCTTTGGAGTTTTGGAGTTTATGAGTTTTTGAGTTTTGGATTTTTGCACTTTTGGAGTTTTGGAGTTTTGGAGTTTCGGAGTTTCGGAGTTTTGGAGTTCCAGAGTTTTGGAGGTTCAGGGTTGTGGAGTTTCGGAATTTTTGAGTATTGGAGTTCCGGAGTTTCGGAGTTTTGGAGAATTGCAGTTTTGGAATTTTTGTAGTTTTGAATTTTCAGAGTTTCGGATTTTTGGAGTTTTGGAGTTTCGGAGTTTCGGAGTTTTGGAGTTTTGGTGTTTTGGAGTTTCGAATTTTCAGAGTTTCGGAATTTTGTAGTTTTGTAGTTTTCGAGTTTCGGAGTTTTGGAATGTTGGAGTTTTGGAGCCTTGGAGTTTTGGAGTTTTTGAGTTTTGGAGTTTTGGAGTTTCGGAATTTTTGAGTTTTGGAGTTTCGGAGTTTCGGAGATTTGGAGTTTTGGCGTTTTGGAGATTCGGGGTCTTGGAGTTTCGGAATTTTGCAGTTTTGTAGTTTTGGAGTGTCGGAGTTTTGGAGTGTTGGAGTTTTGGAGTTTCGGAGTTTCGGAGTTTTGGAGTTTCAGAGTTTCAGAGTTCTGGAGGTTCAGGGTTGTGGAGTTTCGGAATTTTTGAGTTTTGGAGTTTCGGAGTTTCGGAGTTTTGGAGTTATGCGGTTTTGGAGTTTTGGAGTTTCGAATTTTCAGTTTCGGATTTTTGGAGTTTTCGAGTTTTCGAGATTTGGAGTTTCGGCGTTTTGGAGATTCGGAGTCTTGGAGTGTCGGAATTTTGTAGTTTTGTAGTTTTGGAGTTTGGGAGTTTTGGAGTGTTGGAGTTTTGGAGCTTTGGAGTTTTGGAGTTTTTGAGTTTTTTAGTTTTAGATTTTTGCACTTTTGGAGTTTTGGAGTTTTGGAGTTTCGGAGTTTTGGAGTTTCAGAGTTTTCGAGGTTCAGGGTTGTGGAGTTTCGGAATTTTTGAGTTTTGGAGTTTCGGAGTTTCGGAGTTTTGGAGTTTTGGAGTTTCGAATTTTCAGTTTCGGATTTTTGGAGTTTTGGAGTTTCGGAGATTTGGAGTTTTGGCGTTTTGGAGATTCGGAATCTTGGAGTTTCGGAATTTTGTAGTTTTGTAGTTTTGCAGTGTCAGAGTTCTGGAGTGTTGGAGCTTTGGAGTTTTGGAGTTTATGAGTTTTTGAGTTTTGGATTTTTGCACTTTTGGAGTTTTGGAGTTTTGGAGTTTTGGAGTTTCGGAGTTTCGGAGTTTTGGAGTTTCAGAGTTTTGGAGGTTCAGGGTTGTGGAGTTTCGGAATTTTTGAGTATTGGAGTTCCGGAGTTTCGGAGTTTTGGAGAATTGAAGTTTTGGAGTTTTGGAGATTCGAATTTTCAGAGTTTCGGATTTTTGGAGTTTCGGAGTTTCGGAGTTTTGGAGTTTCAGAGTTTTCGAGGTTGAGGGTTGTGGAGTTTCGGAATTTTTGAGTTTTGGAGTTTCGGAGTTTTGGAGTTTTGGAGTTTTGGAGTTTCGAATTTTCAGAGTTTCGGATTTTTGGAGTTTTGGAGTTTTGGAGATTTGGAGTTTTGGCGTTTTGGAGATTCGGAATCTTGGAGTTTCGGAATTTTGTAGTTTTGTAGTTTTGGAGTGTCAGAGTTCTGGAGTGTTGGAGCTTTGCAGTTTTGTAGTGTCGGAGGTTTGGAGTGTTGGAGTTTTGGAGTTTTGGAGTTTTGGAGTTTCGGAGTTTCGGAGTTTTGGAGTTTCAGAGTTTTGGAGGTTCAGGGTTGTGGAATTTCGGAATTTTTGAGTTTTGGAGTTTCGGAGTTTTGGAGTTTTGGAGTTTTTGAGTTTTTGAGATTTGGATTTTTGCACTTTTGGAGTTTCGGAGTTTCGGAGTTTTGGAGTTTCAGAGTTTTGGAGGTTCAGGGGTTGTGGAGTTTCGGAATTTTTGAGTATTGGAGTTTCGGAGTTTTGGAGAATTGCAGTTTTGGAGTTTTGGAGTTTCGAATTTTCAGAGTTTCGGATTTTTGGAGTTTTGGAGTTTCGGAGTTTTGGAGTTTCAGAGTTTTCGAGGTTCAGGGTTGTGAAGTTTCGGAATTTTTGAGTTTTGGAGTTTCGGAGTTTCGGAGTTTTGGAGTTTTGGAGTTTCGGAGATTTGGAGTTTTGGCGTTTTGGAGATTCGGAATCTTGGAGTTTCGGAATTTTGTAGTTTTGTAGTTTTCGAGTGTCGGAGTTTTGGAGTGTTGGAGTTTTGGAGCTTTGGAGTTTTGGAGTTTTTGAGTTTTGGAGTTTTGGATTTTTGCACTTTTGGAGTTTTGGAGTTTCAGAGTTTTGGAGGTTCAGGGTTGTGGAGTTTCGGAATTTTTTAGTTTTGGAGTTTCGGAGTTTCGGAGTATTGGAGAATTGCAGTTTTGGAGTTTTGGGGTTTTGGAGATTCGAATTTTCAGAGTTTCGGATTTTTGGAGTTTTGGAGTTTCGGAGTTTCGGAGTTTTGGAGTTTCAGAGTTTTCGAGGTTCAGAGTTGTGGAGTTTCGGAATTTTTGAGTTTTGGAGTTTCGGAGTTTTGGAGTTTCGGAGTTTTGGAGTTTCAGAGTTTTCGAGGTTCAGGGTTGTGGAGTTTCGGAATTTTTGAGTTTTGGAGTTTCGGAGTTTTGGAGTTTTAGTGTTTTGGAGTTTCGAATTTTCAGAGTTTCGGATTTTTGGAGTTTTGGAGTTCCGGAGATTTGGAGTTTCAGAGTTTTGGAGGTTCAGGGTTGTGGAGTTTCGGAATTTTTGAGTTTTGGAGTTTCGGAGTTTCGGAGTTTTGGAGTATTGCAGTTTTGGAATTTTGGAGTTTTGGAGTTTCGAATTTTCAGAGTTTGGGATTTTTGGTGTTTTGGAGTTTTGGAGATTTGGAGTTTTGGCATTTTGGAGATTCGGAATTTTGGAGTTTCGGAATTTTGTAGTTTTGTAGTTTTGGAGTGTCGGAGTTTTGGAGTGTTGGAGTTTTGGAGCTTTGGAGTTTTGGAGTTTTTGAGTTTTGGATTTTTGCACTTTTGGAGTTTTGGAGTTTTGGAGTTTTGGAGTTTCGGAGTTTCGGAGTTTCGGAGTATTCGAGTTTCAGAGTTTTGGAGGTTCAGGGTTGTGGAGTTTCGGAATTTTTGAGTTTTGGAGTTTCGGAGTTTCGGAGTTTTGGAATATTGCAGTTTTGGAATTTTGGAGTTTTGGAGTTTCGAATTTTCAGAGTTTCGGATTTTTGGAGTTTTGGAGTTTCGGAGATTTGGAGTTTTGGCGTTTTGAGATTCGGAATCTTGGAGTTTCGGAATTTTGTAGTTTTGTAGTTTTGGAGTGTCAGAGTTTTGGAGTGTTGGAGTTTTGGAGATTTGGAGTTTTGGAGTTTTTGAGTTTTTGAGTTTTGGATTTTGACACTTTTGTAGTTTTGGAGTTTTGGAGTTTCGGAGTTTCGGAGTTTTGTAGTTTCAGAGTTTTGGAGGTTCAGGGTTGTGGAGTTTCGGAATTTTTGAGTATTGGAGTTTCGGAGTTTCGGAGTTTTGGAGAATTGCAGTTTTGGAGTTTTCGAGTTTCGAATTTTCAGAGTTTCGGATTTTTGGAGTTTTGGAGTTTCCGAGATTTGGAGTTTTGTGCGTTTTGGAGATTCGGAATCTTGGAGTTTCGGAATTTTGTAGTTTTGTAGTTTTCGAGTGTCGGAGTTTTGGAGTGTTGGAGTTTTGGAGCCTTGGAGTTTTGGAGTTTTTGAGTTTTGGAGTTTTGGATTTTTGCAAATTTGGAGTTTTGGAGTTTTGGAGTTTTGGAGTTTCGGAGTTTTGGAGTCTCAGAGTTTTGGAGGTTCAGGGTTGTGGAGTTTCGGAATTTTTGAGTTTTGGAGTTTCGGAGTTTCAGAGTTTTGGAGTTTCGGAGATTTGGAGTTTTGGCGTTTTGGAGATTCGGGGTCTTGGAGTTTCGGAATTTTGCAGTTTTGTAGTTTTGGAGTGTCGGAGTTTTGGAGTGTTGGAGTTTTGGAGTTTCGGAGTTTCGGAGTTTTGGAGTTTCAGACTTTTCGAGGTTCAGGGTTGTGGAATTTCGGAATTTTTGAGTTTTGGAGTTTCGGAGTTCCGGAGTTTCGGAGTTTTGGAGTTTTGCAGTTTCGGAGTTTTGGAGTTTTGGAGTTTCGGAGTTTTGGAGTTTCAGAGTTTTCGAGGTTCAGGGTTGTGGAGTTTCGGAATTTTTGAGTTTTGGAGTTTCGGAGTTTTGGAGTTTTGGTGTTTTGGAGTTTTTGAGTTTTTTAGTTTTGGATTTTTGCACTTTTGGAGTTTTGGAGTTTTGAAGTTTCGGAGTTTCGGAGTTTTGGAGTTTCAGAGTTTTGGAGGTTCAGGGTTATGGAGTTTCGGAATTTTTGAGTTTTGGAGTTTCGGAGTTTCGGAGTTTTGGAGAATTGCAGTTTTGGAGTTTTGGGGTTTTGGAGTTTCGAATTTTCAGAGTTTCGGATTTTTGGAGTTTTGGAGTTTCGGAGTTTCGTAGTTTCGGAGTTTTGGAGAATTGCAGTTTTGGAGTTTTGGGGTTTTGGAGTTTCGAATTTTCAGAGTTTCGGATTTTTGGAGTTTCGGAGTTTCGGAGTTTTGGAGTTTCAGAGTTTTCGAGGTTCAGGGTTGTGGAGTTTCGGAATTTTTGAGTTTTGGAGTTTCAGAGTTTCGGAGTTTTGGAGTTTTGGAGTTTCGAATTTTCAGTTTCGGATTTTTGGAGTTTTGGAGTTTCGGAGATTTGGAGTTTTGGTGTTTTCGAGATTCGGAATCTTGGAGTTTCGGAATTTTGTAGTTTTGTAGTTTTGGTGTGTCAGAGTTCTGGAGTGTTGGAGCTTTGGAGTTTTGGAGTTTATGAGTTTTTGAGTTTTGGATTTTTGCACTTTTGGAGTTTTGGAGTTTTGGAGTTTCGGAGTTTCGGAGTTTTGGAGTATGGCGGTTTTCGAGTTTCGGAGTTTCGAATTTTCAGTTTCGGATTTTTGGAGTTTTGGAGTTTTCGAGATTTGGAGTTTCGGCGTTTTGGAGATTCGGAGTCTTGGAGTGTCGGAATTTTGTAGTTTTGTAGTTTTGGAGTGTCGGAGTTTTGGAGTGTTGGAGTTTTGGAGCTTTGGAGTTTTGGAGTTTTTGAGTTTTTTAGTTTTGGATTTTTGCACTTTTGGAGTTTTGGAGTTTTGGAGTTTCGGAGTTTCGGAGTTTTGGAGTTTCAGAGTTTTGGAGGTTCAGGGTTGTGGAGTTTCGGAATTTTTGAGTTTTGGAGTTTCGGAGTTTCGGAGTTTTGGAGAATTGCAGTTTTGGAGTTTTGGGGTTTTGGAGTTTCGAATTTTCAGAGTTTCGGATTTTTGGAGTTTTGGAGTTTCGGAGTTTCGGAGTTTTGGAGTTTCAGAGTTTTCGAGGTTCAGGGTTGTGGAGTTTCGGAATTTTTGAGTTTTGGAGTTTCGGAGTTTCGGAGTTTTGGAGTTTCGAATTTTCAGTTTCGGATTTTTGGAGTTTTGGAGTTTCGGAGATTTGGAATTTTGGCGTTTGGGAGATTCGGAATCTTGGAGTTTTGGAATTTTGTAGTTTTGTAGTTTTGGAGTGTCAGAGTTCTGGAGTGTTGGAGCTTTGGAGTTTTGGAGTTTATGAGTTTTTGAGTTTTGGATTTTTGCACTTTTGGAGTTTTGGAGTTTTGGAGTTTCGGAGTTTCGGAGTTTTGGAGTTTCAGAGTTTTGGAGGTTCAGGGTTGTGGAGTTTCGGAATTTTTGAGTATTGGAGTTCCGGAGTTTCGGAGTTTTGGAGAATTGCAGTTTTGGAATTTTTGTAGTTTTGAATTTTCAGAGTTTCGGATTTTTGGAGTTTTGGAGTTTCGGAGTTTCGGAGTTTTGGAGTTTTGGTGTTTTGGAGTTTCGAATTTTCAGAGTTTCGGAATTTTGTAGTTTTGTAGTTTTCGAGTTTCGGAGTTTTGGAATGTTGGAGTTTTGGAGCCTTGGAGTTTTGGAGTTTTTGAGTTTTGGAGTTTTGGAGTTTCGGAATTTTTGAGTTTTGGAGTTTCGGAGTTTCGGAGATTTGGAGTTTTGGCGTTTTGGAGATTCGGGGTCTTGGAGTTTCGGAATTTTGCAGTTTTGTAGTTTTGGAGTGTCGGAGTTTTGGAGTGTTGGAGTTTTGGAGTTTCGGAGTTTCGGAGTTTTGGAGTTTCAGAGTTTCAGAGTTCTGGAGGTTCAGGGTTGTGGAGTTTCGGAATTTTTGAGTTTTGGAGTTTCGGAGTTTCGGAGTTTTGGAGTTATGCGGTTTTGGAGTTTTGGAGTTTCGAATTTTCAGTTTCGGATTTTTGGAGTTTTCGAGTTTTCGAGATTTGGAGTTTCGGCGTTTTGGAGATTCGGAGTCTTGGAGTGTCGGAATTTTGTAGTTTTGTAGTTTTGGAGTTTGGGAGTTTTGGAGTGTTGGAGTTTTGGAGCTTTGGAGTTTTGGAGTTTTTGAGTTTTTTAGTTTTAGATTTTTGCACTTTTGGAGTTTTGGAGTTTTGGAGTTTCGGAGTTTTGGAGTTTCAGAGTTTTCGAGGTTCAGGGTTGTGGAGTTTCGGAATTTTTGAGTTTTGGAGTTTCGGAGTTTCGGAGTTTTGGAGTTTTGGAGTTTCGAATTTTCAGTTTCGGATTTTTGGAGTTTTGGAGTTTCGGAGATTTGGAGTTTTGGCGTTTTGGAGATTCGGAATCTTGGAGTTTCGGAATTTTGTAGTTTTGTAGTTTTGCAGTGTCAGAGTTCTGGAGTGTTGGAGCTTTGGAGTTTTGGAGTTTATGAGTTTTTGAGTTTTGGATTTTTGCACTTTTGGAGTTTTGGAGTTTTGGAGTTTCGGAGTTTCGGAGTTTTGGAGTTTCAGAGTTTTGGAGGTTCAGGGTTGTGGAGTTTCGGAATTTTTGAGTATTGGAGTTCCGGAGTTTCGGAGTTTTGGAGAATTGCAGTTTTGGAATTTTTGTAGTTTTGAATTTTCAGAGTTTCGGATTTTTGGAGTTTTGGAGTTTCGGAGTTTCGGAGTTTTGGAGTTTTGGTGTTTTGGAGTTTCGAATTTTCAGAGTTTCGGAATTTTGTAGTTTTGTAGTTTTCGAGTTTCGGAGTTTTGGAATGTTGGAGTTTTGGAGCCTTGGAGTTTTGGAGTTTTTGAGTTTTGGAGTTTTGGAGTTTCGGAATTTTTGAGTTTTGGAGTTTCGGAGTTTCGGAGATTTGGAGTTTTGGCGTTTTGGAGATTCGGGGTCTTGGAGTTTCGGAATTTTGCAGTTTTGTAGTTTTGGAGTGTCGGAGTTTTGGAGTGTTGGAGTTTTGGAGCTTTGGAGTTTTGGAGTTTTTGAGTTTTGGATTTTTGCACTTTTGGAGTTTTGGAGTTTTGGAGTTTTGGAGTTTCGGAGTTTCGGAGTTTCGGAGTATTCGAGTTTCAGAGTTTTGGAGGTTCAGGGTTGTGGAGTTTCGGAATTTTTGAGTTTTGGAGTTTCGGAGTTTCGGAGTTTTGGAATATTGCAGTTTTGGAATTTTGGAGTTTTGGAGTTTCGAATTTTCAGAGTTTCGGATTTTTGGAGTTTTGGAGTTTCGGAGATTTGGAGTTTTGGCGTTTTGAGATTCGGAATCTTGGAGTTTCGGAATTTTGTAGTTTTGTAGTTTTGGAGTGTCAGAGTTTTGGAGTGTTGGAGTTTTGGAGATTTGGAGTTTTGGAGTTTTTGAGTTTTTGAGTTTTGGATTTTGACACTTTTGTAGTTTTGGAGTTTTGGAGTTTCGGAGTTTCGGAGTTTTGTAGTTTCAGAGTTTTGGAGGTTCAGGGTTGTGGAGTTTCGGAATTTTTGAGTATTGGAGTTTCGGAGTTTCGGAGTTTTGGAGAATTGCAGTTTTGGAGTTTTCGAGTTTCGAATTTTCAGAGTTTCGGATTTTTGGAGTTTTGGAGTTTCCGAGATTTGGAGTTTTGTGCGTTTTGGAGATTCGGAATCTTGGAGTTTCGGAATTTTGTAGTTTTGTAGTTTTCGAGTGTCGGAGTTTTGGAGTTTTGGAGCCTTGGAGTTTTGGAGTTTTTGAGTTTTGGAGTTTTGGATTTTTGCAAATTTGGAGTTTTGGAGTTTTGGAGTTTTGGAGTTTCGGAGTTTTGGAGTCTCAGAGTTTTGGAGGTTCAGGGTTGTGGAGTTTCGGAATTTTTGAGTTTTGGAGTTTCGGAGTTTCAGAGTTTTGGAGTTTCGGAGATTTGGAGTTTTGGCGTTTTGGAGATTCGGGGTCTTGGAGTTTCGGAATTTTGCAGTTTTGTAGTTTTGGAGTGTCGGAGTTTTGGAGTGTTGGAGTTTTGGAGTTTCGGAGTTTCGGAGTTTTGGAGTTTCAGACTTTTCGAGGTTCAGGGTTGTGGAATTTCGGAATTTTTGAGTTTTGGAGTTTCGGAGTTCCGGAGTTTCGGAGTTTTGGAGTTTTGCAGTTTCGGAGTTTTGGAGTTTTGGAGTTTCGGAGTTTTGGAGTTTCAGAGTTTTCGAGGTTCAGGGTTGTGGAGTTTCGGAATTTTTGAGTTTTGGAGTTTCGGAGTTTTGGAGTTTTGGTGTTTTGGAGTTTTTGAGTTTTTTAGTTTTGGATTTTTGCACTTTTGGAGTTTTGGAGTTTTGGAGTTTCGGAGTTTCGGAGTTTTGGAGTTTCAGAGTTTTGGAGGTTCAGGGTTATGGAGTTTCGGAATTTTTGAGTTTTGGAGTTTCGGAGTTTCGGAGTTTTGGAGAATTGCAGTTTTGGAGTTTTGGGGTTTTGGAGTTTCGAATTTTCAGAGTTTCGGATTTTTGGAGTTTTGGAGTTTCGGAGTTTCGTAGTTTCGGAGTTTTGGAGAATTGCAGTTTTGGAGTTTTGGGGTTTTGGAGTTTCGAATTTTCAGAGTTTCGGATTTTTGGAGTTTCGGAGTTTCGGAGTTTTGGAGTTTCAGAGTTTTCGAGGTTCAGGGTTGTGGAGTTTCGGAATTTTTGAGTTTTGGAGTTTCAGAGTTTCGGAGTTTTGGAGTTTTGGAGTTTCGAATTTTCAGTTTCGGATTTTTGGAGTTTTGGAGTTTCGGAGATTTGGAGTTTTGGTGTTTTCGAGATTCGGAATCTTGGAGTTTCGGAATTTTGTAGTTTTGTAGTTTTGGTGTGTCAGAGTTCTGGAGTGTTGGAGCTTTGGAGTTTTGGAGTTTATGAGTTTTTGAGTTTTGGATTTTTGCACTTTTGGAGTTTTGGAGTTTTGGAGTTTCGGAGTTTCGGAGTTTTGGAGTATGGCGGTTTTCGAGTTTCGGAGTTTCGAATTTTCAGTTTCGGATTTTTGGAGTTTTGGAGTTTTCGAGATTTGGAGTTTCGGCGTTTTGGAGATTCGGAGTCTTGGAGTGTCGGAATTTTGTAGTTTTGTAGTTTTGGAGTGTCGGAGTTTTGGAGTGTTGGAGTTTTGGAGCTTTGGAGTTTTGGAGTTTTTGAGTTTTTTAGTTTTGGATTTTTGCACTTTTGGAGTTTTGGAGTTTTGGAGTTTCGGAGTTTCGGAGTTTTGGAGTTTCAGAGTTTTGGAGGTTCAGGGTTGTGGAGTTTCGGAATTTTTGAGTTTTGGAGTTTCGGAGTTTCGGAGTTTTGGAGAATTGCAGTTTTGGAGTTTTGGGGTTTTGGAGTTTCGAATTTTCAGAGTTTCGGATTTTTGGAGTTTTGGAGTTTCGGAGTTTCGGAGTTTTGGAGTTTCAGAGTTTTCGAGGTTCAGGGTTGTGGAGTTTCGGAATTTTTGAGTTTTGGAGTTTCGGAGTTTCGGAGTTTTGGAGTTTCGAATTTTCAGTTTCGGATTTTTGGAGTTTTGGAGTTTCGGAGATTTGGAGTTTTGGCGTTTTGAGATTCGGAATCTTGGAGTTTCGGAATTTTGTAGTTTTGTAGTTTTGGAGTGTCAGAGTTTTGGAGTGTTGGAGTTTTGGAGATTTGGAGTTTTGGAGTTTTTGAGTTTTTGAGTTTTGGATTTTGACACTTTTGTAGTTTTGGAGTTTTGGAGTTTCGGAGTTTCGGAGTTTTGTAGTTTCAGAGTTTTGGAGGTTCAGGGTTGTGGAGTTTCGGAATTTTTGAGTATTGGAGTTTCGGAGTTTCGGAGTTTTGGAGAATTGCAGTTTTGGAGTTTTCGAGTTTCGAATTTTCAGAGTTTCGGATTTTTGGAGTTTTGGAGTTTCCGAGATTTGGAGTTTTGTGCGTTTTGGAGATTCGGAATCTTGGAGTTTCGGAATTTTGTAGTTTTGTAGTTTTCGAGTGTCGGAGTTTTGGAGTGTTGGAGTTTTGGAGCCTTGGAGTTTTGGAGTTTTTGAGTTTTGGAGTTTTGGATTTTTGCAAATTTGGAGTTTTGGAGTTTTGGAGTTTTGGAGTTTCGGAGTTTTGGAGTCTCAGAGTTTTGGAGGTTCAGGGTTGTGGAGTTTCGGAATTTTTGAGTTTTGGAGTTTCGGAGTTTCAGAGTTTTGGAGTTTCGGAGATTTGGAGTTTTGGCGTTTTGGAGATTCGGGGTCTTGGAGTTTCGGAATTTTGCAGTTTTGTAGTTTTGGAGTGTCGGAGTTTTGGAGTGTTGGAGTTTTGAAGTTTCGGAGTTTCGGAGTTTTGGAGTTTCAGACTTTTCGAGGTTCAGGGTTGTGGAATTTCGGAATTTTTGAGTTTTGGAGTTTCGGAGTTCCGGAGTTTCGGAGTTTTGGAGTTTTGCAGTTTCGGAGTTTTGGAGTTTTGGAGTTTCGGAGTTTTGGAGTTTCAGAGTTTTCGAGGTTCAGGGTTGTGGAGTTTCGGAATTTTTGAGTTTTGGAGTTTCGGAGTTTTGGAGTTTTGGTGTTTTGGAGTTTTTGAGTTTTTTAGTTTTGGATTTTTGCACTTTTGGAGTTTTGGAGTTTTGGAGTTTCGGAGTTTCGGAGTTTTGGAGTTTCAGAGTTTTGGAGGTTCAGGGTTATGGAGTTTCGGAATTTTTGAGTTTTGGAGTTTCGGAGTTTCGGAGTTTTGGAGAATTGCAGTTTTGGAGTTTTGGGGTTTTGGAGTTTCGAATTTTCAGAGTTTCGGATTTTTGGAGTTTTGGAGTTTCGGAGTTTCGTAGTTTCGGAGTTTTGGAGAATTGCAGTTTTGGAGTTTTGGGGTTTTGGAGTTTCGAATTTTCAGAGTTTCGGATTTTTGGAGTTTCGGAGTTTCGGAGTTTTGGAGTTTCAGAGTTTTCGAGGTTCAGGGTTGTGGAGTTTCGGAATTTTTGAGTTTTGGAGTTTCAGAGTTTCGGAGTTTTGGAGTTTTGGAGTTTCGAATTTTCAGTTTCGGATTTTTGGAGTTTTGGAGTTTCGGAGATTTGGAGTTTTGGTGTTTTCGAGATTCGGAATCTTGGAGTTTCGGAATTTTGTAGTTTTGTAGTTTTGGTGTGTCAGAGTTCTGGAGTGTTGGAGCTTTGGAGTTTTGGAGTTTATGAGTTTTTGAGTTTTGGATTTTTGCACTTTTGGAGTTTTGGAGTTTTGGAGTTTCGGAGTTTCGGAGTTTTGGAGTATGGCGGTTTTCGAGTTTCGGAGTTTCGAATTTTCAGTTTCGGATTTTTGGAGTTTTGGAGTTTTCGAGATTTGGAGTTTCGGCGTTTTGGAGATTCGGAGTCTTGGAGTGTCGGAATTTTGTAGTTTTGTAGTTTTGGAGTGTCGGAGTTTTGGAGTGTTGGAGTTTTGGAGCTTTGGAGTTTTGGAGTTTTTGAGTTTTTTAGTTTTGGATTTTTGCACTTTTGGAGTTTTGGAGTTTTGGAGTTTCGGAGTTTCGGAGTTTTGGAGTTTCAGAGTTTTGGAGGTTCAGGGTTGTGGAGTTTCGGAATTTTTGAGTTTTGGAGTTTCGGAGTTTCGGAGTTTTGGAGAATTGCAGTTTTGGAGTTTTGGGGTTTTGGAGTTTCGAATTTTCAGAGTTTCGGATTTTTGGAGTTTTGGAGTTTCGGAGTTTCGGAGTTTTGGAGTTTCAGAGTTTTCGAGGTTCAGGGTTGTGGAGTTTCGGAATTTTTGAGTTTTGGAGTTTCGGAGTTTCGGAGTTTTGGAGTTTCGAATTTTCAGTTTCGGATTTTTGGAGTTTTGGAGTTTCGGAGATTTGGAATTTTGGCGTTTGGGAGATTCGGAATCTTGGAGTTTTGGAATTTTGTAGTTTTGTAGTTTTGGAGTGTCAGAGTTCTGGAGTGTTGGAGCTTTGGAGTTTTGGAGTTTATGAGTTTTTGAGTTTTGGATTTTTGCACTTTTGGAGTTTTGGAGTTTTGGAGTTTCGGAGTTTCGGAGTTTTGGAGTTTCAGAGTTTTGGAGGTTCAGGGTTGTGGAGTTTCGGAATTTTTGAGTATTGGAGTTCCGGAGTTTCGGAGTTTTGGAGAATTGCAGTTTTGGAATTTTTGTAGTTTTGAATTTTCAGAGTTTCGGATTTTTGGAGTTTTGGAGTTTCGGAGTTTCGGAGTTTTGGAGTTTTGGTGTTTTGGAGTTTCGAATTTTCAGAGTTTCGGAATTTTGTAGTTTTGTAGTTTTCGAGTTTCGGAGTTTTGGAATGTTGGAGTTTTGGAGCCTTGGAGTTTTGGAGTTTTTGAGTTTTGGAGTTTTGGAGTTTCGGAATTTTTGAGTTTTGGAGTTTCGGAGTTTCGGAGATTTGGAGTTTTGGCGTTTTGGAGATTCGGGGTCTTGGAGTTTCGGAATTTTGCAGTTTTGTAGTTTTGGAGTGTCGGAGTTTTGGAGTGTTGGAGTTTTGGAGTTTCGGAGTTTCGGAGTTTTGGAGTTTCAGAGTTTCAGAGTTCTGGAGGTTCAGGGTTGTGGAGTTTCGGAATTTTTGAGTTTTGGAGTTTCGGAGTTTCGGAGTTTTGGAGTTATGCGGTTTTGGAGTTTTGGAGTTTCGAATTTTCAGTTTCGGATTTTTGGAGTTTTCGAGTTTTCGAGATTTGGAGTTTCGGCGTTTTGGAGATTCGGAGTCTTGGAGTGTCGGAATTTTGTAGTTTTGTAGTTTTGGAGTTTGGGAGTTTTGGAGTGTTGGAGTGTTGGAGTTTTGGAGCTTTGGAGTTTTGGAGTTTTTGAGTTTTTTAGTTTTAGATTTTTGCACTTTTGGAGTTTTGGAGTTTTGGAGTTTCGGAGTTTTGGAGTTTCAGAGTTTTCGAGGTTCAGGGTTGTGGAGTTTCGGAATTTTTGAGTTTTGGAGTTTCGGAGTTTCGGAGTTTTGGAGTTTTGGAGTTTCGAATTTTCAGTTTCGGATTTTTGGAGTTTTGGAGTTTCGGAGATTTGGAGTTTTGGCGTTTTGGAGATTCGGAATCTTGGAGTTTCGGAATTTTGTAGTTTTGTAGTTTTGCAGTGTCAGAGTTCTGGAGTGTTGGAGCTTTGGAGTTTTGGAGTTTATGAGTTTTTGAGTTTTGGATTTTTGCACTTTTGGAGTTTTGGAGTTTTGGAGTTTCGGAGTTTCGGAGTTTTGGAGTTTCAGAGTTTTGGAGGTTCAGGGTTGTGGAGTTTCGGAATTTTTGAGTATTGGAGTTCCGGAGTTTCGGAGTTTTGGAGAATTGCAGTTTTGGAATTTTTGTAGTTTTGAATTTTCAGAGTTTCGGATTTTTGGAGTTTTGGAGTTTCGGAGTTTCGGAGTTTTGGAGTTTTGGTGTTTTGGAGTTTCGAATTTTCAGAGTTTCGGAATTTTGTAGTTTTGTAGTTTTCGAGTTTCGGAGTTTTGGAATGTTGGAGTTTTGGAGCCTTGGAGTTTTGGAGTTTTTGAGTTTTGGAGTTTTGGAGTTTCGGAATTTTTGAGTTTTGGAGTTTCGGAGTTTCGGAGATTTGGAGTTTTGGCGTTTTGGAGATTCGGGGTCTTGGAGTGTCGGAATTTTGTAGTTTTGTAGTTTTGGAGTGTCGGAGTTTTGGAGTGTTGGAGTTTTGGAGCTTTGGAGTTTTGGAGTTTTTGAGTTTTTTAGTTTTGGATTTTTGCACTTTTGGAGTTTTGGAGTTTTGGAGTTTCGGAGTTTCGGAGTTTTGGAGTTTCAGAGTTTTGGAGGTTCAGGGTTGTGGAGTTTCGGAATTTTTGAGTTTTGGAGTTTCGGAGTTTCGGAGTTTTGGAGAATTGCAGTTTTGGAGTTTTGGTGTTTTGGAGTTTCGAATTTTCAGAGTTTCGGATTTTTGGAGTTTTGGAGTTTCGGAGTTTCGGAGTTTTGGAGTTTCAGAGTTTTCGAGGTTCAGGGTTGTGGAGTTTCGGAATTTTTGAGTTTTGGAGTTTCGGAGTTTCGGAGTTTTGGAGTTTCGAATTTTCAGTTTCGGATTTTTGGAGTTTTGGAGTTTCGGAGATTTGGAATTTTGGCGTTTGGGAGATTCGGAATCTTGGAGTTTTGGAATTTTGTAGTTTTGTAGTTTTGGAGTGTCAGAGTTCTGGAGTGTTGGAGCTTTGGAGTTTTGGAGTTTATGAGTTTTTGAGTTTTGGATTTTTGCACTTTTGGAGTTTTGGAGTTTTGGAGTTTCGGAGTTTCGGAGTTTTGGAGTTTCAGAGTTTTGGAGGTTCAGGGTTGTGGAGTTTCGGAATTTTTGAGTATTGGAGTTCCGGAGTTTCGGAGTTTTGGAGAATTGCAGTTTTGGAATTTTTGTAGTTTTGAATTTTCAGAGTTTCGGATTTTTGGAGTTTTGGAGTTTCGGAGTTTCGGAGTTTTGGAGTTTTGGTGTTTTGGAGTTTCGAATTTTCAGAGTTTCGGAATTTTGTAGTTTTGTAGTTTTCGAGTTTCGGAGTTTTGGAATGTTGGAGTTTTGGAGCCTTGGAGTTTTGGAGTTTTTGAGTTTTGGAGTTTTGGAGTTTCGGAATTTTTGAGTTTTGGAGTTTCGGAGTTTCGGAGATTTGGAGTTTTGGCGTTTTGGAGATTCGGGGTCTTGGAGTTTCGGAATTTTGCAGTTTTGTAGTTTTGGAGTGTCGGAGTTTTGGAGTGTTGGAGTTTTGGAGTTTCGGAGTTTCGGAGTTTTGGAGTTTCAGAGTTTCAGAGTTCTGGAGGTTCAGGGTTGTGGAGTTTCGGAATTTTTGAGTTTTGGAGTTTCGGAGTTTCGGAGTTTTGGAGTTATGCGGTTTTGGAGTTTTGGAGTTTCGAATTTTCAGTTTCGGATTTTTGGAGTTTTCGAGTTTTCGAGATTTGGAGTTTCGGCGTTTTGGAGATTCGGAGTCTTGGAGTGTCGGAATTTTGTAGTTTTGTAGTTTTGGAGTTTGGGAGTTTTGGAGTGTTGGAGTTTTGGAGCTTTGGAGTTTTGGAGTTTTTGAGTTTTTTAGTTTTAGATTTTTGCACTTTTGGAGTTTTGGAGTTTTGGAGTTTCGGAGTTTTGGAGTTTCAGAGTTTTCGAGGTTCAGGGTTGTGGAGTTTCGGAATTTTTGAGTTTTGGAGTTTCGGAGTTTCGGAGTTTTGGAGTTTTGGAGTTTCGAATTTTCAGTTTCGGATTTTTGGAGTTTTGGAGTTTCGGAGATTTGGAGTTTTGGCGTTTCGGAGATTCGGAATCTTGGAGTTTCGGAATTTTGTAGTTTTGTAGTTTTGCAGTGTCAGAGTTCTGGAGTGTTGGAGCTTTGGAGTTTTGGAGTTTATGAGTTTTTGAGTTTTGGATTTTTGCACTTTTGGAGTTTTGGAGTTTTGGAGTTTCGGAGTTTCGGAGTTTTGGAGTTTCAGAGTTTTGGAGGTTCAGGGTTGTGGAGTTTCGGAATTTTTGAGTATTGGAGTTCCGGAGTTTCGGAGTTTTGGAGAATTGCAGTTTTGGAATTTTTGTAGTTTTGAATTTTCAGAGTTTCGGATTTTTGGAGTTTTGGAGTTTCGGAGTTTCGGAGTTTTGGAGTTTTGGTGTTTTGGTGTTTTGGAGTTTCGAATTTTCAGAGTTTCGGAATTTTGTAGTTTTGTAGTTTTCGAGTTTCGGAGTTTTGGAATGTTGGAGTTTTGGAGCCTTGGAGTTTTGGAGTTTTTGAGTTTTGGAGTTTTGGAGTTTCGGAATTTTTGAGTTTTGGAGTTTCGGAGTTTCGGAGATTTGGAGTTTTGGCGTTTTGGAGATTCGGGGTCTTGGAGTTTCGGAATTTTGCAGTTTTGTAGTTTTGGAGTGTCGGAGTTTTGGAGTGTTGGAGTTTTGGAGTTTCGTAGTTTCGGAGTTTTGAAGTTTCAGAGTTTCAGAGTTCTGGAGGTTCAGGGTTGTGGAGTTTCGGAATTTTTGAGTTTTGGAGTTTCGGAGTTTCGGAGTTTTGGAGTTATGCGGTTTTGGAGTTTTGGAGTTTCGAATTTTCAGTTTCGGATTTTTGGAGTTTTCGAGTTTTCGAGATTTGGAGTTTCGGCGTTTTGGAGATTCGGAGTCTTGGAGTGTCGGAATTTTGTAGTTTTGTAGTTTTGGAGTTTGGGAGTTTTGGAGTGTTGGAGTTTTGGAGCTTTGGAGTTTTGGAGTTTTTGAGTTTTTTAGTTTTAGATTTTTGCACTTTTGGAGTTTTGGAGTTTTGGAGTTTCGGAGTTTTGGAGTTTCAGAGTTTTCGAGGTTCAGGGTTGTGGAGTTTCGGAATTTTTGAGTTTTGGAGTTTCGGAGTTTCGGAGTTTTGGAGTTTTGGAGTTTCGAATTTTCAGTTTCGGATTTTTGGAGTTTTGGAGTTTCGGAGATTTGGAGTTTTGGCGTTTTGGAGATTCGGAATCTTGGAGTTTCGGAATTTTGTAGTTTTGTAGTTTTGCAGTGTCAGAGTTCTGGAGTGTTGGAGCTTTGGAGTTTTGGAGTTTATGAGTTTTTGAGTTTTGGATTTTTGCACTTTTGGAGTTTTGGAGTTTTGGAGTTTTGGAGTTTCGGAGTTTCGGAGTTTTGGAGTTTCAGAGTTTTGGAGGTTCAGGGTTGTGGAGTTTCGGAATTTTTGAGTATTGGAGTTCCGGAGTTTCGGAGTTTTGGAGAATTGAAGTTTTGGAGTTTTGGAGATTCGAATTTTCAGAGTTTCGGATTTTTGGAGTTTTGGAGTTTCGGAGTTTCGGAGTTTTGGAGTTTCAGAGTTTTCGAGGTTGAGGGTTGTGGAGTTTCGGAATTTTTGAGTTTTGGAGTTTCGGAGTTTTGGAGTTTTGGAGTTTTGGAGTTTCGAATTTTCAGAGTTTCGGATTTTTGGAGTTTTGGAGTTTTGGAGATTTGGAGTTTTGGCGTTTTGGAGATTCGGAATCTTGGAGTTTCGGAATTTTGTAGTTTTGTAGTTTTGGAGTGTCAGAGTTCTGGAGTGTTGGAGCTTTGCAGTTTTGTAGTGTCGGAGGTTTGGAGTGTTGGAGTTTTGGAGTTTTGGAGTTTTGGAGTTTCGGAGTTTCGGAGTTTTGGAGTTTCAGAGTTTTGGAGGTTCAGGGTTGTGGAATTTCGGAATTTTTGAGTTTTGGAGTTTCGGAGTTTCGGAGTTTTGGAGTTTCGAATTTTCAGTTTCGGATTTTTGGAGTTTTGGAGTTTCGGAGATTTGGAATTTTGGCGTTTGGGAGATTCGGAATCTTGGAGTTTTGGAATTTTGTAGTTTTGTAGTTTTGGAGTGTCAGAGTTCTGGAGTGTTGGAGCTTTGGAGTTTTGGAGTTTATGAGTTTTTGAGTTTTGGATTTTTGCACTTTTGGAGTTTTGGAGTTTTGGAGTTTCGGAGTTTCGGAGTTTTGGAGTTTCAGAGTTTTGGAGGTTCAGGGTTGTGGAGTTTCGGAATTTTTGAGTATTGGAGTTCCGGAGTTTCGGAGTTTTGGAGAATTGCAGTTTTGGAATTTTTGTAGTTTTGAATTTTCAGAGTTTCGGATTTTTGGAGTTTTGGAGTTTCGGAGTTTCGGAGTTTTGGAGTTTTGGTGTTTTGGAGTTTCGAATTTTCAGAGTTTCGGAATTTTGTAGTTTTGTAGTTTTCGAGTTTCGGAGTTTTGGAATGTTGGAGTTTTGGAGCCTTGGAGTTTTGGAGTTTTTGAGTTTTGGAGTTTTGGAGTTTCGGAATTTTTGAGTTTTGGAGTTTCGGAGTTTCGGAGATTTGGAGTTTTGGCGTTTTGGAGATTCGGGGTCTTGGAGTTTCGGAATTTTGCAGTTTTGTAGTTTTGGAGTGTCGGAGTTTTGGAGTGTTGGAGTTTTGGAGTTTCGGAGTTTCGGAGTTTTGGAGTTTCAGAGTTTCAGAGTTCTGGAGGTTCAGGGTTGTGGAGTTTCGGAATTTTTGAGTTTTGGAGTTTCGGAGTTTCGGAGTTTTGGAGTTATGCGGTTTTGGAGTTTTGGAGTTTCGAATTTTCAGTTTCGGATTTTTGGAGTTTTCGAGTTTTCGAGATTTGGAGTTTCGGCGTTTTGGAGATTCGGAGTCTTGGAGTGTCGGAATTTTGTAGTTTTGTAGTTTTGGAGTTTGGGAGTTTTGGAGTGTTGGAGTTTTGGAGCTTTGGAGTTTTGGAGTTTTTGAGTTTTTTAGTTTTAGATTTTTGCACTTTTGGAGTTTTGGAGTTTTGGAGTTTCGGAGTTTTGGAGTTTCAGAGTTTTCGAGGTTCAGGGTTGTGGAGTTTCGGAATTTTTGAGTTTTGGAGTTTCGGAGTTTCGGAGTTTTGGAGTTTTGGAGTTTTGGAGTTTCAGAGTTTTGGAGGTTCAGGGTTGTGGAGTTTCGGAATTTTTGAGTTTTGGAGTTTCGGAGTTTCGGAGTTTTGGAGAATTGCAGTTTTGGAGTTTTGGGGTTTTGGAGTTTCGAATTTTCAGAGTTTCGGATTTTTGGAGTTTTGGAGTTTCGGAGTTTCGGAGTTTTGGAGTTTCAGAGTTTTCGAGGTTCAGGGTTGTGGAGTTTCGGAATTTTTGAGTTTTGGAGTTTCGGAGTTTCGGAGTTTTGGAGTTTCGAATTTTCAGTTTCGGATTTTTGGAGTTTTGGAGTTTCGGAGATTTGGAATTTTGGCGTTTGGGAGATTCGGAATCTTGGAGTTTTGGAATTTTGTAGTTTTGTAGTTTTGGAGTGTCAGAGTTCTGGAGTGTTGGAGCTTTGGAGTTTGGAGTTTATGAGTTTTTGAGTTTTGGATTTTTGCACTTTTGGAGTTTTGGAGTTTTGGAGTTTCGGAGTTTCGGAGTTTTGGAGTTTCAGAGTTTTGGAGGTTCAGGGTTGTGGAGTTTCGGAATTTTTGAGTATTGGAGTTCCGGAGTTTCGGAGTTTTGGAGAATTGCAGTTTTGGAATTTTTGTAGTTTTGAATTTTCAGAGTTTCGGATTTTTGGAGTTTTGGAGTTTCGGAGTTTCGGAGTTTTGGAGTTTTGGTGTTTTGGAGTTTCGAATTTTCAGAGTTTCGGAATTTTGTAGTTTTGTAGTTTTCGAGTTTCGGAGTTTTGGAATGTTGGAGTTTTGGAGCCTTGGAGTTTTGGAGTTTTTGAGTTTTGGAGTTTTGGAGTTTCGGAATTTTTGAGTTTTGGAGTTTCGGAGTTTCGGAGATTTGGAGTTTTGGCGTTTTGGAGATTCGGGGTCTTGGAGTTTCGGAATTTTGCAGTTTTGTAGTTTTGGAGTGTCGGAGTTTTGGAGTGTTGGAGTTTTGGAGTTTCGGAGTTTCGGAGTTTTGGAGTTTCAGAGTTTCAGAGTTCTGGAGGTTCAGGGTTGTGGAGTTTCGGAATTTTTGAGTTTTGGAGTTTCGGAGTTTCGGAGTTTTGGAGTTATGCGGTTTTGGAGTTTTGGAGTTTCGAATTTTCAGTTTCGGATTTTTGGAGTTTTCGAGTTTTCGAGATTTGGAGTTTCGGCGTTTTGGAGATTCGGAGTCTTGGAGTGTCGGAATTTTGTAGTTTTGTAGTTTTGGAGTTTGGGAGTTTTGGAGTGTTGGAGTTTTGGAGCTTTGGAGTTTTGGAGTTTTTGAGTTTTTTAGTTTTAGATTTTTGCACTTTTGGAGTTTTGGAGTTTTGGAGTTTCGGAGTTTTGGAGTTTCAGAGTTTTCGAGGTTCAGGGTTGTGGAGTTTCGGAATTTTTGAGTTTTGGAGTTTCGGAGTTTCGGAGTTTTGGAGTTTTGGAGTTTCGAATTTTCAGTTTCGGATTTTTGGAGTTTTGGAGTTTCGGAGATTTGGAGTTTTGGCGTTTTGGAGATTCGGAATCTTGGAGTTTCGGAATTTTGTAGTTTTGTAGTTTTGCAGTGTCAGAGTTCTGGAGTGTTGGAGCTTTGGAGTTTTGGAGTTTATGAGTTTTTGAGTTTTGGATTTTTGCACTTTTGGAGTTTTGGAGTTTTGGAGTTTTGGAGTTTCGGAGTTTCGGAGTTTTGGAGTTTCAGAGTTTTGGAGGTTCAGGGTTGTGGAGTTTCGGAATTTTTGAGTATTGGAGTTCCGGAGTTTCGGAGTTTTGGAGAATTGAAGTTTTGGAGTTTTGGAGATTCGAATTTTCAGTTTCGGATTTTTGGAGTTTTGGAGTTTCGGAGTTTCGGAGTTTTGGAGTTTCAGAGTTTTCGAGGTTGAGGGTTGTGGAGTTTCGGAATTTTTGAGTTTTGGAGTTTCGGAGTTTTGGAGTTTTGGAGTTTTGGAGTTTCGAATTTTCAGAGTTTCGGATTTTTGGAGTTTTGGAGTTTTGGAGATTTGGAGTTTTGGCGTTTTGGAGATTCGGAATCTTGGAGTTTCGGAATTTTGTAGTTTTGTAGTTTTGGAGTGTCAGAGTTCTGGAGTGTTGGAGCTTTGCAGTTTTGTAGTGTCGGAGGTTTGGAGTGTTGGAGTTTTGGAGTTTTGGAGTTTTGGAGTTTCGGAGTTTCGGAGTTTTGGAGTTTCAGAGTTTTGGAGGTTCAGGGTTGTGGAATTTCGGAATTTTTGAGTTTTGGAGTTTCGGAGTTTTGGAGTTTTGGAGTTTTTGAGTTTTTGAGATTTGGATTTTTGCACTTTTGGAGTTTCGGAGTTTCGGAGTTTTGGAGTTTCAGAGTTTTGGAGGTTCAGGGGTTGTGGAGTTTCGGAATTTTTGAGTATTGGAGTTTCGGAGTTTTGGAGAATTGCAGTTTTGGAGTTTTGGAGTTTCGAATTTTCAGAGTTTCGGATTTTTGGAGTTTTGGAGTTTCGGAGTTTTGGAGTTTCAGAGTTTTCGAGGTTCAGGGTTGTGAAGTTTCGGAATTTTTGAGTTTTGGAGTTTCGGAGTTTCGGAGTTTTGGAGTTTTGGAGTTTCGGAGATTTGGAGTTTTGGCGTTTTGGAGATTCGGAATCTTGGAGTTTCGGAATTTTGTAGTTTTGTAGTTTTCGAGTGTCGGAGTTTTGGAGTGTTGGAGTTTTGGAGCTTTGGAGTTTTGGAGTTTTTGAGTTTTGGTGTTTTGGATTTTTGCACTTTTGGAGTTTTGGAGTTTCAGAGTTTTGGAGGTTCAGGGTTGTGGAGTTTCGGAATTTTTTAGTTTTGGAGTTTCGGAGTTTCGGAGTATTGGAGAATTGCAGTTTTGGAGTTTTGGGGTTTTGGAGATTCGAATTTTCAGAGTTTCGGATTTTTGGAGTTTTGGAGTTTCGGAGTTTCGGAGTTTTGGAGTTTCAGAGTTTTCGAGGTTCAGAGTTGTGGAGTTTCGGAATTTTTGAGTTTTGGAGTTTCGGAGTTTTGGAGTTTCGGAGTTTTGGAGTTTCAGAGTTTTCGAGGTTCAGGGTTGTGGAGTTTCGGAATTTTTGAGTTTTGGAGTTTCGGAGTTTTGGAGTTTTAGTGTTTTGGAGTTTCGAATTTTCAGAGTTTCGGATTTTTGGAGTTTTGGAGTTCCGGAGATTTGGAGTTTCAGAGTTTTGGAGGTTCAGGGTTGTGGAGTTTCGGAATTTTTGAGTTTTGGAGTTTCGGAGTTTCGGAGTTTTGGAGTATTGCAGTTTTGGAATTTTGGAGTTTTGGAGTTTCGAATTTTCAGAGTTTGGGATTTTTGGTGTTTTGGAGTTTTGGAGATTTGGAGTTTTGGCATTTTGGAGATTCGGAATTTTGGAGTTTCGGAATTTTGTAGTTTTGTAGTTTTGGAGTGTCGGAGTTTTGGAGTGTTGGAGTTTTGGAGCTTTGGAGTTTTGGAGTTTTTGAGTTTTGGATTTTTGCACTTTTGGAGTTTTGGAGTTTTGGAGTTTCGGAGTTTCGGAGTTTCGGAGTATTCGAGTTTCAGAGTTTTGGAGGTTCAGGGTTGTGGAGTTTCGGAATTTTTGAGTTTTGGAGTTTCGGAGTTTCGGAGTTTTGGAATATTGCAGTTTTGGAATTTTGGAGTTTTGGAGTTTCGAATTTTCAGAGTTTCGGATTTTTGGAGTTTTGGAGTTTCGGAGATTTGGAGTTTTGGCGTTTTGGAGATTCGGAATCTTGGAGTTTCGGAATTTTGTAGTTTTGTAGTTTTGGAGTGTCAGAGTTTTGGAGTGTTGGAGTTTTGGAGCTTTGGAGTTTTGGAGTTTTTGAGTTTTTGAGTTTTGGATTTTGACACTTTTGTAGTTTTGGAGTTTTGGAGTTTCGGAGTTTCGGAGTTTTGTAGTTTCAGAGTTTTGGAGGTTCAGGGTTGTGGAGTTTCGGAATTTTTGAGTATTGGAGTTTCGGAGTTTCGGAGTTTTGGAGAATTGCAGTTTTGGAGTTTTCGAGTTTCGAATTTTCAGAGTTTCGGATTTTTGGAGTTTTGGAGTTTCCGAGATTTGGAGTTTTGTGCGTTTTGGAGATTCGGAATCTTGGAGTTTCGGAATTTTGTAGTTTTGTAGTTTTCGAGTGTCGGAGTTTTGGAGTGTTGGAGTTTTGGAGCCTTGGAGTTTTGGAGTTTTTGAGTTTTGGAGTTTTGGATTTTTGCAAATTTGGAGTTTTGGAGTTTTGGAGTTTCGGAGTTTTGGAGTCTCAGAGTTTTGGAGGTTCAGGGTTGTGGAGTTTCGGAATTTTTGAGTTTTGGAGTTTCGGAGTTTCAGAGTTTTGGAGTTTCGGAGATTTGGAGTTTTGGCGTTTTGGAGATTCGGGGTCTTGGAGTTTCGGAATTTTGCAGTTTTGTAGTTTTGGAGTGTCGGAGTTTTGGAGTGTTGGAGTTTTGGAGTTTCGGAGTTTCGGAGTTTTGGAGTTTCAGACTTTTCGAGGTTCAGGGTTGTGGAATTTCGGAATTTTTGAGTTTTGGAGTTTCGGAGTTCCGGAGTTTCGGAGTTTTGGAGTTTTGCAGTTTCGGAGTTTTGGAGTTTTGGAGTTTCGGAGTTTTGGAGTTTCAGAGTTTTCGAGGTTCAGGGTTGTGGAGTTTCGGAATTTTTGAGTTTTGGAGTTTCGGAGTTTTGGAGTTTTGGTGTTTTGGAGTTTCGAATTTTCAGAGTTTCGGATTTTTGGAGTTTTGGAGTTCCGGAGATTTGGAGTTTCAGAGTTTTGGAGGTTCAGGGTTGTGGAGTTTCGGAATTTTTGAGTTTTGGAGTTTCGGAGTTTTGGAGTTTTGGAGTTTCAGACTTTTCGAGGTTCAGGGTTGTGGAATTTCGGAATTTTTGAGTTTTGGAGTTTCGGAGTTCCGGAGTTTCGGAGTTTTGGAGTTTTGCAGTTTCGGAGTTTTGGAGTTTTGGAGTTTTGGAGTTTCGGAGTTTTGGAGATTTGGTGTTTTGGAGTTTCGAATTTTCAGAGTTTCGGATTTTTGGAGTTTTGGAGTTCCGGAGATTTGGAGTTTCAGAGTTTTGGAGGTTCAGGGTTGGGGAGTTTCGGAATTTTTGAGTTTTGGAGTTTCGGAGTTTTGGAGTTTTGGAGTTTCGGAGTTTTGGAGATTTGGTGTTTTGGAGTTTCGAATTTTCAGAGTTTCGGATTTTTGGAGTTTCAGAGTTTTGGAGGTTCAGGGTTGTGGAGTTTCGGAATTTTTGAGTTTTGGAGTTTCGGAGTTTCGGAGTTTTGGAATATTGCAGTTTTGGAATTTTGGAGTTTTGGAGTTTCGAATTTTCAGAGTTTCGGATTTTTGGAGTTTTGGAGTTTCGGAGATTTGGAGTTTTGGCGTTTTGGAGATTCGGAATCTTGGAGTTTCGGAATTTTGTAGTTTTGTAGTTTTGGAGTGTCAGAGTTTTGGAGTGTTGGAGTTTTGGAGCTTTGGAGTTTTTGAGTTTTTGAGTTTTTGAGTTTTGGATTTTTACACTTTTGGAGTTTTGGAGTTTTGGAGTTTCGGAGTTTCGGAGTTTTGTAGTTTCAGAGTTTTGGAGGTTCAGGGTTGTGGAGTTTCGGAATTTTTGAGTATTGGAGTTTCGGAGTTTCGGAGTTTTGGAGAATTGCAGTTTTGGAGTTTTGGAGTTTCGAATTTTCAGAGTTTCGGATTTTTGGAGTTTTGGAGTTTCGGAGATTTGGAGTTTTGTGCGTTTTGGAGATTCGGAATCTTGGAGTTTCGGAATTTTGTAGTTTTGTAGTTTTCGAGTGTCGGAGTTTTGGAGTGTTGGAGTTTTGGAGCCTTGGAGTTTTGGAGTTTTTGAGTTTTGGAGTTTTGGATTTTTGCAAATTTGGAGTTTTGGAGTTTTGGAGTTTCGGAGTTTTGGAGTCTCAGAGTTTTGGAGGTTCAGGGTTGTGGAGTTTCGGAATTTTTGAGTTTTGGAGTTTCGGAGTTTCAGAGTTTTGGAGTTTCGGAGATTTGGAGTTTTGGCGTTTTGGAGATTCGGGGTCTTGGAGTTTCGGAATTTTGCAGTTTTGTAGTTTTGGAGTGTCGGAGTTTTGGAGTGTTGGAGTTTTGGAGTTTCGGAGTTTCGGAGTTTTGGAGTTTCAGACTTTTCGAGGTTCAGGGTTGTGGAATTTCGGAATTTTTGAGTTTTGGAGTTTCGGAGTTCCGGAGTTTCGGAGTTTTGGAGTTTTGCAGTTTCGGAGTTTTGGAGTTTTGGAGTTTCGGAGTTTTGGAGTTTCAGAGTTTTCGAGGTTCAGGGTTGTAGAGTTTCGGAATTTTTGAGTTTTGGAGTTTCGGAGTTTTGGAGTTTTGGTGTTTTGGAGTTTCGAATTTTCAGAGTTTCGGATTTTTGGAGTTTTGGAGTTCCGGAGATTTGGAGTTTCAGAGTTTTGGAGGTTCAGGGTTGTGGAGTTTCGGAATTTTTGAGTTTTGGAGTTTCGGAGTTTTGGAGTTTTGGAGTTTCAGACTTTTCGAGGTTCAGGGTTGTGGAATTTCGGAATTTTTGAGTTTTGGAGTTTCGGAGTTCCGGAGTTTCGGAGTTTTGGAGTTTTGCAGTTTCGGAGTTTTGGAGTTTTGGAGTTTTGGAGTTTCGGAGTTTTGGAGACTTGGTGTTTTGGAGTTTCGAATTTTCAGAGTTTCGGATTTTTGGAGTTTTGGAGTTCCGGAGATTTGGAGTTTCAGAGTTTTGGAGGTTCAGGGTTGGGGAGTTTCGGAATTTTTGAGTTTTGGAGTTTCGGAGTTTTGGAGTTTTGGAGTTTCGGAGTTTTGGAGATTTGGTGTTTTGGAGTTTCGAATTTTCAGAGTTTCGGATTTTTGGAGTTTCAGAGTTTTGGAGGTTCAGGGTTGTGGAGTTTCGGAATTTTTGAGTTTTGGAGTTTCGGAGTTTCGGAGTTTTCGAGTATTGCAGTTTTGGAATTTTGGAGTTTTGGAGTTTCGAATTTTCAGAGTTTCGGATTTTTGGAGTTTTGGAGTTTCGGAGATTTGGAGTTTTGGCGTTTTGGAGATTCGGAATCTTGGAGTTTCGGAATTTTGTAGTTTTGTAGTTTTGGAGTGTCAGAGTTTTGGAGTGTTGGAGTTTTGGAGCTTTGGAGTTTTGGAGTTTTTTGAGTTTTTGAGTTTTGGATTTTGACACTTTTGGAGTTTTGGAGTTTCGGAGTTTCAGAGTTTTGGAGTTTCAGAGTTTTGGAGGTTCAGGGTTGTGGAGTTTCGGAATTTTCGAGTTTTGGAGTTTCGGAGTTTTGGAGTTTTGGAGTTTCGGAGTTTTGGAGTTTCAGAGTTTTCGAGGTTCAGGGTTGTGGAGTTTCGGAATTTTTTAGTTTTGGAGTTTTGGAGTTTCGGAGTTCCGGAGTTTCGGAGTTTCGGAGTTTTGGAGTTTTGCAGTTTCGGAGTTTTGGAGTTTTGGAGTTTCGGAGTTTCGGAGTTTCGGAGTTTTGGAGTTTCAGAGTTTTCGAGGTTCAGAGTTGTGGAGTTTTTGAATTTTTGAATTTTGGAGTTTCGGAGTTTCGGAGTTTTGGAGTTTTGGAGTTTCGAATTTACAGAGTTTCGGATTTTCGGAGTTTTGGAGTTTCGGAGATTTGGAGTTTTGGCGTTTTGGAGATTCGGGGTCTTGGAGTTTCGGAATTTTGCAGTTTTGTAGTTTTGGAGTGTCGGAGTTTTGGAGTGTTGGAATTTTGGAGTTTCGGAGTTTCGGAGTTTCGGAGTTTTGGAGTTTCAGAGTTTCAGAGTTCTGGAGGTTCAGGGTTGTGGAGTTTCGGAATTTTTGAGTTTTGGAGTTTCGGAGTTTCGGAGTTTTGGAGTTTTGCGGTTTTCGAGTTTCGGAGTTTCGAATTTTCAGTTTCGGATTTTTGGAGTTTTGGAGTTTTCGAGATTTGGAGTTTCGGCGTTTTGGAGATTCGGAGTCTTGGAGTGTCGGAATTTGTAGTTTTGTAGTTTTGGAGTGTCGGAGTTTTGGAGTGTTGGAGTTTTGGAGCTTTGGAGTTTTGGAGTTTTTGAGTTTTTTAGTTTTGGATTTTTGCACTTTTGGAGTTTTGGAGTTTTGGAGTTTCGGAGTTTCGGAGTTTTGGAGTTTCAGAGTTTTGGAGGTTCAGGGTTGTGGAGTTTCGGAATTTTTGAGTTTTGGAGTTTCGGAGTTTCGGAGTTTTGGAGAATTGCAGTTTTGGAGTTTTGGGGTTTTGGAGTTTCGAATTTTCAGAGTTTCGGATTTTTGGAGTTTTGGAGTTTCGGAGTTTCGTAGTTTCGGAGTTTTGGAGAATTGCAGTTTTGGAGTTTTGGGGTTTTGGAGTTTCGAATTTTCAGAGTTTCGGATTTTTGGAGTTTCGGAGTTTCGGAGTTTTGGAGTTTCAGAGTTTTCGAGGTCCAGGGTTGTGGAGTTTCGGAATTTTTGAGTTTTGGAGTTTCAGAGTTTCGGAGTTTTGGAGTTTTGGAGTTTCGAATTTTCAGTTTCGGATTTTTGGAGTTTTGGAGTTTCGGAGATTTGGAGTTTTGGCGTTTTCGAGATTCGGAATCTTGGAGTTTCGGAATTTTGTAGTTTTGTAGTTTTGGAGTGTCAGAGTTCTGGAGTGTTGGAGCTTTGGAGTTTTGGAGTTTATGAGTTTTTGAGTTTTGGATTTTTGCACTTTTGGAGTTTTGGAGTTTTGGAGTTTCGGAGTTTCGGAGTTTTGGAGTTTCAGAGTTTTGGAGGTTCAGGGTTGTGGAGTTTCGGAATTTTTGAGTATTGGAGTTCCGGAGTTTCGGAGTTTTGGAGAATTGCAGTTTTGGAGTTTTGGAGATTCGAATTTTCAGTGTTTCGGATTTTTGGAGTTTTGGAGTTTCGGAGTTTCGGAGTTTTGGAGTTTCAGAGTTTTCGAGGTTGAGGGTTGTGGAGTTTCGGAATTTTTGAGTTTTGGAGTTTCGGAGTTTTGGAGTTTTGGAGTTTTTGAGTTTTTGAGATTTGGATTTTTGCACTTTTGGAGTTTCGGAGTTTCGGAGTTTTGGAGTTTCAGAGTTTTGGAGGTTCAGGGGTTGTGGAGTTTCGGAATTTTTGAGTATTGGAGTTTCGGAGTTTTGGAGAATTGCAGTTTTGGAGTTTTGGAGTTTCGAATTTTCAGAGTTTCGGATTTTTGGAGTTTTGGAGTTTCGGAGTTTTGGAGTTTCAGAGTTTTCGAGGTTCAGGGTTGTGAAGTTTCGGAATTTTTGAGTTTTGGAGTTTCGGAGTTTCGGAGTTTCGGAGTTTTGGAGTTTTGGAGTTTCGGAGATTTGGAGTTTTGGCGTTTTGGAGATTCGGAATCTTGGAGTTTCGGAATTTTGTAGTTTTGTAGTTTTCGAGTGTCGGAGTTTTGGAGTGTTGGAGTTTTGGAGCTTTGGAGTTTTGGAGTTTTTGAGTTTTGGAGTTTTGGATTTTTGCACTTTTGGAGTTTTGGAGTTTCAGAGTTTTGGAGGTTCAGGGTTGTGGAGTTTCGGAATTTTTTAGTTTTGGAGTTTCGGAGTTTCGGAGTATTGGAGAATTGCAGTTTTGGAGTTTTGGGGTTTTGGAGATTCGAATTTTCAGAGTTTCGGATTTTTGGAGTTTTGGAGTTTCGGAGTTTCGGAGTTTTGGAGTTTCAGAGTTTTCGAGGTTCAGAGTTGTGGAGTTTCGGAATTTTTGAGTTTTGGAGTTTCGGAGTTTTGGAGTTTCGGAGTTTTGGAGTTTCAGAGTTTTCGAGGTTCAGGGTTGTGGAGTTTCGGAATTTTTGAGTTTTGGAGTTTCGGAGTTTTGGAGTTTTAGTGTTTTGGAGTTTCGAATTTTCAGAGTTTCGGATTTTTGGAGTTTTGGAGTTCCGGAGATTTGGAGTTTCAGAGTTTTGGAGGTTCAGGGTTGTGGAGTTTCGGAATTTTTGAGTTTTGGAGTTTCGGAGTTTCGGAGTTTTGGAGTATTGCAGTTTTGGAATTTGGGAGTTTTGGAGTTTTGGAGATTTGGAGTTTTGGCATTTTGGAGATTCGGAATTTTGGAGTTTCGGAATTTTGTAGTTTTGTAGTTTTGGAGTGTCGGAGTTTTGGAGTGTTGGAGTTTTGGAGCTTTGGAGTTTTGGAGTTTTTGAGTTTTGGATTTTTGCACTTTTGGAGTTTTGGAGTTTTGGAGTTTTGGAGTTTCGGAGTTTCGGAGTTTCGGAGTATTCGAGTTTCAGAGTTTTGGAGGTTCAGGGTTGTGGAGTTTCGGAATTTTTGAGTTTTGGAGTTTCGGAGTTTCGGCGTTTTGGAATATTGCAGTTTTGGAATTTTGGAGTTTTGGAGTTTCGAATTTTCAGAGTTTCGGATTTTTGGAGTTTTGGAGTTTCGGAGATTTGGAGTTTTGGCGTTTTGGAGATTCGGAATCTTGGAGTTTCGGAATTTTGTAGTTTTGTAGTTTTGGAGTGTCAGAGTTTTGGAGTGTTGGAGTTTTGGAGCTTTGGAGTTTTGGAGTTTTTGAGTTTTTGAGTTTTGGATTTTGACACTTTTGGAGTTTTGGAGTTTTGGAGTTTCGGAGTTTCGGAGTTTTGTAGTTTCAGAGTTTTGGAGGTTCAGGGTTGTGGAGTTTCGGAATTTTTGAGTATTGGAGTTTCGGAGTTTCGGAGTTTTGGAGAATTGCAGTTTTGGAGTTTTGGAGTTTCGAATTTTCAGAGTTTCGGATTTTTGGAGTTTTGGAGTTTCCGAGATTTGGAGTTTTGTGCGTTTTGGAGATTCGGAATCTTGGAGTTTCGGAATTTTGTAGTTTTGTAGTTTTCGAGTGTCGGAGTTTTGGAGTGTTGGAGTTTTTGAGCCTTGGAGTTTTGGAGTTTTTGAGTTTTGGAGTTTTGGATTTTTGCAAATTTGGAGTTTTGGAGTTTCGGAGTTTTGGAGTCTCAGAGTTTTGGAGGTTCAGGGTTGTGGAGTTTCGGAATTTTTGAGTTTTGGAGTTTCGGAGTTTCAGAGTTTTGGAGTTTCGGAGATTTGGAGTTTTGGCGTTTTGGAGATTCGGGGTCTTGGAGTTTCGGAATTTTGCAGTTTTGTAGTTTTGGAGTGTCGGAGTTTTGGAGTGTTGGAGTTTTGGAGTTTCGGAGTTTCGGAGTTTTGGAGTTTCAGACTTTTCGAGGTTCAGGGTTGTGGAATTTCGGAATTTTTGAGTTTTGGAGTTTCGGAGTTCCGGAGTTTCGGAGTTTTGGAGTTTTGCAGTTTCGGAGTTTTGGAGTTTTGGAGTTTCGGAGTTTTGGAGTTTCAGAGTTTTCGAGGTTCAGGGTTGTGGAGTTTCGGAATTTTTGAGTTTTGGAGTTTCGGAGTTTTGGAGTTTTGGTGTTTTGGAGTTTCGAATTTTCAGAGTTTCGGATTTTTGGAGTTTTGGAGTTCCGGAGATTTGGAGTTTCAGAGTTTTGGAGGTTCAGGGTTGTGGAGTTTCGGAATTTTTGAGTTTTGGAGTTTCGGAGTTTTGGAGTTTTGGAGTTTCAGACTTTTCGAGGTTCAGGGTTGTGGAATTTCGGAATTTTTGAGTTTTGGAGTTTCGGAGTTTCGGAGTTTTGGAGTTTTGGAGTTTTGCAGTTTCGGAGTTTTGGAGTTTTGGAGTTTTGGAGTTTCGGAGTTTTGGAGATTTGGTGTTTTGGAGTTTCGAATTTTCAGAGTTTCGGATTTTTGGAGTTTTGGAGTTCCGGAGATTTGGAGTTTCAGAGTTTTGGAGGTTCAGGGTTGGGGAGTTTCGGAATTTTTGAGTTTTGGAGTTTCGGAGTTTTGGAGTTTTGGAGTTTCGGAGTTTTGGAGATTTGGTGTTTTGGAGTTTCGAATTTTCAGAGTTTCGGATTTTTGGAGTTTCAGAGTTTTGGAGGTTCAGGGTTGTGGAGTTTCGGAATTTTTGAGTTTTGGAGTTTCGGAGTTTCGGAGTTTTGGAGTATTGCAGTTTTGGAATTTTGGAGTTTTGGAGTTTCGAATTTTCAGAGTTTCGGATTTTTGGAGTTTTGGAGTTTCGGAGATTTGGAGTTTTGGCGTTTTGGAGATTCGGAATCTTGGAGTTTCGGAATTTTGTAGTTTTGTAGTTTTGGAGTGTCAGAGTTTTGGAGTGTTGGAGTTTTGGAGCTTTGGAGTTTTGGAGTTTTTTGAGTTTTTGAGTTTTGGATTTTGACACTTTTGGAGTTTTGGAGTTTCGGAGTTTCAGAGTTTTGGAGTTTCAGAGTTTTGGAGGTTCAGGGTTGTGGAGTTTCGGAATTTTCGAGTTTTGGAGTTTCGGAGTTTTGGAGTTTTGGAGTTTCGGAGTTTTGGAGTTTCAGAGTTTTCGAGGTTCAGGGTTGTGGAGTTTCGGAATTTTTGAGTTTTGGAGTTTTGGAGTTTCGGAGTTCCGGAGTTTCGGAGTTTCGGAGTTTTGGAGTTTTGCAGTTTCGGAGTTTTGGAGTTTTGGAGTTTCGGAGTTTCGGAGTTTCGGAGTTTTGGAGTTTCAGAGTTTTCGAGGTTCAGAGTTGTGGAGTTTCTGAATTTTTGAATTTTGGAGTTTCGGAGTTTCGGAGTTTTGGAGTTTTGGAGTTTCGAATTTACAGAGTTTCGGATTTTCGGAGTTTTGGAGTTTCGGAGATTTGGAGTTTTGGCGTTTTGGAGATTCGGGGTCTTGGAGTTTCGGAATTTTGCAGTTTTGTAGTTTTGGAGTGTCGGAGTTTTGGAGTGTTGGAATTTTGGAGTTTCGGAGTTTCGGAGTTTCGGAGTTTTGGAGTTTCAGAGTTTCAGAGTTCTGGAGGTTCAGGGTTGTGGAGTTTCGGAATTTTTGAGTTTTGGAGTTTCGGAGTTTCGGAGTTTTGGAGTTTTGCGGTTTTCGAGTTTCGGAGTTTCGAATTTTCAGTTTCGGATTTTTGGAGTTTTGGAGTTTTCGAGATTTGGAGTTTCGGCGTTTTGGAGATTCGGAGTCTTGGAGTGTCGGAATTTGTAGTTTTGTAGTTTTGGAGTGTCGGAGTTTTGGAGTGTTGGAGTTTTGGAGCTTTGGAGTTTTGGAGTTTTTGAGTTTTTTAGTTTTGGATTTTTGCACTTTTGGAGTTTTGGAGTTTTGGAGTTTCGGAGTTTCGGAGTTTTGGAGTTTCAGAGTTTTGGAGGTTCAGGGTTGTGGAGTTTCGGAATTTTTGAGTTTTGGAGTTTCGGAGTTTCGGAGTTTTGGAGAATTGCAGTTTTGGAGTTTTGGGGTTTTGGAGTTTCGAATTTTCAGAGTTTCGGATTTTTGGAGTTTTGGAGTTTCGGAGTTTCGTAGTTTCGGAGTTTTGGAGAATTGCAGTTTTGGAGTTTTGGGGTTTTGGAGTTTCGAATTTTCAGAGTTTCGGATTTTTGGAGTTTCGGAGTTTCGGAGTTTTGGAGTTTCAGAGTTTTCGAGGTCCAGGGTTGTGGAGTTTCGGAATTTTTGAGTTTTGGAGTTTCAGAGTTTCGGAGTTTTGGAGTTTTGGAGTTTCGAATTTTCAGTTTCGGATTTTTGGAGTTTTGGAGTTTCGGAGATTTGGAGTTTTGGCGTTTTCGAGATTCGGAATCTTGGAGTTTCGGAATTTTGTAGTTTTGTAGTTTTGGAGTGTCAGAGTTCTGGAGTGTTGGAGCTTTGGAGTTTTGGTGTTTATGAGTTTTTGAGTTTTGGATTTTTGCACTTTTGGAGTTTTGGAGTTTTGGAGTTTCGGAGTTTCGGAGTTTTGGTGTTTCAGAGTTTTGGAGGTTCAGGGTTGTGGAGTTTCGGAATTTTTGAGTATTGGAGTTCCGGAGTTTCGGAGTTTTGGAGAATTGCAGTTTTGGAGTTTTGGAGATTCGAATTTTCAGAGTTTCGGATTTTTGGAGTTTTGGAGTTTCGGAGTTTCGGAGTTTTGGAGTTTCAGAGTTTTCGAGGTTGAGGGTCGTGGAGTTTCGGAATTTTTGAGTTTTGGAGTTTCGGAGTTTTGGAGTTTTGGAGTTTTGGAGTTTCGAATTTTCAGAGTTTCGGATTTTTGGAGTTTTGGAGATTTGGAGTTTTGGCGTTTTGGAGATTCGGAATCTTGGAGTTTCGGAATTTTGTAGTTTTGTAGTTTTGGAGTGTCAGAGTTCTGGAGTGTTGGAGCTTTGCAGTTTTGGAGTGTCGGAGGTTTGGAGTGTTGGAGTTTTGGAGTTTTGGAGTTTTGGAGTTTTGGAGTTTCGGAGTTTCGGAGTTTCGGAGTTTTGGAGTTTCAGAGTTTTGGAGGTTCAGGGTTGTGGAATTTCGGAATTTTTGAGTTTTGGAGTTTCGGAGTTTTGGAGTTTTGGAGTTTTTGAGTTTTTGAGATTTGGATTTTTGCACTTTTGGAGTTTCAGAGTTTCGGAGTTTTGGAGTTTCAGAGTTTTGGAGGTTCAGGGTTGTGGAGTTTTGGAATTTTTGAGTTTTGGAGTTTCGGAGTTTCAGAGTTTTGGAGTTTCGGAGATTTGGAGTTTTGGCGTTTTGGAGATTCGGGGTCTTGGAGTTTCGGAATTTTGCAGTTTTGTAGTTTTGGAGTGTCGGAGTTTTGGAGTGTTGGAGTTTTGGAGTTTCGGAGTTTCGGAGTTTTGGAGTTTCAGACTTTTCGAGGTTCAGGGTTGTGGAATTTCGGAATTTTTGAGTTTTGGAGTTTCGGAGTTCCGGAGTTTCGGAGTTTTGGAGTTTTGCAGTTTCGGAGTTTTGGAGTTTTGGAGTTTCGGAGTTTTGGAGTTTCAGAGTTTTCGAGGTTCAGGGTTGTGGAGTTTCGGAATTTTTGAGTTTTGGAGTTTCGGAGTTTTGGAGTTTTGGTGTTTTGGAGTTTCGAATTTTCAGAGTTTCGGATTTTTGGAGTTTTGGAGTTCCGGAGATTTGGAGTTTCAGAGTTTTGGAGGTTCAGGGTTGTGGAGTTTCGGAATTTTTGAGTTTTGGAGTTTCGGAGTTTTGGAGTTTTGGAGTTTCAGACTTTTCGAGGTTCAGGGTTGTGGAATTTCGGAATTTTTGAGTTTTGGAGTTTCGGAGTTCCAGAGTTTCGGAGTTTTGGAGTTTTGCAGTTTCGGAGTTTTGGAGTTTTGGAGTTTTGGAGTTTCGGAGTTTTGGAGATTTGGTGTTTTGGAGTTTCGAATTTTCAGAGTTTCGGATTTTTGGAGTTTTGGAGTTCCGGAGATTTGGAGTTTCAGAGTTTTGGAGGTTCAGGGTTGGGGAGTTTCGGAATTTTTGAGTTTTGGAGTTTCGGAGTTTTGGAGTTTCGGAGTTTTGGAGATTTGGTGTTTTGGAGTTTCGAATTTTCAGAGTTTCGGATTTTTGGAGTTTCAGAGTTTTGGAGGTTCAGGATTGTGGAGTTTCGGAATTTTTGAGTTTTGGAGTTTCGGAGTTTCGGAGTTTTGGAGTATTGCAGTTTTGGAATTTTGGAGTTTTGGAGTTTCGAATTTTCAGAGTTTCGGATTTTTGGAGTTTTGGAGTTTCGGAGATTTGGAGTTTTGGCGTTTTGGAGATTCGGAATCTTGGAGTTTCGGAATTTTGTAGTTTTGTAGTTTTGGAGTGTCAGAGTTTTGGAGTGTTGGAGTTTTGGAGCTTTGGAGTTTTGGAGTTTTTTGAGTTTTTGAGTTTTGGATTTTGACACTTTTGGAGTTTTGGAGTTTCGGAGTTTCAGAGTTTTGGAGTTTCAGAGTTTTGGAGGTTCAGGGTTGTGGAGTTTCGGAATTTTTGAGTTTTGGAGTTTCGGAGTTTTGGAGTTTTGGAGTTTCGGAGTTTTGGAGTTTCAGAGTTTTCGAGGTTCAGGGTTGTGGAGTTTCGGAATTTTTGAGTTTTGGAGTTTTGGAGTTTCGGAGTTCCGGAGTTTCGGAGTTTCGGAGTTTTGGAGTTTTGGTGTTTTGGAGTTTCGAATTTTCAGAGTTTCGGATTTTTGGAGTTTTGGAGTTCCGGAGATTTGGAGTTTCAGAGTTTTGGAGGTTCAGGGTTGTGGAGTTTCGGAATTTTTGAGTTTTGGAGTTTCGGAGTTTTGGAGTTTTGGAGTTTCAGACTTTTCGAGGTTCAGGGTTGTGGAATTTCGGAATTTTTGAGTTTTGGAGTTTCGGAGTTCCAGAGTTTCGGAGTTTTGGAGTTTTGCAGTTTCGGAGTTTTGGAGTTTTGGAGTTTTGGAGTTTCGGAGTTTTGGAGATTTGGTGTTTTGGAGTTTCGAATTTTCAGAGTTTCGGATTTTTGGAGTTTTGGAGTTCCGGAGATTTGGAGTTTCAGAGTTTTGGAGGTTCAGGGTTGGGGAGTTTCGGAATTTTTGAGTTTTGGAGTTTCGGAGTTTTGGAGTTTTGGAGTTTCGGAGTTTTGGAGATTTGGTGTTTTGGAGTTTCGAATTTTCAGAGTTTCGGATTTTTGGAGTTTTGGAGTTTCGGAGATTTGGAGTTTTGGCGTTTTGGAGATTCGGAATCTTGGAGTTTCGGAATTTTGTAGTTTTGTAGTTTTGGAGTGTCAGAGTTTTGGAGTGTTGGAGTTTTGGAGCTTTGGAGTTTTGGAGTTTTTTGAGTTTTTGAGTTTTGGATTTTGACACTTTTGGAGTTTTGGAGTTTCGGAGTTTCAGAGTTTTGGAGTTTCAGAGTTTTGGAGGTTCAGGGTTGTGGAGTTTCGGAATTTTTGAGTTTTGGAGTTTCGGAGTTTTGGAGTTTTGGAGTTTCGGAGTTTCGGAGTTTCGGAGTTTTGGAGTTTCAGAGTTTTCGAGGTTCAGAGTTGTGGAGTTTCTGAATTTTTGAATTTTGGAGTTTCGGAGTTTCGGAGTTTTGGAGTTTTGGAGTTTCGAATTTACAGAGTTTCGGATTTTCGGAGTTTTGGAGTTTCGGAGATTTGGAGTTTTGGCGTTTTGGAGATTCGGGGTCTTGGAGTTTCGGAATTTTGCAGTTTTGTAGTTTTGGAGTGTCGGAGTTTTGGAGTGTTGGAATTTTGGAGTTTCGGAGTTTCGGAGTTTCGGAGTTTTGGAGTTTCAGAGTTTCAGAGTTCTGGAGGTTCAGGGTTGTGGAGTTTCGGAATTTTTGAGTTTTGGAGTTTCGGAGTTTTGGAGTTTTGCGGTTTTCGAGTTTCGGAGTTTCGAATTTTCAGTTTCGGATTTTTGGAGTTTTGGAGTTTTCGAGATTTGGAGTTTCGGCGTTTTGGAGATTCGGTGTCTTGGAGTGTCGGAATTTGTAGTTTTGTAGTTTTGGAGTGTCGGAGTTTTGGAGTGTTGGAGTTTTGGAGCTTTGGAGTTTTGGAGTTTTTGAGTTTTTTAGTTTTGGATTTTTGCACTTTTGGAGTTTTGGAGTTTTGGAGTTTCGGAGTTTCGGAGTTTTGGAGTTTCAGAGTTTTGGAGGTTCAGGGTTGTGGAGTTTCGGAATTTTTGAGTTTTGGAGTTTCGGAGTTTCGGAGTTTTGGAGAATTGCAGTTTTGGAGTTTTGGGGTTTTGGAGTTTCGAATTTTCAGAGTTTCGGATTTTTGGAGTTTTGGAGTTTCGGAGTTTCGTAGTTTCGGAGTTTTGGAGAATTGCAGTTTTGGAGTTCTGGGGTTTTGGAGTTTCGAATTTTCAGAGTTTCGGATTTTTGGAGTTTCGGAGTTTCGGAGTTTTGGAGTTTCAGAGTTTTCGAGGTTCAGGGTTGTGGAGTTTCGGAATTTTTGAGTTTTGGAGTTTCAGAGTTTCGGAGTTTTGGAGTTTTGGAGTTTCGAATTTTCAGTTTCGGATTTTTGGAGTTTTGGAGTTTCGGAGATTTGGAGTTTTGGCGTTTTCGAGATTCGGAATCTTGGAGTTTCGGAATTTTGTAGTTTTGTAGTTTTGGAGTGTCAGAGTTCTGGAGTGTTGGAGCTTTGGAGTTTTGGAGTTTATGAGTTTTTGAGTTTTGGATTTTTGCACTTTTGGAGTTTTGGAGTTTTGGAGTTTCGGAGTTTCGGAGTTTTGGAGTTTCAGAGTTTTGGAGGTTCAGGGTTGTGGAGTTTCGGAATTTTTGAGTATTGGAGTTCCGGAGTTTCGGAGTTTTGGAGAATTGCAGTTTTGGAGTTTTGGAGATTCGAATTTTCAGAGTTTCGGATTTTTGGAGTTTTGGAGTTTCGGAGTTTCGGAGTTTTGGAGTTTCAGAGTTTTCGAGGTTGAGGGTTGTGGAGTTTCGGAATTTTTGAGTTTTGGAGTTTCGGAGTTTTGGAGTTTTGGAGTTTTGGAGTTTCGAATTTTCAGTTTCGGATTTTTGGAGTTTTGGAGTTTTGGAGATTTGGAGTTTTGGCGTTTTGGAGATTCGGAATCTTGGAGTTTCGGAATTTTGTAGTTTTGTAGTTTTGGAGTGTCAGAGTTCTGGAGTGTTGGAGCTTTGCAGTTTTGGAGTGTCGGAGGTTTGGAGTGTTGGAGTTTTGGAGTTTTGGAGTTTTGGAGTTTCGGAGTTTCGGAGTTTTGGAGTTTTGGAGTTTTTGAGTTTTTGAGATTTGGATTTTTGCACTTTTGGAGTTTCGGAGTTTCGGAGTTTTGGAGTTTCAGAGTTTTGGAGGTTCAGGGTTGTGGAGTTTCGGAATTTTTGAGTATTGGAGTTTCGGAGTTTCGGAGTTTTGGAGAATTGCAGTTTTGGAGTTTTGGAGTTTCGAATTTTCAGAGTTTCGGATTTTTGGAGTTTTGGAGTTTCGGAGTTTTGGAGTTTCAGAGTTTTCGAGGTTCAGGGTTGTGGAGTTTCGGAATTTTTGAGTTTTGGAGTTTCGGAGTTTCGGAGTTTCGGAGTTTTGGAGTTTCGGAGATTTGGAGTTTTGGCGTTTTGGAGATTCGGAATCTTGGAGTTTCGGAATTTTGTAGTTTTGTAGTTTTCGAGTGTCGGAGTTTTGGAGTGTTGGAGTTTTGGAGCTTTGGAGTTTTGGAGTTTTTGAGTTTTGGAGTTTTGGATTTTTGCACTTTTGGAGTTTTGGAGTTTCAGAGTTTTGGAGGTTCAGGGTTGTGGAGTTTCGGAATTTTTGAGTTTTGGAGTTTCGGAGTTTCGGAGTATTGGAGAATTGCAGTTTTGGAGTTTTGGGGTTTTGGAGATTCGAATTTTCAGAGTTTCGGATTTTTGGAGTTTTGGAGTTTCGGAGTTTCGGAGTTTTGGAGTTTCAGAGATTTCGAGGTTCAGGGTTGTGGAGTTTCGGAATTTTTGAGTTTTGGAGTTTCGGAGTTTTGGAGTTTCAGAGTTTTCGAGGTTCAGGGTTGTGGAGTTTCGGAATTTTTGAGTTTTGGAGTTTCGGAGTTTTGGAGTTTTAGTGTTTTGGAGTTTCGAATTTTCAGAGTTTCGGATTTTTGGAGGTTTGGAGTTCCGGAGATTTGGAGTTTCAGAGTTTTGGAGGTTCAGGGTTGTGGAGTTTCGGAATTTTTGAGTTTTGGAGTTTCGGAGTTTCGGAGTTTCGGAGTATTCGAGTTTCAGAGTTTTGGAGGTTCAGGGTTGTGGAGTTTCGGAATTTTTGAGTTTTGGAGTTTCGGAGTTTCGGAGTTTTGGAATATTGCAGTTTTGGAATTTTGGAGTTTTGGAGTTTCGAATTTTCAGAGTTTCGGATTTTTGGAGTTTTGGAGTTTCGGAGATTTGGAGTTTTGGCGTTTTGGAGATTCGGAATCTTGGAGTTTCGGAATTTTGTAGTTTTGTAGTTTTGGAGTGTCAGAGTTTTGGAGTGTTGGAGTTTTGGAGCTTTGGAGTTTTGGAGTTTTTGAGTTTTTGAGTTTTGGATTTTGACACTTTTGGAGTTTTGGAGTTTTGGAGTTTCGGAGTTTCGGAGTTTTGTAGTTTCAGAGTTTTGGAGGTTCAGGGTTGTGGAGTTTCGGAATTTTTGAGTATTGGAGTTTCGGAGTTTTGGAGAATTGCAGTTTTGGAGTTTTGGAGTTTCGAATTTTCAGAGTTTCGGATTTTTGGAGTTTTGGAGTTTCGGAGATTTGGAGTTTTGTGCGTTTTGGAGATTCGGAATCTTGGAGTTTCGGAATTTTGTAGTTTTGTAGTTTTCGAGTGTCGGAGTTTTGGAGTGTTGGAGTTTTGGAGCCTTGGAGTTTTGGAGTTTTTGAGTTTTGGAGTTTTGGATTTTTGCAAATTTGGAGTTTTGGAGTTTTGGAGTTTCGGAGTTTTGGAGTCTCAGAGTTTTGGAGGTTCAGGGTTGTGGAGTTTCGGAATTTTTGAGTTTTGGAGTTTCGGAGTTTCAGAGTTTTGGAGTTTCGGAGATTTGGAGTTTTGGCGTTTTGGAGATTCGGGGTCTTGGAGTTTCGGAATTTTGCAGTTTTGTAGTTTTGGAGTGTCGGAGTTTTGGAGTGTTGGAGTTTTGGAGTTTCGGAGTTTCGGAGTTTTGGAGTTTCAGACTTTTCGAGGTTCAGGGTTGTGGAATTTCGGAATTTTTGAGTTTTGGAGTTTCGGAGTTCCGGAGTTTCGGAGTTTTGGAGTTTTGCAGTTTCGGAGTTTTGGAGTTTTGGAGTTTCGGAGTTTTGGAGTTTCAGAGTTTTCGAGGTTCAGGGTTGTGGAGTTTTGGAATTTTTGAGTTTTGGAGTTTCGGAGTTTTGGAGTTTTGGTGTTTTGGAGTTTCGAATTTTCAGAGTTTCGGATTTTTGGAGTTTTGGAGTTCCGGAGATTTGGAGTTTCAGAGTTTTGGAGGTTCAGGGTTGTGGAGTTTCGGAATTTTTGAGTTTTGGAGTTTCGGAGTTTTGGAGTTTTGGAGTTTCAGACTTTTCGAGGTTCAGGGTTGTGGAATTTCGGAATTTTTGAGTTTTGGAGTTTCGGAGTTCCGGAGTTTCGGAGTTTTGGAGTTTTGCAGTTTCGGAGTTTTGGAGTTTTGGAGTTTTGGAGTTTCGGAGTTTTGGAGATTTGGTGTTTTGGAGTTTCGAATTTTCAGAGTTTCGGATTTTTGGAGTTTTGGAGTTCCGGAGATTTGGAGTTTCAGAGTTTTGGAGGTTCAGGGTTGGGGAGTTTCGGAATTTTTGAGTTTTGGAGTTTCGGAGTTTTGGAGTTTTGGAGTTTCGGAGTTTTGGAGATTTGGTGTTTTGGAGTTTCGAATTTTCAGAGTTTCGGATTTTTGGAGTTTCAGAGTTTTGGAGGTTCAGGGTTGTGGAGTTTCGGAATTTTTGAGTTTTGGAGTTTCGGAGTTTCGGAGTTTTGGAGTATTGCAGTTTTGGAATTTTGGAGTTTTGGAGTTTCGAATTTTCAGAGTTTCGGATTTTTGGAGTTTTGGAGTTTCGGAGATTTGGAGTTTTGGCGTTTTGGAGATTCGGAATCTTGGAGTTTCGGAATTTTGTAGTTTTGTAGTTTTGGAGTGTCAGAGTTTTGGAGTGTTGGAGTTTTGGAGCTTTGGAGTTTTGGAGTTTTTTGAGTTTTTGAGTTTTGGATTTTGACACTTTTGGAGTTTTGGAGTTTCGGAGTTTCAGAGTTTTGGAGTTTCAGAGTTTTGGAGGTTCAGGGTTGTGGAGTTTCGGAATTTTTGAGTTTTGGAGTTTCGGAGTTTTGGAGTTTTGGAGTTTTGGAGTTTCGGAGTTTTGGAGTTTCAGAGTTTTCGAGGTTCAGGGTTGTGGAGTTTCGGAATTTTTGAGTTTTGGAGTTTTGGAGTTTCGGAGTTCCGGAGTTTCGGAGTTTAGGAGTTTTGGAGTTTTGCAGTTTCGGAGTTTTGGAGTTTTGGAGTTTCAGAGTTTTCGAGGTTCAGAGTTGTGGAGTTTCTGAATTTTTGAATTTTGGAGTTTCGGAGTTTTGGAGTTTTGGAGATTTGGAGTTTTGGCGTTTTGGAGATTCGGGGTCTTGGAGTTTCGGAATTTTGCAGTTTTGTAGTTTTGGAGTGTCGGAGTTTTGGAGTGTTGGAGTTTTGGAGTTTCGGAGTTTCGGAGTTTCGGAGTTTTGGAGTTTCAGAGTTTCAGAGTTCTGGAGGTTCAGGGTTGTGGAGTTTCGGAATTTTTGAGTTTTGGAGTTTCGGAGTTTCGGAGTTTTGGAGTTTTGCGGTTTTCGAGTTTCGGAGTTTCGAATTTTCAGTTTCGGATTTTTGGAGTTTTGGCGTTTTCGAGATTCGGAATCTTGGAGTTTCGGAATTTTGTAGTTTTGTAGTTTTGGAGAGTCAGAGTTCTGGAGTGTTGGAGCGTTGGAGTTTTGGAGTTTATGAGTTTTTGAGTTTTGGATTTTTGCACTTTTGGAGTTTTGGAGTTTTGGAGTTTTGGAGTTTCGGAGTTTCGGAGTTTTGGAGTTTCAGAGTTTTGGAGGTTCAGGGTTGTGGAGTTTCGGAATTTTTGAGTATTGGAGTTCCGGAGTTTCGGAGTTTTGGAGAATTGCAGTTTTGGAGTTTTGGAGATTCGAATTTTCAGAGTTTCGGATTTTTGGAGTTTTGGAGTTTCGGAGTTTCGGAGTTTTGGAGTTTCAGAGTTTTCGAGGTTGAGGGTTGTGGAGTTTCGGAATTTTTGAGTTTTGGAGTTTCGGAGTTTTGGAGTTTTGGAGTTTTGGAGTTTCGAATTTTCAGAGTTTCGGATTTTTGGAGTTTTGGAGTTTTGGAGATTTGGAGTTTTGGCGTTTTGGAGATTCGGAATCTTGGAGTTTCGGAATTTTGTAGTTTTGTAGTTTTGGAGTGTCAGAGTTCTGGAGTGTTGGAGCTTTGCAGTTTTGGAGTTTTGGAGTTTTGGAGTTTTGGAGTTTCGGAGTTTCGGAGTTTTGGAGTTTCAGAGTTTTGGAGGTTCAGGGTTGTGGAATTTCGGAATTTTTGAGTTTTGGAGTTTCGGAGTTTTGGAGTTTTGGAGTTTTTGAGTTTTTGAGATTTGGATTTTTGCACTTTTGGAGTTTCGGAGTTTCGGAGTTTTGGAGTTTCAGAGTTTTGGAGGTTCAGGGTTGTGGAGTTTCGGAATTTTTGAGTATTGGAGTTTCGGAGTTTCGGAGTTTTGGAGAATTGCTGTTTTGGAGTTTTGGAGTTTCGAATTTTCAGAGTTTCGGATTTTTGGAGTTTTGGAGTTTCGGAGTTTTGGAGTTTCAGAGTTTTCGAGGTTCAGGGTTGTGGAGTTTCGGAATTTTTGAGTTTTGGAGTTTCGGAGTTTCGGAGTTTCGGAGTTTTGGAGTTTTGGAGTTTCGGAGATTTGGAGTTTTGGCGTTTTGGAGATTCGGAATCTTGGAGTTTCGGAATTTTGTAGTTTTGTAGTTTTCGAGTGTCGGAGTTTTGGAGTGTTGGAGTTTTGGAGCTTTGGAGTTTTGGAGTTTTTGAGTTTTGGAGTTTTGGATTTTTGCACTTTTGGAGTTTTGGAGTTTCAGAGTTTTGGAGGTTCAGGGTTGTGGAGTTTCGGAATTTTTGAGTTTTGGAGTTTCGGAGTTTCGGAGTATTGGAGAATTGCAGTTTTGGAGTTTTGGGGTTTTGGAGATTCGAATTTTCAGAGTTTCGGATTTTTGGAGTTTTGGACTTTCGGAGTTTCGGAGTTTTGGAGTTTCAGAGTTTTCGAGGTTCAGGGTTGTGGAGTTTCGGAATTTTTGAGTTTTGGAGTTTCGGAGTTTTGGAGTTTTAGTGTTTTGGAGTTTCGAATTTTCAGAGTTTCGGATTTTTGGAGTTTTGGAGTTCCGGAGATTTGGAGTTTCAGAAATTTGGAGGTTCAGGGTTGTGGAGTTTCGGAATTTTTGAGTTTTGGAGTTTCGGAGTTTCGGAGTTTTGGAGTATTGCAGTTTTGGAATTTTGGAGTTTTGGAGTTTCGAATTTTCAGAGTTTGGGATTTTTGGTGTTTTGGAGTTTTGGAGATTTGGAGTTTTGGCATTTTGGAGATTCGGAGTTTTGGAGTTTCGGAATTTTGTAGTTTTGTAGTTTTGGAGTGTCGGAGTTTTGGAGTGTTGGAGTTTTGGAGCTTTGGAGTTTTGGAGTTTTTGAGTTTTGGATTTTTGCACTTTTGGAGTTTTGGAGTTTTGGAGTTTTGGAGTTTCGGAGTTTCGGAGTTTCGGAGTATTCGAGTTTCAGAGTTTTGGAGGTTCAGGGTTGTGGAGTTTCGGAATTTTTGAGTTTTGGAGTTTCGGAGTTTCGGAGTTTTGGAATATTGCAGTTTTGGAATTTTGGAGTTTTGGAGTTTCGAATTTTCAGAGTTTCGGATTTTTGGAGTTTTGGAGTTTCGGAGATTTGGAGTTTTGGCGTTTTGGAGATTCAGAATCTTGGAGTTTCGGAATTTTGTAGTTTTGTAGTTTTGGAGTGTCAGAGTTTTGGAGTGTTGGAGTTTTGGAGCTTGGAGTTTTGGAGTTTTTGAGTTTTTGAGTTTTGTATTTTGACACTTTTGGAGTTTGGGAGTTTTGGAGTTTCGGAGTTTCGGAGTTTTGTAGTTTCAGAGTTTTGGAGGTTCAGGGTTGTGGAGTTTCGGAATTTTTGAGTATTGGAGTTTCGGAGTTTCGGAGTTTTGGAGAATTGCAGTTTTGGAGTTTTGGAGTTTCGAATTTTCAGAGTTTCGGATTTTTGGAGTTTTGGAGTTTCGGAGATTTGGAGTTTTGTGCGTTTTGGAGATTCGGAATCTTGGAGTTTCGGAATTTTGTAGTTTTGTAGTTTTCGAGTGTCGGAGTTTTGGAGTGTTGGAGTTTTGGAGCCTTGGAGTTTTGGAGTTTTTGAGTTTTGGAGTTTTGGATTTTTGCAAATTTGGAGTTTTGGAGTTTTGGAGTTTCGGAGTTTTGGAGTCTCAGAGTTTTGGAGGTTCAGGGTTGTGGAGTTTCGGAATTTTTGAGTTTTGGAGTTTCGGAGTTTCAGAGTTTTGGAGTTTCGGAGATTTGGAGTTTTGGCGTTTTGGAGATTCGGGGTCTTGGAGTTTCGGAATTTTGCAGTTTTGTAGTTTTGGAGTGTCGGAGTTTTGGAGTGTTGGAGTTTTGGAGTTTCGGAGTTTCGGAGTTTTGGAGTTTCAGACTTTTCGAGGTTCAGGGTTGTGGAATTTCGGAATTTTTGAGTTTTGGAGTTTCGGAGTTCCGGAGTTTCGGAGTTTTGGAGTTTTGCAGTTTCGGAGTTTTGGAGTTTTGGAGTTTCGGAGTTTTGGAGTTTCAGAGTTTTCGAGGTTCAGGGTTGTGGAGTTTCGGAATTTTTGAGTTTTGGAGTTTCGGAGTTTTGGAGTTTTGGTGTTTTGGAGTTTCGAATTTTCAGAGTTTCGGATTTTTGGAGTTTTGGAGTTCCGCAGATTTGGAGTTTCAGAGTTTTGGAGGTTCAGGGTTGTGGAGTTTCGGAATTTTTGAGTTTTGGAGTTTCGGAGTTTTGGAGTTTTGGAGTTTCAGACTTTTCGAGGTTCAGGGTTGTGGAATTTCGGAATTTTTGAGTTTTGGAGTTTCGGAGTTCCGGAGTTTCGGAGTTTTGGAGTTTTGCAGTTTCGGAGTTTTGGAGTTTTGGAGTTTCGGAGTTTTGGAGATTTGGTGTTTTGGAGTTTCGAATTTTCAGAGTTTCGGATTTTTGGAGTTTTGGAGTTCCGGAGATTTGGAGTTTCAGAGTTTTGGAGGTTCAGGGTTGGGGAGTTTCGGAATTTTTGAGTTTTGGAGTTTCGGAGTTTTGGAGTTTTGGAGTTTCGGAGTTTTGGAGATTTGGTGTTTTGGAGTTTCGAATTTTCAGAGTTTCGGATTTTTGGAGTTTCAGAGTTTTGGAGGTTCAGGGTTGTGGAGTTTCGGAATTTTTGAGTTTTGGAGTTTCGGAGTTTCGGAGTTTTGGAGTATTGCAGTTTTGGAATTTTGGAGTTTTGGAGGTTCGAATTTTCAGAGTTTCGGATTTTTGGAGTTTTGGAGTTTCGGAGATTTGGAGTTTTGGCGTTTTGGAGATTCGGAATCTTGGAGTTTCGGAATTTTGTAGTTTTGTAGTTTTGGAGTGTCAGAGTTCTGGAGTGTTGGAGCTTTGGAGTTTTGGAGTTTATGAGTTTTTGAGTTTTGGATTTTTGCACTTTTGGAGTTTTGGAGTTTTGGAGTTTCGGAGTTTCGGAGTTTTGGAGTTTTGCGGTTTTCGAGTTTCGGAGTTTCGAATTTTCAGTTTCGGATTTTTGGAGTTTTGGAGTTTTCGAGATTTGGAGTTTTGGCGTTTTGGAGATTCGGAGTCTTGGAGTGTCGGAATTTTGTAGTTTTGTAGTTTTGGAGTGTCGGAGTTTTGGAGTGTTGGAGTTTTGGAGCTTTGGAGTTTTGGAGTTTTTGAGTTTTTTAGTTTTGGATTTTTGCACTTTTGGAGTTTTGGAGTTTTGGAGTTTCGGAGTTTTGGAGTTTCAGAGTTTTGGAGGTTCAGGGTTGTGGAGTTTCGGAATTTTTGAGTTTTGGAGTTTCGGAGTTTCGGAGTTTTGGAGAATTGCAGTTTTGGAGTTTTGGGGTTTTGGAGTTTCGAATTTTCAGAGTTTCGGATTTTTGGAGTTTTGGAGTTTCGGAGTTTCGGAGTTTTGGAGTTTCAGAGTTTTCGAGGTTCAGGGTTGTGGAGTTTCGGAATTTTTGAGTTTCGGAGTTTCGGAGTTTTGGAGTTTCGAATTTTCAGTTTCGGATTTTTGGAGTTTTGGAGTTTCGGAGATTTGGAATTTTGGCGTTTTGGAGATTCGGAATCTTGGAGTTTTGGAATTTTGTACTTTTGTAGTTTTGGAGTGTCAGAGTTCTGGAGTGTTGGAGCTTTGGAGTTTTGGAGTTTATGAGTTTTTGACTTTTGGATTTTTGCACTTTTGGAGTTTTGGAGTTTTGGAGTTTCGGAGTTTCGGAGTTTTGGAGTTTCAGAGTTTTGGAGGTTCAGGGTTGTGGAGTTTCGGAATTTTTGAGTATTGGAGTTCCGGAGTTTCGGAGTTTTGGAGAATTGCAGTTTTGGAATTTTTGTAGTTTTGAATTTTCAGAGTTTCGGATTTTTGGAGTTTTGGAGTTTCGGAGCTTCGGAGTTTTGGAGTTTCAGACTTTTCGAGGTTCAGGGTTGTGGAATTTCGGAATTTTTGAGTTTTGGAGTTTCGGAGTTCCGGAGTTTCGGAGTTTTGGAGTTTTGCAGTTTCGGAGTTTTTGAGTTTTGGAGTTTCGGAGTTTTGGAGTTTTGGTGTTCTGGAGTTTCGAATTTTCAGAGTTTCGGAATTTTGTAGTTTTGTAGTTTTCGAGTGTCGGAGTTTTGGAATGTTGGAGTTTTGGAGCCTTGGAGTTTTGGAGTTTTTGAGTTTTGGAGTTTCGGAGTTTCGGAGTTTTGGAGTTTTGCGGTTTTCGAGTTTCGGAGTTTCGAATTTTCAGTTTCGGATTTTTGGAGTTTTGGAGTTTTCGAGATTTGGAGTTTCGGCGTTTTGGAGATTCGGAGTCTTGGAGTGTCGGAATTTTGTAGTTTTGTAGTTTTGGAGTGTCGGAGTTTTGGAGTGTTGGAGTTTTGGAGCTTTGGAGTTTTGGAGTTTTTGAGTTTTTTAGTTTTGGATTTTTGCACTTTTGGAGTTTTGGAGTTTTGGAGTTTCGGAGTTTCGGAGTTTTGGAGTTTCAGAGTTTTGGAGGTTCAGGGTTGTGGAGTTTCGGAATTTTTGAGTTTTGGAGTTTCGGAGTTTCGGAGTTTTGGAGAATTGCAGTTTTGGAGTTTTGGGGTTTTGGAGTTTCGAATTTTCAGAGTTTCGGATTTTTGGAGTTTTGGAGTTTCGGAGTTTCGTAGTTTCGGAGTTTTGGAGAATTGCAGTTTTGGAGTTTTGGGGTTTTGGAGTTTCGAATTTTCAGAGTTTCGGATTTTTGGAGTTTCGGAGTTTCGGAGTTTCGGAGTTTTGGAGTTTCAGAGTTTTCGAGGTTCAGGGTTGTGGAGTTTCGGAATTTTTGAGTTTTGGAGTTTCAGAGTTTCGGAGTTTAGGAGTTTTGGAGTTTCGAATTTTCAGTTTCGGATTTTTGGAGTTTTGGAGTTTCGGAGATTTGGAGTTTTGGCGTTTTCGAGATTCGGAATCTTGGAGTTTCGGAATTTTGTAGTTTTGTAGTTTTGGAGTGTCAGAGTTCTGGAGTGTTGGAGCTTTGGAGTTTTGGAGTTTATGAGTTTTTGAGTTTTGGATTTTTGCACTTTTGGAGTTTTGGAGTTTTGGAGTTTCGGAGTTTCGGAGTTTTGGAGTTTTGCGGTTTTCGAGTTTCGGAGTTTCGAATTTTCAGTTTCGGATTTTTGGAGTTTTGGAGTTTTCGAGATTTGGAGTTTTGGCGTTTTGGAGATTCGGAGTCTTGGAGTGTCGGAATTTTGTAGTTTTGTAGTTTTGGAGTGTCGGAGTTTTGGAGTGTTGGAGTTTTGGAGCTTTGGAGTTTTGGAGTTTTTGAGTTTTTTAGTTTTGGATTTTTGCACTTTTGGAGTTTTGGAGTTTTGGAGTTTCGGAGTTTTGGAGTTTCAGAGTTTTGGAGGTTCAGGGTTGTGGAGTTTCGGAATTTTTGAGTTTTGGAGTTTCGGAGTTTCGGAGTTTTGGAGAATTGCAGTTTTGGAGTTTTGGGGTTTTGGAGTTTCGAATTTTCAGAGTTTCGGATTTTTGGAGTTTTGGAGTTTCGGAGTTTCGGAGTTTTGGAGTTTCAGAGTTTTCGAGGTTCAGGGTTGTGGAGTTTCGGAATTTTTGAGTTTCGGAGTTTCGGAGTTTCGGAGTTTTGGAGTTTCGAATTTTCAGTTTCGGATTTTTGGAGTTTTGGAGTTTCGGAGATTTGGAATTTTGGCGTTTTGGAGATTCGGAATCTTGGAGTTTTGGAATTTTGTACTTTTGTAGTTTTGGAGTGTCAGAGTTCTGGAGTGTTGGAGCTTTGGAGTTTTGGAGTTTATGAGTTTTTGAGTTTTGGATTTTTGCACTTTTGGAGTTTTGGAGTTTTGGAGTTTCGGAGTTTCGGAGTTTTGGAGTTTCAGAGTTTTGGAGGTTCAGGGTTGTGGAGTTTCGGAATTTTTGAGTATTGGAGTTCCGGAGTTTCGGAGTTTTGGAGAATTGCAGTTTTGGAATTTTTGTAGTTTTGAATTTTCTGAGTTTCGGATTTTTGGAGTTTTGGAGTTTCGGAGCTTCGGAGTTTTGGAGTTTCAGACTTTTCGAGGTTCAGGTTTGTGGAATTTCGGAATTTTTGAGTTTTGGAGTTTCGGAGTTCCGGAGTTTCGGAGTTTTGGAGTTTTGCAGTTTCGGAGTTTTGGAGTTTTGGAGTTTCGGAGTTTTTGAGTTTCAGAGTTTTCGAGGTTCAGGGTTGTGGAGTTTCGGAATTTTTGAGTTTTGGAGTTTCGGAGTATTGGAGTTTTGGTGTTCTGGAGTTTCGAATTTTCAGAGTTTCGGAATTTTGTAGTTTTGTAGTTTCCGAGTGTCGGAGTTTTGGAATGTTGGAGTTTTGGAGCCTTGGAGTTTTGGAGTTTTTGAGTTTTGGAGTTTTGGATTTTTGCAAATTTGGAGTTTTGGGGTTTTGGAGTTTCGGAATTTTTGAGTTTTGGAGTTTCGGAGTTTCGGAGATTTGGAGTTTTGGCGTTTTGGAGATTCGGGGTCTTGGAGTTTCGGAATTTTGCAGTTTTGTAGTTTTGGAGTGTCGGAGTTTTGGAGTGTTGGAATTTTGGAGTTTCGGAGTTTCGGAGTTTTGGAGTTTCAGAGTTTCAGAGTTCTGGAGGTTCAGGGTTGTGGAGTTTCGGAATTTTTGAGTTTTGGAGTTTCGGAGTTTCGGAGTTTTGGAGTTTTGCGGTTTTGGAGTTTTGGAGTTTCGAATTTTCAGTTTCGGATTTTTGGAGTTTTCGAGTTTTCGAGATTTGGAGTTTCGGCGTTTTGGAGATTCGGAGTCTTGGAGTGTCGGAATTTTGTAGTTTTGTAGTTTTGGAGTTTGGGAGTTTTGGAGTGTTGGAGTTTTGGAGCTTTGGAGTTTTGGAGTTTTTGAGTTTTTTAGTTTTAGATTTTTGCACTTTTGGAGTTTTGGAGTTTTGGAGTTTTGGAGTTTCGGAGTTTTGGAGTTTTGGAGTTTCGAATTTTCAGTTTCGGATTTTTGGAGTTTTGGAGTTTCGGAGATTTGGAGTTTTGGCGTTTTGGAGATTCGGAATCTTGGAGTTTCGGAATTTTGTAGTTTTGTAGTTTTGCAGTGTCAGAGTTCTGGAGTGTTGGAGCTTTGGAGTTTTGGAGTTTATGAGTTTTTGAGTTTTGGATTTTTGCACTTTTGGAGTTTTGGAGTTTTGGAGTTTTGGAGTTTCGGAGTTTTGGAGTTTCAGAGTTTTCGAGGTTGAGGGTTGTGGAGTTTCGGAATTTTTGAGTTTTGGAGTTTCGGAGTTTCGGAGTTTTGGAGTTTTGGAGTTTTGGAGTTTCGAATTTTGAGAGTTTCGGATTTTTGGAGTTTTGGAGTTTTGGAGATTTGGAGTTTTGGCGTTTTGGAGATTCGGAATCTTGGAGTTTCGGAATTTTGTAGTTTTGTAGTTTTGGAGTGTCAGAGTTCTGGAGTGTTGGAGCTTTGCAGTTTTGGAGTGTCGGAGGTTTGGAGTGTTGGAGTTTTGGAGTTTTGGAGTTTTGGAGTTTTGGAGTTTTGGAGTTTTTGAGATTTGGATTTTTGCACTTTTGGAGTTTTGGAGTTTCGGAGTTTCGGAGTTTTGGAGTTTTGGAGTTTTGGAGTTTTTGAGTTTTTGAGATTTGGATTTTTGCACTTTTGGAGTTTTGGAGTTTCGGAGTTTCGGAGTTTTGGAGTTTCAGTGTTTTGGAGGTTCAGGGTTGTGGAGTTTCGGAATTTTTGAGTATTGGAGTTTCGGAGTTTCGGAGTTTTGGAGAATTGCAGTTTTGGAGTTTTGGAGTTTCGAATTTTCAGAGTTTCGGATTTTTGGAGTTTTGGAGTTTCGGAGTTTTGGAGTTTCAGAGTTTTCGAGGTTCAGGGTTGTGGAGTTTCGGAATTTTTGAGTTTTGGAGTTTCGGAGTTTCGGAGTTTTGGAGTTTTGGAGTTTCGGAGATTTGGAGTTTTGGCGTTTTGGAGATTCGGAATTTTGTAGTTTTGTAGTTTTCGAGTGTCGGAGTTTTGGAGTGTTGGAGTTTTGGAGCTTTGGAGTTTTGGAGTTTTTGAGTTTTGGAGTTTTGGATTTTTGCACTTTTGGAGTTTTGGAGTTTCAGAGTTTTGGAGGTTCAGGGTTGTGGAGTTTCGGAATTTTTGAGTTTTGGAGTTTCGGAGTTTCGGAGTATTGGAGAATTGCAGTTTTGGAGTTTTGGGGTTTTGGAGATTCGAATTTTCAGAGTTTCGGATTTTTGGAGTTTTGGAGTTTCGGAGTTTCGGAGTTTTGGAGTTTCAGAGTTTTCGAGGTTCAGGGTTGTGGAGTTTCGGAATTTTTGAGTTTTGGAGTTTCGGAGTTTTGGAGTTTCGGAGTTTTGGAGTTTCAGAGTTTTCGAGGTTCAGGGTTGTGGAGTTTCGGAATTTTTGAGTTTTGGAGTTTCGGAGTTTTGGAGTTTTAGTGTTTTGGAGTTTCGAATTTTCAGAGTTTCGGATTTTTGGAGTTTTGGAGTTCCGGAGATTTGGAGTTTCAGAGTTTTGGAGGTTCAGGGTTGTGGAGTTTCGGAATTTTTGAGTTTTGGAGTTTCGGAGTTTCGGAGTTTTGGAGTATTGCAGTTTTGGAATTTTGGAGTTTTGGAGTTTCGAATTTTCAGAGTTTGGGATTTTTGGTGTTTTGGAGTTTTGGAGATTTGGAGTTTTGGCATTTTGGAGATTCGGAATTTTGGAGTTTCGGAATTTTGTAGTTGTGTAGTTTTGGAGTGTCGGAGTTTTGGAGTGTTGGAGTTTTGGAATTTTGGAGTTTTGGAGTTTCGAATTTTCAGAGTTTGGGATTTTTGGTGTTTTGGAGTTTTGGAGATTTGGAGTTTTGGCATTTTGGAGATTCGGAATTTTGGAGTTTCGGAATTTTGTAGTTTTGTAGTTTTGGAGTGTCGGAGTTTTGGAGTGTTGGAGTTTTGGAGCTTTGGAGTTTTGGAGTTTTTGAGTTGGATTTTTGCACTTTTGGAGTTTTGGAGTTTTGGAGTTTCGGAGTTTCGGAGTATTCGAGTTTCAGAGTTTTGGAGGTTCAGGTTTGTGGAGTTTCGGAATTTTTGAGTTTTGGAGTTTCGGAGTTTCGGAGTTTTGGAATATTGCAGTTTTGGAATTTTGGAGTTTTGGAGTTTCGAATTTTCAGAGTTTCGGATTTTTGGAGTTTTGGAGTTTCGGAGATTTGGAGTTTTGGCGTTTTGGAGATTCGGAATCTTGGAGTTTCGGAATTTTGTAGTTTTGTAGTTTTGGAGTGTCAGAGTTTTGGAGTGTTGGAGTTTTGGAGCTTTGGAGTTTTGGTGTTTTTGAGTTTTTGAGTTTTGGATTTTGACACTTTTGGAGTTTTGGAGTTTTGGAGTTTCGGAGTTTCGGAGTTTTGTAGTTTCAGAGTTTTGGAGGTTCAGGGTTGTGGAGTTTCGGAATTTTTGAGTATTGGAGTTTCGGAGTTTCGGAGTTTGGAGAATTGCAGTTTTGGAGTTTTGGAGTTTCGAATTTTCAGAGTTTCGGATTTTTGGAGTTTTGGAGTTTCGGAGATTTGGAGTTTTGTGCGTTTTGGAGATTCGGAATCTTGGAGTTTCGGAATTTTGTAGTTTTGTAGTTTTCGAGTGTCGGAGTTTTGGAGTGTTGGAGTTTTGGAGCTTTGGAGTTTTGGAGTTTTTGAGTTTTTGAGTTTTGGATTTTTGCACTTTTGGAGTTTTGGAGTTTCAGAGTTTTGGAGGTTCAGGGTTGTGGAGTTTTGGAATTTTTGAGTTTTGGAGTTTCGGAGTTTCGGAGTATTGGAGAATTGCAGTTTTGGAGTTTTGGGGTTTTGGAGATTCGAATTTTCAGAGTTTCGGATTTTTGGAGTTTTGGAGTGTCGGAGTTTGGGAGTTTTGGAGTTTCAGAGTTTTCGAGGTTCAGGGTTGTGGAGTTTCGGAATTTTTGAGTTTTGGAGTTTCGGAGTTTTGGAGTTTCGGAGTTTTGGAGTTTCAGAGTTTTCGAGGTTCAGGGTTGTGGAGTTTCGGAATTTTTGAGTTTTGGAGTTTCGGAGTTTTGGAGTTTTAGTGTTTTGGAGTTTCGAATTTTCAGAGTTTCGGATTTTTGGAGTTTTGGAGTTCCGGAGATTTGGAGTTTCAGAGTTTTGGAGGTTCAGGGTTGTGGAGTTTCGGAATTTTTGAGTTTTGGAGTTTCGGAGTTTCGGAGTTTTGGAGTATTGCAGTTTTGGAATTTTGGAGTTTTGGAGTTTCGAATTTTCAGAGTTTGGGATTTTTGGTGTTTTGGAGTTTTGGAGATTTGGAGTTTTGGCATTTTGGAGATTCGGAATTTTGGAGTTTCGGAATTTTGTAGTTTTGTAGTTTTGGAGTGTCGGAGTTTTGGAGTGTTGGAGTTTTGGAGCTTTGGAGTTTTGGAGTTTTTGAGTTTTGGATTTTTGCACTTTTGGAGTTTTGGAGTTTTGGAGTTTTAGAGTTTCGGAGTTTCGGAGTATTCGAGTTTCAGAGTTTTGGAGGTTCAGGTTTGTGGAGTTTCGGAATTTTTGAGTTTTGGAGTTTCGGAGTTTCGGAGTTTTGGAATATTCCAGTTTTGGAATTTTGGAGTTTTGGAGTTTCGAATTTTCAGAGTTTCGGATTTTTGGAGTTTTGGAGTTTCGGAGATTTGGAGTTTTGGCGTTTTGGAGATTCGGAATCTTGGAGTTTCGGAATTTTGTAGTTTTGTAGTTTTGGAGTGTCAGAGTTTTGGAGTGTTGGAGTTTTGGAGCTTTGGAGTTTTGGTGTTTTTGAGTTTTTGAGTTTTGGATTTTGACACTTTTGGAGTTTTGGAGTTTTGGAGTTTCGGAGTTTCGGAGTTTTGTAGTTTCAGAGTTTTGGAGGTTCAGGGTTGTGGAGTTTCGGAATTTTTGAGTATTGGAGTTTCGGAGTTTCGGAGTTTTGGAGAATTGCAGTTTTGGAGTTTTGGAGTTTCGAATTTTCAGAGTTTCGGATTTTTGGAGTTTTGGAGTTTCGGAGATTTGGAGTTTTGTGCGTTTTGGAGATTCGGAATCTTGGAGTTTCGGAATTTTGTAGTTTTGTAGTTTTCGAGTGTCGGAGTTTTGGAGTGTTGGAGTTTTGGAGCCTTGGAGTTTTTGAGTTTTTGAGTTTTGGAGTTTTGGATTTTTGCAAATTTGGAGTTTTGGAGTTTCGGAGTTTCGGAGTTTTGGAGTTTCAGACTTTTCGAGCTTCAGGGTTGTGGAATTTCGGAATTTTTGAGTTTTGGAGTTTCGGAGTTCCGGAGTTTCGGAGTTTTGGAGTTTTGCAGTTTCGGAGTTTTGGAGTTTTGGAGTTTCGGAGTTTTGGAGTTTCAGAGTTTTCGAGGTTCAGGGTTATGGAGTTTCGGAATTTTTGAGTTTTGGAGTTTCGGAGTTTTGGAGTTTTGGTGTTTTGGAGTTTCGAATTTTCAGAGTTTCGGATTTTTGGAGTTTTGGAGTTCCGGAGATTTGGAGTTTCAGAGTTTTGGAGGTTCAGGGTTGTGGAGTTTCGGAATTTTTGAGTTTTGGAGTTTCGGAGTTTTGGAGTTTTGGAGTTTCAGACTTTTCGAGGTTCAGGGTTGTGGAATTTCGGAATTTTTGAGTTTTGGAGTTTTGGAGTTCCGGAGTTTCGGAGTTTTGGAGTTTTGCAGTTTCGGAGTTTTGGAGTTTTGGAGTTTTGGAGTTTCGGAGTTTTGGAGATTTGGTGTTTTGGAGTTTCGAATTTTCAGAGTTTCGGATTTTTGGAGTTTTGGAGTTCCGGAGATTTGGAGTTTCAGAGTTTTGGAGGTTAAGGGTTGGGGAGTTTCGGAATTTTTGAGTTTTGGAGTTTCGGAGTTTTGGAGTTTTGGAGTTTCGGAGTTTTGGAGATTTGGTGTTTTGGAGTTTCGAATTTTCAGAGTTTCGGATTTTTGGAGTTTCGGAGTTTCGGAGTTTTGGAGTTTCAGAGTTTTGGAGGTTCAGGGTTGTGGAGTTTCGGAATTTTTGAGTTTTGGAGTTTCGGAGTTTTGGAGTATTGCAGTTTTGGAATTTTGGAGTTTTGGAGTTTCGAATTTTCAGAGTTTCGGATTTTTGGAGTTTTGGAGTTTCGGAGATTTGGAGTTTTGGCGTTTTGGAGATTCGGAATCTTGGAGTTTCGGAATTTTGTAGTTTTGTAGTTTTGGAGTGTCAGAGTTTTGGAGTGTTGGAGTTTTGGAGTTTCAGAGTTTTGGAGGTTCAGGGTTGTGGAGTTTCGGAATTTTTGAGTTTTGGAGTTTCGGAGTTTTGGAGTTTTGGAGTTTTGGAGTTTCGGAGTTTTGGAGTTTCAGAGTTTTCGAGGTTCAGGGTTGTGGAGTTTCGGAATTTTTGAGTTTTGGAGTTTTGGAGTTTCGGAGTTCCGGAGTTTCGGAGTTTCGGAGTTTTGGAGTTTTGCAGTTTCGGAGTTTTGGAGTTTTGGAGTTTCGGAGTTTCGGAGTTTCGGAGTTTTGGAGTTTCAGAGTTTTCGAGGTTCAGGGTTGTGGAGTTTCTGAATTTTTGAATTTTGGAGTTTCGGAGTTTCGGAGTTTTGGAGTTTTGGAGTTTCGAATTTACATAGTTTCGGATTTTCGGAGATTTGGAGTTTCGGAGATTTGGAGTTTTGGCGTTTTGGAGATTCGGGGTCTTGGAGTTTCGGAATTTTGCAGTTTTGTAGTTTTGGAGTGTTGGAGTTTTGGAGTTTCGGAGTTTCGGAGTTTCGGAGTTTTGGAGTTTCAGAGTTTGAGAGTTCTGGAGGTTCAGGGTTGTGGAGTTTCGGAATTTTTGAGTTTTGGAGTTTCGGAGTTTCGGAGTTTTGGAGTTTTGCGGTTTTCGAGTTTCGGAGTTTCGAATTTTCAGTTTCGGATTTTTGGAGTTTTGGAGTTTTCGAGATTTGGAGTTTCGGCGTTTTGGAGATTCGGAGTCTTGGAGTGTCGGAATTTTGTAGTTTTGTAGTTTTGGAGTGTTGGAGTTTTGGAGCTTTGGAGTTTTGGAGTTTTTGAGTTTTTTAGTTTTGGATTTTTGCACTTTTGGAGTTTTGGAGTTTTGGAGTTTCGGAGTTTCGGAGTTTTGGAGTTTCAGAGTTTTGGAGGTTCAGGGTTGTGGAGTTTCGGAATTTTTGAGTTTTGGAGTTTCGGAGTTTCGGAGTTTTGGAGAATTGCAGTTTTGGAGTTTTGGGGTTTTGGAGTTTCGAATTTTCAGAGTTTCGGATTTTTGGAGTTTTGGAGTTTCGGAGTTTCGTAGTTTCGGAGTTTTGGAGAATTGCAGTTTTGGAGTTTTGGGGTTTTGGAGTTTCGAATTTTCAGAGTTTCGGATTTTTGGAGTTTCGGAGTTTCGGAGTTTTGGAGTTTCAGAGTTTTCGAGGTTCAGGGTTGTGGAGTTTCGGAATTTTTGAGTGTTGGAGTTTCAGAGTTTCGGAGTTTTGGAGTTTTGGAGTTTCGAATTTTCAGTTTCAGATTTTTGGAGTTTTGGAGTTTCGGAGATTTGGAGTTTTGGCGTTTTCGAGATTCGGAATCTTGGAGTTTCGGAATTTTGTAGTTTTGTAGTTTTGGAGTGTCAGAGTTCTGGAGTGTTGGAGCTTTGGAGTTTTGGAGTTTATGAGTTTTTGAGTTTTGGATTTTTGCACTTTTGGAGTTTTGGAGTTTTGGAGTTTCGGAGTTTCGGAGTTTTGGAGTTTTGCGGTTTTCGAGTTTCGGAGTTTCGAATTTTCAGTTTCGGATTTTTGGAGTTTTGGAGTTTTCGAGATTTGGAGTTTCGGCGTTTTGGAGATTCGGAGTCTTGGAGTTTCGGAATTTCGTAGTTTTGTAGTTTTGGAGTGTCGGAGTTTTGGAGTGTTGGAGTTTTGGAGCTTTGGAGTTTTGGAGTTTTTGAGTTTTTTAGTTTTGGATTTTTGCACTTTTGGAGTTTTGGAGTTTTGGAGTTTCGGAGTTTTGGAGTTTCAGAGTTTTGGAGGTTCAGGGTTGTGGAGTTTCGGAATTTTTGAGTTTTGGAGTTTCGTAGTTTCGGAGTTTTGGAGAATTGCAGTTTTGGAGTTTTGGGGTTTTGGAGTTTCGAATTTTCAGAGTTTCGGATTTTTGGAGTTTTGGAGTTTCGGAGTTTCGGAGTTTTGGAGTTTCAGAGTTTTCGAGGTTCAGGGTTGTGGAGTTTCGGAATTTTTGAGTTTCGGAGTTTCGGAGTTTTGGAGTTTCGAATTTTCAATTTCGGATTTTTGGAGTTTTGGAGTTTCGGAGATTTGGAATTTTGGCGTTTTGGAGATTCGGAATCTTGGAGTTTTGGAATTTTGTAGTTTTGTAGTTTTAGAGTGTCAGTGTTCTGGAGTGTTGGAGCTTTGGAGTTTTGGAGTTTATGAGTTTTTGAGTTTTGGATTTTTGCACTTTTGGAGTTTTGGAGTTTTGGAGTTTCGGAGTTTCGGAGTTTTGGAGTTTCAGAGTTTTGGAGGTTCAGGGTTGTGGAGTTTCGGAATTTTTGAGTATTGGAGTTCCGGAGTTTCGGAGTTTTGGAGAATTGCAGTTTTGGAATTTTTGTAGTTTTGAATTTTCAGAGTTTCGGATTTTTGGAGTTTCGGAGTTCCGGAGTTTCGGAGTTTTGGAATTTTGCAGTTTCGGAGTTTTGGAGTTTTGGAGTTTCGGAGTTTTTGAGTTTCAGAGTTTTCGAGGTTCAGGGTTGTGGAGTTTCGGAATTTTTGAGTTTTGGAGTTTCGGAGTTTTGGAGTTTTGGTGTTTTGGAGTTTCGAATTTTCAGAGTTTCGGAATTTTGTAGTTTTGTAGTTTTCGAGTGTCGGAGTTTTGGAATGTTGGAGTTTTGGAGCCTTGGAGTTTTGGAGTTTTTGAGTTTTGGAGTTTTGGATTTTTGCAAATTTGGAGTTTTGGGGTTTTGGAGTTTCGGAATTTTTGAGTTTTGGAGTTTCGGAGTTTCGGAGATTTGGAGTTTTGGCGTTTTGGAGATTCGGGGTCTTGGAGTTTCGGAATTTTGCAGTTTTTTAGTTTTGGAGTGTCGGAGTTTTGGAGTGTTGGAGTTTTGGAGTTTCGGAGTTTCGGAGTTTTGGAGTTTCAGAGTTTCAGAGTTCTGGAGGTTCAGGGTTGTGGAGTTTCGGAATTTTTGAGTTTTGGAGTTTCGGAGTTTCGGAGTTTTGGAGTTTTGCGGTTTTGGAGTTTTGGAGTTTCGAATTTTCAGTTTCGGATTTTTGGAGTTTTCGAGTTTTCGAGATTTGGAGTTTCGGCGTTTTGGAGATTCGGAGTCTTGGAGTGTCGGAATTTTGTAGTTTTGTAGTTTTGGAGTTTGGGAGTTTTGGAGTGTTGAAGTTTTGGAGCTTTGGAGTTTTGGAGTTTTTGAGTTTTTTAGTTTTAGATTTTTGCACTTTTGGAGTTTTGGAGTTTTGGAGTTTTGGAGTTTCGGAGTTTTGGAGTTTCAGAGTTTTCGAGGTTCAGGGTTGTGGAGTTTCGGAATTTTTGAGTTTTGGAGTTTCGGAGTTTCGGAGTTTTGGAGTTTTGGAGTTTCGAATTTTCAGTTTCGGATTTTTGGAGTTTTGGAGTTTCGGAGATTTGGAGTTTTGGCGTTTTGGAGATTCGGAATCTTGGAGTTTCGGAATTTTGTAGTTTTGTAGTTTTGCAGTGTCAGAGTTCTGGAGTGTTGGAGCTTTGGAGTTTTTTGAGTTTATGAGTTTTTGAGTTTTGGATTTTTGCACTTTTGGAGTTTTGGAGTTTTGGAGTTTTGGAGTTTCGGAGTTTCGGAGCTTTGGAGTTTCAGAGTTTTGGAGGTTCAGGGTTGTGGAGTTTCGGAATTTTTGAGTATTGGAGTTCCGGAGTTTCGGAGTTTTGGAGAATTGCAGTTTTGGAGTTTTGGAGATTCGAATTTTCAGAGTTTCGGATTTTTGGAGTTTTGGAGTTTCGGAGTTTCGGAGTTTTGGAGTCTCAGAGTTTTGGAGGTTCAGGGTTGTGGAGTTTCGGAATTTTTGAGTTTTGGAGTTTCGGAGTTTCAGAGTTTTGGAGTTTCGGAGATTTGGAGTTTTGGCGTTTTGGAGATTCGGGGTCTTGGAGTTTCGGAATTTTGCAGTTTTGTAGTTTTGGAGTGTCGGAGTTTTGGAGTGTTGGAGTTTTGGAGTTTCGGAGTTTCGGAGTTTTGGAGTTTCAGACTTTTCGAGGTTCAGGGTTGTGGAATTTCGGAATTTTTGAGTTTTGGAGTTTCGGAGTTCCGGAGTTTCGGAGTTTTGGAGTTTTGCAGTTTCGGAGTTTTGGAGTTTTGGAGTTTCGGAGTTTTGGAGTTTCAGAGTTTTCGAGGTTCAGGGTTGTGGAGTTTCGGAATTTTTGAGTTTTGGAGTTTCGGAGTTTTGGAGTTTTGGTGTTTTGGAGTTTCGAATTTTCAGAGTTTCGGATTTTTGGAGTTTTGGAGTTCCGGAGATTTGGAGTTTCAGAGTTTTGGAGGTTCAGGGTTGTGGAGTTTCGGAATTTTTGAGTTTTGGAGTTTCGGAGTTTTGGAGTTTTAGAGCTTTGGAGTTTCGGAGTTTCGGAGTTTCGGAGTTTCAGAGTTTTAGAGGTTCAGGGTTGTGGAGTTTCGGAATTTTTGAGTTTTGGAGTTTCGGAGTTTCGGAGTTTTGGAGTTTTGGAGTTTCAGAGTTTTGGAGGTTCAGGGTTGTGGAGTTTCGGAATTTTTGAGTTTTGGAGTTTCGGAGTTTCGGAGTTTTGGAATATTGCAGTTTTGGAATTTTGGAGTTTTGGAGTTTCGAATTTTCAGTTTCGGATTTTTGGAGTTTTGGAGTTTCGGAGATTTGGAGTTTTGGCGTTTTGGAGATTCGGAATCTTGGAGTTTCGGAATTTTGTAGTTTTGTAGTTTTGGAGTGTCAGAGTTTTGGAGTGTTGGAGTTTTGGAGCTTTGGAGTTTTGGAGTTTTTGAGTTTTTGAGTTTTGGATTTTGACACTTTTGGAGTTTTGGAGTTTCGGAGTTTCGGAGTTTTGTAGTTTCAGAGTTTTGGAGGTTCAGGGTTGTGGAGTTTCGGAATTTTTGAGTATTGGAGTTTCGGAGTTTCGGAGTTTTGGAGAATTGCAGTTTTGGAGTTTTGGAGTTTCGAATTTTCAGAGTTTCGGATTTTTGGAGTTTTGGAGTTTTGGAGATTTGGAGTTTTGTGCGTTTTGGAGATTCGGAATCTTGGAGTTTCGGAATTTTGTAGTTTTGTAGTTTTCGAGTGTCGGAGTTTTGGAGTGTTGGAGTTTTGGAGCCTTGGAGTTTTGGAGTTTTTGAGTTTTGGAGTTTTGGATTTTTGCAAATTTGGAGTTTTGGAGTTTTGGAGTTTCGGAGTTTTGGAGTCAGAGTTTTGGAGGTTCAGGGTTGTGGAGTTTCGGAATTTTTGAGTTTTGGAGTTTCGGAGTTTCAGTTTTGGAGTTTCGGAGTTTCAGAGTTTTGGAGTTTCGGAGATTTGGAGTTTTGGCGTTTTGGAGATTCGGGGTCTTGGAGTTTCGGAATTTTGCAGTTTTGTAGTTTTGGAGTGTCGGAGTTTCGGAATTTTTGAGTTTTGGAGTTTCGGAGTTTCGGAGTTTTGGAGTTTTGCGGTTTTGGAGTTTTGGAGTTTCGAATTTTCAGTTTCGGATTTTTGGAGTTTTCGAGTTTTCGAGATTTGGAGTTTCGGCGTTTTGGAGATTCGGAGTCTTGGAGTGTCGGAATTTTGTAGTTTTGTAGTTTTGGAGTTTGCGAGTTTTGGAGTGTTGAAGTTTTGGAGCTTTGGAGTTTTGGAGTTTTTGAGTTTTTTAGTTTTAGATTTTTGCACTTTTGGAGTTTTGGAGTTTTGGAGTTTTGGAGTTTCGGAGTTTTGGAGTTTCAGAGTTTTCGAGGTTCAGGGTTGTGGAGTTTCGGAATTTTTGAGTTTTGGAGTTTCGGAGTTTCGGAGTTTTGGAGTTTTGGAGTTTCGAATTTTCAGTTTCGGATTTTTGGAGTTTCGGAGATTTGGAGTTTTGGCGTTTTGGAGATTCGGAATCTTGGAGTTTCGGAATTTTGTAGTTTTGTAGTTTTGCAGTGTCAGAGTTCTGGAGTGTTGGAGCTTTGGAGTTTTTTGAGTTTATGAGTTTTTGAGTTTTGGATTTTTGCACTTTTGGAGTTTTGGAGTTTTGGAGTTTTGGAGTTTCGGAGTTTCGGAGCTTTGGAGTTTCAGAGTTTTGGAGGTTCAGGGTTGTGGAGTTTCGGAATTTTTGAGTATTGGAGTTCCGGAGTTTCGGAGTTTTGGAGAATTGCAGTTTTGGAGTTTTGGAGATTCGAATTTTCAGAGTTTCGGATTTTTGGAGTTTTGGAGTTTCGGAGTTTCGGAGTTTTGGAGTCTCAGAGTTTTGGAGGTTCAGGGTTGTGGAGTTTCGGAATTTTTGAGTTTTGGAGTTTCGGAGTTTCAGAGTTTTGGAGTTTCGGAGATTTGGAGTTTTGGCGTTTTGGAGATTCGGGGTCTTGGAGTTTCGGAATTTTGCAGTTTTGTAGTTTTGGAGTGTCGGAGTTTTGGAGTGTTGGAGTTTTGGAGTTTCGGAGTTTCGGAGTTTTGGAGTTTCAGACTTTTCGAGGCTCAGGGTTGTGGAATTTCGGAATTTTTGAGTTTTGGAGTTTCGGAGTTCCGGAGTTTCGGAGTTTTGGAGTTTTGCAGTTTCGGAGTTTTGGAGTTTTGGAGTTTCGGAGTTTTGGAGTTTCAGAGTTTTCGAGGTTCAGGGTTGTGGAGTTTCGGAATTTTTGAGTTTTGGAGTTTCGGAGTTTTGGAGTTTTGGTGTTTTGGAGTTTCGAATTTTCAGAGTTTCGGATTTTTGGAGTTTTGGAGTTCCGGAGATTTGGAGTTTCAGAGTTTTGGAGGTTCAGGGTTGTGGAGTTTCGGAATTTTTGAGTTTTGGAGTTTCGGAGTTTTGGAGTTTTAGAGCTTTGGAGTTTCGGAGTTTCGGAGTTTCGGAGTTTCAGAGTTTTAGAGGTTCAGGGTTGTGGAGTTTCGGAATTTTTGAGTTTTGGAGTTACGGAGTTTCGGAGTTTTGGAATATTGCAGTTTTGGAATTTTGGAGTTTTGGAGTTTCGAATTTTCAGAGTTTCGGATTTTTGGAGTTTTGGAGTTTCGGAGATTTGGAGTTTTGGCGTTTTGGAGATTCGGAATCTTGGAGTTTCGGAATTTTGTAGTTTTGTAGTTTTGGAGTGTCAGAGTTTTGGAGTGTTGGAGTTTTGGAGCTTTGGAGTTTTGGAGTTTTTGAGTTTTTGAGTTTTGGATTTTGACACTTTTGGAGTTTTGGAGTTTCGGAGTTTCGGAGTTTTGTAGTTTCAGAGTTTTGGAGGTTCAGGGTTGTGGAGTTTCGGAATTTTTGAGTATTGGAGTTTCGGAGTTTCGGAGTTTTGGAGAATTGCAGTTTTGGAGTTTTGGAGTTTCGAATTTTCAGAGTTTCGGATTTTTGGAGTTTTGGAGTTTTGGAGATTTGGAGTTTTGTGCGTTTTGGAGATTCGGAATCTTGGAGTTTCGGAATTTTGTAGTTTTGTAGTTTTCGAGTGTCGGAGTTTTGGAGTGTTGGAGTTTTGGAGCCTTGGAGTTTTGGAGTTTTTGAGTTTTGGAGTTTTGGATTTTTGCAAATTTGGAGTTTTGGAGTTTTGGAGTTTCGGAGTTTTGGAGTCAGAGTTTTGGAGGTTCAGGGTTGTGGAGTTTCGGAATTTTTGAGTTTTGGAGTTTCGGAGTTTCAGTTTTGGAGTTTCGGAGATTTGGAGTTTTGGCGTTTTGGAGATTCGGGGTCTTGGAGTTTCGGAATTTTGCAGTTTTGTAGTTTTGGAGTGTCGGAGTTTTGGAGTTTTGGAGTTTTGGAGTTTCGGAGTTTCGGAGTTTTGGAGTTTCAGACTTTTCGAGGTTCAGGGTTGTGGAATTTCGGAATTTTTGAGTTTTGGAGTTTCGGAGTTCCGGAGTTTCGGAGTTTTGGAGTTTTGCAGTTTCGGAGTTTTGGAGTTTTGGAGTTTCGGAGTTTTGGAGTTTCAGAGTTTTCGAGGTTCAGGGTTGTGGAGTTTCGGAATTTTTGAGTTTTGGAGTTTCGGAGTTTTGGAGTTTTGGTGTTTTGGAGTTTCGAATTTTCAGAGTTTCGGATTTTTGGAGTTTTGGAGTTCCGGAGATTTGGAGTTTCAGAGTTTTGGAGGTTCAGGGTTGTGGAGTTTCGGAATTTTTGAGTTTTGGAGTTTCGGAGTTTTGGAGTTTTGGAGCTTTGGAGTTTCGGAGTTTCGGAGTTTCAGAGTTTTAGAGGTTCAGGGTTGTGGAGTTTCGGAATTTTTGAGTTTTGGAGTTTCGGAGTTTCGGAGTTTTGGAGTTTTGGAGTTTCAGAGTTTTGGAGGTTCAGGGTTGTGGAGTTTCGGAATTTTTGAGTTTTGGAGTTTCGGAGTTTTGGAGAATTGCAGTTTTGGAGTTTTGGGTTTTGGAGTTTGGAATTTTCAGAGTTTCGGATTTTTGGAGTTTTGGAGTTTCGGAGATTTGGAGTTTTGGCCTTTTGGAGATTCGGGGTCTTGGAGTTTCGGAATTTTGTAGTTTTGCAGTTTTGGAGTGTCGGAGGTTTGGAGTGTTGGAGTTTTGGAGTTTGGGAGTTTTGGAGTTTCGGAGTTTCGGAGTTTTGTAGTTTCAGAGTTTTGGAGGTTCAGGGTTGTGGAATTTCGGAATTTTTGAGTTTTGAAGTTTCGGAGTTTTGGAGTATTGCAGTTTTGGAATTTTGGAGTTTTGGAGTTTCGAATTTTCACAGTTTCGGATTTTTGGAGTTTTGGAGTTTCGGAGATTTGGAGTTTTGGCGTTTTGGAGATTCGGAATCTTGGAGTTTCGGAATTTTGTAGTTTTGTAGTTTTGGAGTGTCAGAGTTTTGGAGTGTTGGAGTTTTGGAGCTTTGGAGTTTTTGAGTTTTGGATTTTTGCACTTTTGGAGTTTTGGAGTTTCGGAGTTTCGGAGTTTTGGAGTTTCAGAGTTTTGGAGGTTCAGGGTTGTGGAGTTTCGGAATTTTTGAGTATTGGAGTTTCGGAGTTTTGGAGAATTGCAGTTTTGGAGTTTTGGAGTTTCGAATTTTCAGAGTTTCGGATTTTTGGAGTTTTGGAGTTTCGGAGTTTTGGAGTTTCAGAGTTTTCGAGGTTCAGGGTTGTGGAGTTTCGGAATTTTTGAGTTTTGGAGTTTCGGAGTTTCGGAGTTTTGGAGTTTTGGAGTTTCGGAGATTTGGAGTTTTGGCGTATTGGAGATTCGGAATCTTGGAGTTTCGGAATTTTGTAGTTTTGTAGTTTTCGAGTGTCGGAGTTTCGGAGTGTTGGAGTTTTGGAGCTTTGGAGTTTTGGAGTTTTTGAGTTTTGGATTTTTGCACTTTTGGAGTTTTGGAGTTTCAGAGTTTTGGAGGTTCAGGGTTGTGGAGTTTCGGAATTTTTGAGTTTTGGAGTTTCGGAGTTTCGGAGTTTTGGAGAATTGCAGTTTTGGAGTTTTGGGGTTTTGGAGTTTCGAATTTTCAGAGTTTCGGATTTTTGGAGTTTTGGAGTTTCGGAGTTTCGGAGTTTTGGAGTTTCAGAGTTTTCGAGGTTCAGGGTTGTGGAGTTTCGGAATTTTTGAGTTTTGGAGTTTCGGAGTTTCGGAGTTTTGAGTTTTGGAGTTTTGGAGTTTCGAATTTTCAGAGTTTCGGATTTTTGGAGTTTCGGAGATTTGGAGTTTTGGCGTTTTGGAGATTCGGAATCTTGGAGTTTCGGAATTTTGTAGTTTTGTAGTTTTGGAGTGTCAGAGTTCTGGAGTGTTGGAGCTTTGGAGTTTTGGAGTTTATGAGTTTTTGAGTTTTGGATTTTTGCACTTTTGGAGTTTTGGAGTTTTGGAGTTTCGGAGTTTCGGAGTTTTGGAGTTTCAGAGTTTTGGAGGTTCAGGGTTGTGGAGTTTCGGAATTTTTGAGTATTGGAGTTCCGGAGTTTCGGAGTTTTGGAGAATTGCAGTTTTGGAATTTTTGTAGTTTCGAATTTTCAGAGTTTCGGATTTTTGGAGTTTTGGAGTTTCGGAGTTTCGGAGTTTTGGAGTTTCAGACTTTTCGAGGTTCAGGGTTGTGGAATTTCGGAATTTTTGAGTTTTGGAGTTTCGGAGTTCCAGAGTTTCGGAGTTTTGGAGTTTTGCAGTTTCGGAGTTTTGGAGTTTTGGAGTTTCGGAGTTTTTGAGTTTCAGAGTTTTCGAGGTTCAGGGTTGTGGAGTTTCGGAATTTTTGAGTTTTGGAGTTTCGGAGTTTTGGAGTTTGGTGTTTTGGAGTTTCGAATTTTCAGAGTTTCGGAATTTTGTAGTTTTGTAGTTTTCGAGTGTCGGAGTTTTGGAATGTTGGAGTTTTGGAGCCTTGGAGTTTTGGAGTTTTTGAGTTTTGGAGTTTTGGATTTTTGCAAATTTGGAGTTTTGGGGTTTTGGAGTTTCGGAATTTTTGAGTTTTGGAGTTTCGGAGTTTCGGAGATTTGGAGTTTTGGCGTTTTGGAGATTCGGCGTCTTGGAGTTTCGGAATTTTGCAGTTTTGTAGTTTTGGAGTGTCGGAGTTTTGGAGTGTTGGAGTTTTGGAGTTTCGGAGTTTCGGAGTTTTGGAGTTTCAGAGTTTCAGAGTTCTGGAGGTTCAGGGTTGTGGAGTTTCGGAATTTTTGAGTTTTGGAGTTTCGGAGTTTCGGAGTTTTGGAGTTTTGCGGTTTTGGAGTTTTGGGGTTTCGAATTTTCAGTTTCGGATTTTTGGAGTTTTCGAGTTTTCGAGATTTGGAGTTTCGGCGTTTTGGAGATTCGGAGTCTTGGAGTGTCGGAATTTTGTAGTTTTGTAGTTTTGGAGTTTGGGAGTTTTGGAGTGTTGGAGTTTTGGAGCTTTGGAGTTTTGGAGTTTTTGAGTTTTTTAGTTTTAGATTTTTGCACTTTTGGAGTTTTGGAGTTTTGGAGTGTCGGAGTTTTGGAGTGTTGGAGTTTTGGAGTTTCGGAGTTTCGGAGTTTTGGAGTTTCAGAGTTTCAGAGTTCTGGAGGTTCAGGGTTGTGGAGTTTCGGAATTTTTGAGTTTTGGAGTTTCGGAGTTTCGGAGTTTTGGAGTTTTGCGGTTTTGGAGTTTTGGAGTTTCGAATTTTCAGTTTCGGATTTTTGGAGTTTTCGAGTTTTCGAGATTTGGAGTTTCGGCGTTTTGGAGATTCGGAGTCTTGGAGTGTCGGAATTTTGTAGTTTTGTAGTTTTGGAGTTTGGGAGTTTTGGAGTGTTGGAGTTTTGGAGCTTTGGAGTTTTGGAGTTTTTGAGTTTTTTCGTTTTAGATTTTTGCACTTTTGGAGTTTTGGAGTTTTGGAGTTTTGGAGTTTCGGAGTTTTGGAGTTTCAGAGTTTTCGAGGTTCAGGGTTGTGGAGTTTCGGAATTTTTGAGTTTTGGAGTTTCGGAGTTTCGGAGTTTTGGGGTTTTGGAGTTTCGAATTTTCAGTTTCGGATTTTTGGAGTTTTGGAGTTTCGGAGATTTGGAGTTTTGGCGTTTTGGAGATTCGGAATCTTGGAGTTTCGGAATTTTGTAGTTTTGTAGTTTTGCAGTGTCAGATTTCTGGAGTGTTGGAGCTTTGGAGTTTTTTGAGTTTATGAGTTTTTGAGTTTTGGATTTTTGCACTTTTGGAGTTTTGGAGTTTTGGAGTTTTGGAGTTTCGGAGTTTCGGAGCTTTGGAGTTTCAGAGTTTTGGAGGTTCAGGGTTGTGGAGTTTCGGAATTTTTGAGTATTGGAGTTCCGGAGTTTCGGAGTTTTGGAGAATTGCAGTTTTGGAGTTTTGGAGATTCGAATTTTCAGAGTTTCGGATTTTTGGAGTTTTGGAGTTTCGGAGTTTCGGAGTTTTGGAGTCTCAGAGTTTTGGAGGTTCAGGGTTGTGGAGTTTCGGAATTTTTGAGTTTTGGAGTTTCGGAGTTTCAGAGTTTTGGAGTTTCGGAGATTTGGAGTTTTGGCGTTTTGGAGATTCGGGGTCTTGGAGTTTCGGAATTTTGCAGTTTTGTAGTTTTGGAGTGTCGGAGTTTTGGAGTGTTGGAGTTTTGGAGTTTCGGAGTTTCGGAGTGTTGGAGTTTCAGACTTTTCGAGGTTCAGGGTTGTGGAATTTCGGAATTTTTGAGTTTTGGAGTTTCGGAGTTCCGGAGTTTCGGAGTTTTGGAGTTTTGCAGTTTCGGAGTTTTGGAGTTTTGGAGTTTCGGAGTTTTGGAGTTTCAGAGTTTTCGAGGTTCAGGGTTGTGGAGTTTCGGAATTTTTGAGTTTTGGAGTTTCGGAGTTTTGGAGTTTTGGTGTTTTGGAGTTTCGAATTTTCAGAGTTTCGGATTTTTGGAGTTTTGGAGTTCCGGAGATTTGGAGTTTCAGAGTTTTGGAGGTTCAGGGTTGTGGAGTTTCGGAATTTTTGAGTTTTGGAGTTTCGGAGTTTTGGAGTTTTGGAGCTTTGGAGTTTCGGAGTTTCGGAGTTTCAGAGTTTTAGAGGTTCAGGGTTGTGGAGTTTCGGAATTTTTGAGTTTTGGAGTTTCGGAGTTTCGGAGTTTTGGAGTTTTGGAGTTTCAGAGTTTTGGAGGTTCAGGGTTGTGGAGTTTCGGAATTTTTGAGTTTTGGAGTTTCGGAGTTTCGGAGTTTTGGAATATTGCAGTTTTGGAATTTTGGAGTTTTGGAGTTTCGAATTTTCAGAGTTTCGGATTTTTGGAGTTTTGGAGTTCCGGAGATTTGGAGTTTCAGAGTTTTGGAGGTTCAGGGTTGTGGAGTTTCGGAATTTTTGAGTTTTGGAGTTTCGGAGTTTTGGAGTTTTGGAGCTTTGGAGTTTCGGAGTTTCGGAGTTTCAGAGTTTTAGAGGTTCAGGGTTGTGGAGTTTCGGAATTTTTGAGTTTTGGAGTTTCGGAGTTTCGGAGTTTTGGAGTTTTGGAGTTTCAGAGTTTTGGAGGTTCAGGGTTGTGGAGTTTCGGAATTTTTGAGTTTTGGAGTTTCGGAGTTTTGGAGAATTGCAGTTTTGGAGTTTTGGGGTTTTGGAGTTTGGAATTTTCAGAGTTTCAGATTTTTGGAGTTTTGGAGTTTCGGAGATTTGGAGTTTTGGCCTTTTGGAGATTCGGGGTCTTGGAGTTTCCGAATTTTGTAGTTTTGCAGTTTTGGAGTGTCGGAGGTTTGGAGTGTTGGAGTTTTGGAGTTTTGGAGTTTTGGAGTTTTGGAGTTTCGGAGTTTCGGAGTTTCGGAGTTTTGTAGTTTCAGAGTTTTGGAGGTTCAGGGTTGTGGAATTTCGGAATTTTTGAGTTTTGGAGTTTCGGAGTTTTGGAGTATTGCAGTTTTGGAATTTTGGAGTTTTGGAGTTTCGAATTTTCAGAGTTTCGGATTTTTGGAGTTTTGCAGTTTCGGAGATTTGGAGTTTTGGCGTTTTGGAGATTCGGAATCTTGGTGTTTCGGAATTTTGTAGTTTTGTAGTTTTGGAGTGTCAGAGTTTTGGAGTGTTGGAGTTTTGGAGCTTTGGAGTTTTTGAGTTTTGGATTTTTGCACTTTTGGAGTTTTGGAGTTTCGGAGTTTCGGAGTTTTGGAGTTTCAGAGTTTTGGAGGTTCAGGGTTGTGGAGTTTCGGAATTTTTGAGTATTGGAGTTTCGGAGTTTTGGAGAATTGCAGTTTTGGAGTTTTAGAGTTTCGAATTTTCAGAGTTTCGGATTTTTGGAGTTTTGGAGTTTCGGAGTTTTGGAGTTTCAGAGTTTTCGAGGTTCAGGGTTGTGGAGTTTCGGAATTTTTGAGTTTTGGAGTTTCGCAGTTTCGGAGTTTTGGAGTTTTGGAGTTTCGGAGATTTGGAGTTTTGGCGTATTGGAGATTCGGAATCTTGGAGTTTCGGAATTTTGTAGTTTTGTAGTTTTCGAGTGTCGGAGTTTTGGAGTGTTGGAGTTTTGGAGCTTTGGAGTTTTGGAGTTTTTGAGTTTTGGATTTTTGCACTTTTGGAGTTTTGGAGTTTCAGAGTTTTGGAGGTTCAGGGTTGTGGAGTTTCGGAATTTTTGAGTTTTGGAGTTTCGGAGTTTCGGAGTTTTGGAGAATTGCAGTTTTGGAGTTTCGAATTTTCAGAGTTTCGGATTTTTGGAGTTTTGGAGTTTCGGAGTTTCGGAGTTTTGGAGTTTCAGTTTTCGAGGTTCAGGGTTGTGGAGTTTCGGAATTTTTGAGTTTTGGAGTTTCGGAGTTTCGGAGTTTTGGAGTTTTGGAGTTTTGGAGTTTCGAATTTTCAGAGTTTCGGATTTTTGGAGTTTCGGAGATTTGGAGTTTTGGCGTTTTGGAGATTCGGAATCTTGGAGTTTCGGAATTTTGTAGTTTTGTAGTTTTGGAGTGTCAGAGTTCTGGAGTGTTGGAGCTTTGGAGTTTTGGAGTTTATGAGTTTTTGAGTTTTGGATTTTTGCACTTTTGGAGTTTTGGAGTTTTGGAGTTTCGGAGTTTCGGAGTTTTGGAGTTTCAGAGTTTTGGAGGTTCAGGGTTGTGGAGTTTCGGAATTTTTGAGTATTGGAGTTCCGGAGTTTCGGAGTTTTGGAGAATTGCAGTTTTGGAATTTTTGTAGTTTCGAATTTTCAGAGTTTCGGATTTTTGGTGTTTTGGAGTTTCGGAGTTTCGGAGTTTTGGAGTTTCAGACTTTTCGAGGTTCAGGGTTGTGGAATTTCGGAATTTTTGAGTTTTGGAGTTTCGGAGTTCCAGAGTTTCGGAGTTTTGGAGTTTTGCAGTTTCGGAGTTTTGGAGTTTTGGAGTTTCGGAGTTTTTGAGTTTCAGAGTTTTCGAGGTTCAGGGTTGTGGAGTTTCGGAATTTTTGAGTTTTGGAGTTTCGGAGTTTTGGAGTTTTGGTGTTTTGGAGTTTCGAATTTTCAGAGTTTCGGAATTTTGTAGTTTTGTAGTTTTCGAGTGTCGGAGTTTTGGAATGTTGGAGTTTTGGAGCCTTGGAGTTTTGGAGTTTTTGAGTTTTGGAGTTTTGGATTTTTGCAAATTTGGAGTTTTGGGGTTTTGGAGTTTCGGAATTTTTGAGTTTTGGAGTTTCGGAGTTTCGGAGATTTGGAGTTTTGGCGTTTTGGAGATTCGGCGTCTTGGAGTTTCGGAATTTTGCAGTTTTGTAGTTTTGGAGTGTCGGAGTTTTGGAGTGTTGGAGTTTTGGAGTTTCGGAGTTTCGGAGTTTTGGAGTTTCAGAGTTTCAGAGTTCTGGAGGTTCAGGGTTGTGGAGTTTCGGAATTTTTGAGTTTTGGAGTTTCGGAGTTTCGGAGTTTTGGAGTTTTGCGGTTTTGGAGTTTTGGAGTTTCGAATTTTCAGTTTCGGATTTTTGGAGTTTTCGAGTTTTCGAGATTTGGAGTTTCGGCGTTTTGGAGATTCGGAGTCTTGGAGTGTCGGAATTTTGTAGTTTTGTAGTTTTGGAGTTTGGGAGTTTAGGAGTGTTGGAGTTTTGGAGCTTTGGAGTTTTGGAGTTTTTGAGTTTTTTAGTTTTAGATTTTTGCACTTTTGGAGTTTTGGAGTTTCGGAGTTTTGGAGTTTCAGAGTTTTCGAGGTTCAGGGTTGTGGAGTTTCGGAATTTTTGAGTTTTGGAGTTTCGGAGTTTTGGAGTTTTGGAGTTTCGAATTTTCAGTTTCGGATTTTTGGAGTTTTGGAGTTTCGGAGATTTGGAGTTTTGGCGTTTTGGAGATTCGGAATCTTGGAGTTTCGGAATTTTGTAGTTTTGTAGTTTTGCAGTGTCAGAGTTCTGGAGTGTTGGAGCTTTGGAGTTTTGGAGTTTATGAGTTTTTGAGTTTTGGATTTTTGCACTTTTGGAGTTTTGGAGTTTTGGAGTTTTGGAGTTTCGGAGTTTCGGAGCTTTGGAGTTTCAGAGTTTTGGAGGTTCAGGGTTGTGGAGTTTCGGAATTTTTGAGTATTGGAGTTCCGGAGTTTCGGAGTTTTGGAGAATTGCAGTTTTGAGTTTTGGAGATTAGAATTTTCAGAGTTTCGGATTTTTGGAGTTTTGGAGTTCCGGAGATTTGGAGTTTCAGAGTTTTGGAGGTTCAGGGTTGTGGAGTTTCGGAATTTTTGAGTTTTGGAGTTTCGGAGTTTCGGAGTTTTGGAGTATTGCAGTTTTGGAATTTTGGAGCTTTGGAGTTTCGAATTTTCAGAGTTTGGGATTTTTGGTGTTTTGGAGTTTTGGAGATTTGGAGTTTTGGCATTTTGGAGATTCGGAATTTTGGAGTTTCGGAATTTTGTAGTTTTGTAGTTTTGGAGTGTCAGAGTTTTGGAGTGTTGGAGTTTTGGAGCTTTGGAGTTTTGGAGTTTTTGAGTTTTGGATTTTTGCACTTTTGGAGTTTTGGAGTTTTGGAGTTTTGGAGTTTCGGAGTTTCGGAGTTTCGGAGTATTCGAGTTTCAGAGTTTTGGAGGTTCAGGGTTGTGGAGTTTCGGAATTTTTTAGTTTTGGAGTTTCGGAGTTTCGGAGTTTTGGAATATTGCAGTTTTGGAATTTTGGAGTTTTGGAGTTTCGAATTTTCAGAGTTTCGGATTTTTGGAGTTTTGGAGTTTCGGAGATTTGGAGTTTTGGCGTTTTGGAGATTCGGAATCTTGGAGTTTCGGAATTTTGTAGTTTTGTAGTTTTGGAGTGTCAGAGTTTTGGAGTGTTGGAGTTTTGGAGCTTTGGAGTTTTGGAGTTTTTGAGTTTTTGAGTTTTGGATTTTGACACTTTTGGAGTTTTGGAGTTTCGGAGTTTCGGAGTTTTGTAGTTTCAGAGTTTTGGAGGTTCAGGGTTGTGGAGTTTCGGAATTTTTGAGTATTGGAGTTTCGGAGTTTCGGAGTTTCGGAGTTTTGGAGTTTTGGAGTTTTGGAGTTTCGAATTTTCAGTTTCGGATTTTTGGAGTTTTGGAGTTTTGGAGATTTGGAGTTTTGGCGTTTTGGAGATTCGGAATCTTGGAGTTTCGGAATTTTGTAGTTTTGTAGTTTTGGAGTGTCAGAGTTCTGGAGTGTTGGAGCTTTGCAGTTTTGGAGTGTCAGAGGTTTGGAGTGTTGGAGTTTTGGAGTTTTGGAGTTTTGGAGTTTCGGAGTTTCGGAGTTTTGGAGTTTCAGAGTTTTGGAGGTTCAGGGTTGTGGAATTTCGGAATTTTTTAGTTTTGGAGTTTCGGAGTTTTGGAGTTTTGGAGTTTTTGAGTTTTTGAGTTTTTGAGATTTGGATTTTTGCACTTTTGGAGTTTTGGAGTTTCGGAGTTTCGGAGGTTCAGGGTTGTGGAGTTTCGGAATTTTTGAGTATTGGAGTTTCGGAGTTTCGGAGTTTTGGAGAATTGCAGTTTTGGAGTTTTGGAGTTTCGAATTTTCAGTTTCGGATTTTTGGAGTTTTGGAGTTTCGGAGTTTTGGAGTTTCAGTTTTCGAGGTTCAGGGTTGTGGAGTTTCGGAATTTTTGAGTTTTGGAGTTTCGGAGTTTCGGAGTTTCGGAGTTTTGGAGTTTTGGAGTTTCGGAGATTTGGAGTTTTGGCGTTTTGGAGATTCGGAATCTTGGAGTTTCGGAATTTTGTAGTTTTGTAGTTTTCGAGTGTCGGAGTTTTGGAGTGTTGGAGTTTTGGAGCTTTGGAGTTTTGGAGTTTTTGAGTTTTGGAGTTTTGGATTTTTGCACTTTTGGAGTTTTGGAGTTTCAGAGTTTTGGAGGTTCAGGGTTGTGGAGTTTCGGAATTTTTGAGTTTTGGAGTTTCGGAGTTCGGAGTATTGGAGAATTGCAGTTTTGGAGTTTTGGGGTTTTGGAGATTCGAATTTTCAGAGTTTCGGATTTTTGGAGTTTTGGAGTTTCGGAGTTTCGGAGTTTTGGAGTTTCAGAGTTTTCGAGGTTCAGGGTTGTGGAGTTTCGGAATTTTTGAGTTTTGGAGTTTCGGAGTTTTGGAGTTTCGGAGTTTTGGAGTTTCAGAGTTTTCGAGGTTCAGGGTTGTGGAGTTTCGGAATTTTTGAGTTTTGGAGTTTCGGAGTTTTGGAGTTTTAGTGTTTTGGAGTTTCGAATTTTCTGAGTTTCGGATTTTTGGAGTTTTGGAGTTCCGGAGATTTGGAGTTTCAGAGTTTTGGAGGTTCAGGGTTGTGGAGTTTCGGAATTTTTGAGTTTTGGAGTTTCGGAGTTTCGGAGTTTTGGAGTATTGCAGTTTTGGAATTTTGGAGTTTTGGAGTTTCGAATTTTCAGAGTTTGGGATTTTTGGTGTTTTGGAGTTTTGGAGATTTGGAGTTTTGGAGTGTCAGAGTTTTGGAGTGTTGGAGTTTTGGAGCTTTGGAGTTTTGGAGTTTTTGAGTTTTGGATTTTTGCACTTTTGGAGTTTTGGAGTTTTGGAGTTTTGGAGTTTCGGAGTTTCGGAGTTTCGGAGTATTCGAGTTTCAGAGTTTTGGAGGTTCAGGGTTGTGGAGTTTCGGAATTTTTGAGTTTTGGAGTTTCGGAGTTTCGGAGTTTTGGAATATTGCAGTTTTGGAATTTTGGAGTTTTGGAGTTTCGAATTTTCAGAGTTTCGGATTTTTGGAGTTTTGGAGTTTCGGAGATTTGGAGTTTTGGCGTTTTGGAGATTCGGAATCTTGGAGTTTCGGAATTTTGTAGTTTTATAGTTTTGGAGTGTCAGAGTTTTGGAGTGTTGGAGTTTTGGAGCTTTGGAGTTTTGGAGTTTTTGAGTTTTTGAGTTTTGGATTTTGACACTTTTGGAGTTTTGGAGTTTTGGAGTTTCGGAGTTTCGGAGTTTTGTAGTTTCAGAGTTTTGGAGGTTCAGGGTTGTGGAGTTTCGGAATATTTGAGTATTGGAGTTTCGGAGTTTTGGAGAATTGCAGTTTTGGAGTTTTGGAGTTTCGAATTTTCAGAGTTTCGGATTTTTGGAGTTTTGGAGTTTTGGAGATTTGGAGTTTTGTGCGTTTTGGAGATTCGGAATCTTGGAGTTTCGGAATTTTGTAGTTTTGTAGTTTTCGAGTGTCGGAGTTTTGGAGTGTTGGAGTTTTGGAGCCTTGGAGTTTTGGAGTTTTTGAGTTTTGGAGTTTTGGATTTTTGCAAATTTGGAGTTTTGGAGTTTTGGAGTTTCGGAGTTTTGGAGTCTCAGAGTTTTGGAGGTTCAGGGTTGTGGAGTTTCGGAATTTTTGAGTTTTGGAGTTTCGGAGTTTCAGAGTTTTGGAGTTTCGGAGATTTGGAGTTTTGGCGTTTTGGAGATTCGGGGTCTTGGAGTTTCGGAATTTTGCAGTTTTGTAGTTTTGGAGTGTCGGAGTTTTGGAGTGTTGGAGTTTTGGAGTTTCGGAGTTTCGGAGTTTTGGAGTTTCAGACTTTTCGAGGTTCAGGGTTGTGGAATTTCGGAATTTTTGAGTTTTGGAGTTTCGGAGTTCCGGAGTTTCGGAGTTTTGGAGTTTTGCAGTTTCGGAGTTTTTGTGTTTTGGAGTTTCGGAGTTTTGGAGTTTCAGAGTTTTCGAGGTTCAGGGTTGTGGAGTTTCGGAATTTTTGAGTTTTGGAGTTTCGGAGTTTTGGAGTTTTGGTGTTTTGGAGTTTCGAATTTTCAGAGTTTCGGATTTTTGGAGTTTTGGAGTTCCGGAGATTTGGAGTTTCAGAGTTTTGGAGGTTCAGGGTTGTGGAGTTTCGGAATTTTTGAGTTTTGGAGTTTCGGAGTTTTGGAGTTTTGGAGCTTTGGAGTTTCGGAGTTTCGGAGTTTCAGAGTTTTAGAGGTTCAGGGTTGTGGAGTTTCGGAATTTTTGAGTTTTGGAGTTTCGGAGTTTCGGAGTTTTGGAGTTTTGGAGTTTCAGAGTTTTGGAGGTTCAGGGTTGTGGAGTTTCGGAATTTTTGAGTTTTGGAGTTTCGGAGTTTTGGAGCATTGCAGTTTTGGAGTTCTGGAGTTTTGGAGTTTGGAATTTTCAGTTTCGGATTTTTGGAGTTTTGGAGTTTCGGAGATTTGGAGTTTTGGCGTTTTGGAGATTCGGAATCTTGGAGTTTCGGAATTTTGTAGTTTTGTAGTTTTGGAGTGTCAGAGTTTTGGAGTGTTGGAGTTTTGGAGCTTTGGAGTTTTTGAGTTTTGGATTTTTGCACTTTTGGAGTTTTGGAGTTTCGGAGTTTCGGAGTTTTGGAGTTTCAGAGTTTTGGAGGTTCAGGGTTGTGGAGTTTCGGAATTTTTGAGTATTGGAGTTTCGGAGTTTTGGAGAATTGCAGTTTTGGAGTTTTGGAGTTTCGAATTTTCAGAGTTTCGGATTTTTGGAGTTTTGGAGTTTTGGAGTTTTGGAGTTTCAGAGTTTTCGAGGTTCAGGGTTGTGGAGTTTCGGAATTTTTGAGTTTTGGAGTTTCGGAGTTTCGGAGTTTTGGAGTTTTGGAGTTTCGGAGATTTGGAGTTTTGGCGTATTGGAGATTCGGAATCTTGGAGTTTCGGAATTTTGTAGTTTTGTAGTTTTCGAGTGTCGGAGTTTTGGAGTGTTGGAGTTTTGGAGCTTTGGAGTTTTGGAGTTTTTGAGTTTTGGATTTTTGCACTTTTGGAGTTTTGGAGTTTCAGAGTTTTGGAGGTTCAGGGTTGTGGAGTTTCGGAATTTTTGAGTTTTGGAGTTTCGGAGTTTCGGAGTTTTGGAGAATTGCAGTTTTGGAGTTTTGGGGTTTTGGAGTTTCGAATTTTCAGTTTCGGATTTTTGGAGTTTTGGAGTTTCGGAGTTTCGGAGTTTTGGAGTTTCAGAGTTTTCGAGGTTCAGGGTTGTGGAGTTTCGGAATTTTTGGAGTTTTGGAGTTTCGGAGTTTCGGAGTTTTGGAGTTTTGGAGTTTTGGAGTTTCGAATTTTCAGAGTTTCGGATTTTTGGAGTTTTGGAGTTTCGGAGATTCGGAGTTTTGGCGTTTTGGAGATTCGGAATCTTGGAGTTTCGGAATTTTGTAGTTTTGTAGTTTTGGAGTGTCAGAGTTCTGGAGTGTTGGAGCTTTGGAGTTTTGGAGTTTATGAGTTTTTGAGTTTTGGATTTTTGCACTTTTGGAGTTTTGGAGTTTTGGAGTTTTGGAGTTTCGGAGTTTTGGAGTTTCAGAGTTTTGGAGGTTCAGGGTTGTGGAGTTTCGGAATTTTTGAGTATTGGAGTTCCGGAGTTTCGGAGTTTTGGAGAATTGCAGTTTTGGAATTTTTGTAGTTTCGAATTTTCAGAGTTTCGGATTTTTGGAGTTTTGGAGTTTCGGAGTTTCGGAGTTTTGGAGTTTCAGACTTTTCGAGGTTCAGGGTTGTGGAATTTCGGAATTTTTGAGTTTTGGAGTTTCGGAGTTCCAGAGTTTCGGAGTTTTGGAGTTTCGGAGTTTTGGAGTTTCAGAGTTTTCGAGGTTCAGGGTTGTGGAGTTTCGGAATTTTTGAGTTTTGGAGTTTCGGAGTTTCGGAGTTTTGGAGTTTCAGAGTTTTGGAGGTTCAGGGTTGTGGAGTTTCGGAATTTTTGAGTTTTGGAGTTTCGGAGTTTTGGAGTTTTGGAGTTTCGGAGTTTCGGAGTTTCAGAGTTTTCGAGGTTCAGGGTTGTGGAGTTTCGGAATTTTTGAGTTTTGGAGTTTCGGAGTTTCGGAGTTTTGGAGTTTCAGAGTTTTGGAGGTTCAGGGTTGTGGAGTTTCGGAATTTTTGAGTTTTGGAGTTTCGGAGTTTTGGAGCATTGCAGTTTTGGAGTTCTGGAGTTTTGGAGTTTGGAATTTTCAGAGTTTCGGATTTTTGGAGTTTTGGAGTTTCGGAGATTTGGAGTTTTGGCGTTTTGGAGATTCGGAATCTTGGAGTTTCGGAATTTTGTAGTTTTGTAGTTTTGGAGTGTCAGAGTTTTGGAGTGTTGGAGTTTTGGAGCTTTGGAGTTTTTGAGTTTTGGATTTTTGCACTTTTGGAGTTTTGGAGTTTCGGAGTTTCGGAGTTTTGGAGTTTCAGAGTTTTGGAGGTTCAGGGTTGTGGAGTTTCGGAATTTTTGAGTATTGGAGTTTCGGAGTTTTGGAGAATTGCAGTTTTGGAGTTTTGGAGTTTCGAATTTTCAGAGTTTCGGATTTTTGGAGTTTTGGAGTTTTGGAGTTTCAGAGTTTTCGAGGTTCAGGGTTGTGGAGTTTCGGAATTTTTGAGTTTTGGAGTTTCGGAGTTTCGGAGTTTTGGAGTTTTGGAGTTTCGGAGATTTGGAGTTTTGGCGTATTGGAGATTCGGAATCTTGGAGTTTCGGAATTTTGCAGTTTTGTAGTTTTCGAGTGTCGGAGTTTTGGAGTGTTGGAGTTTTGGAGCTTTGGAGTTTTGGAGTTTTTGAGTTTTGGATTTTTGCACTTTTGGAGTTTTGGAGTTTCAGAGTTTTGGAGGTTCAGGGTTGTGGAGTTTCGGAATTTTTGAGTTTTGGAGTTTCGGAGTTTCGGAGTTTTGGAGAATTGCAGTTTTGGAGTTTTGGGGTTTTGGAGTTTCGAACTTTCAGAGTTTCGGATTTTTGGAGTTTTGGAGTTTCGGAGTTTCGGAGTTTTGGAGTTTCAGAGTTTTCGAGGTTCAGGGTTGTGGAGTTTCGGAATTTTTGAGTTTTGGAGTTTCGGAGTTTCGGAGTTTTGGAGTTTTGGAGTTTTGGAGTTTCGAATTTTCAGAGTTTCGGATTTTTGGAGTTTTGGAGTTTCGGAGATTTGGAGTTTTGGCGTTTTGGAGATTCGGAATCTTGGAGTTTCGGAATTTTGTAGTTTTGTAGTTTTGGAGTGTCAGAGTTCTGGAGTGTTGGAGCTTTGGAGTTTTGGAGTTTATGAGTTTTTGAGTTTTGGATTTTTGCACTTTTGGAGTTTTGGAGTTTTGGAGTTTTGGAGTTTCGGAGTTTTGGAGATCCAGAGTTTTGGAGGTTCAGGGTTGTGGAGTTTCGGAATTTTTGAGTATTGGAGTTCCGGAGTTTCGGAGTTTTGGAGAATTGCAGTTTTGGAATTTTTGTAGTTTCGAATTTTCAGAGTTTCGGATTTTTGGAGTTTTGGAGTTTCGGAGTTTCGGAGTTTTGAGTTTCAGACTTTTCGAGGTTCAGGGTTGTGGAATTTCGGAATTTTTGAGTTTTGGAGTTTCGGAGTTCCAGAGTTTCGGAGTTTTGGAGTTTCGGAGTTTTGGAGTTTCAGAGTTTTCGAGGTTCAGGGTTGTGGAGTTTCGGAATTTTTGAGTTTTGGAGTTTCGGAGTTTTGGAGTTTTGGTGTTTTGAGTTTCGAATTTTCAGAGTTTCGGATTTTTGGAGTTTTGGAGTTCCGGAGATTTGGAGTTTCAGAGTTTTGGAGGTTCAGGGTTGTGGAGTTTCGGAATTTTTGAGTTTTGGAGTTTCGGAGTTTTGGAGTTTTGGAGTTTCGGAGTTTCGGAGTTTCAGAGTTTTCGAGGTTCAGGGTTGTGGAGTTTCGGAATTTTTGAGTTTTGGAGTTTCGGAGTTTCGGAGTTTTGGAGTTTCAGAGTTTTGGAGGTTCAGGGTTGTGGAGTTTCGGAATTTTTGAGTTTTGGAGTTTCGGAGTTTTGGAGTTTTGGTGTTTTGGAGTTTCGAATTTTCAGAGTTTCGGATTTTTGGAGTTTTGGAGTTCCGGAGATTTGGAGTTTCAGAGTTTTGGAGGTTCAGGGTTGTGGAGTTTCGGAATTTTTGAGTTTTGGAGTTTCGGAGTTTTGGAGTTTTGGAGTTTCGGAGTTTCAGAGTTTTCGAGGTTTAGGGTTGTGGAGTTTCGGAATTTTTGAGTTTTGGAGTTTCGGAGTTTTGGAGTTTTGGAGTTTCGGAGTTTTGGAGTTTCAGAGTTTTCGAGTTTCAGGGTTGTGGAGTTTCGGAATTTTTGAGTTTTGGAGTTTCGGAGTTTTGGAGTTTTGGTGTTTTGGAGTTTCGAATTTTCAGAGTTTCGGATTTTTGGAGTTTTGGAGTTCTGGAGATTTGGAGTTTCAGAGTTTTGGAGGTTCAGGGTTGTGGAGTTTCGGAATTTTTGAGTTTTGGAGTTTCGGAGTTTTGGAGTTTTGGAGTTTCGGAGTTTCGGAGTTTCAGAGTTTTCGAGGTTCAGGGTTGTGGAGTTTCGGAATTTTTGAGTTTTGGAGTTTCGGAGTTTCGGAGTTTTGGAGTTTTGTATTTTTGGAGTGTCGGAGTTTTGGAGTGTTGGAGTTTTGGAGCTTTGGAGCTTTGGAGTTTCGGAGTTTTGGAGTTTCAGAGTTTTGGAGGTTCAGGGTTGTGGAGTTTCGGAATTTTTGAGTATTGGAGTTTCGGAGTTTCGGAGTTTCGGAGTTTTGGAGTTTTGGAGTTTTGGAGTTTCGAATTTTCAGAGTTTCGGATTTTTGGAGTTTTGGAGTTTTGGAGATTTGGAGTTTTGGCGTTTTGGAGATTCGGAATCTTGGAGTTTCGGAATTTTGTAGTTTTGTAGTTTTGGAGTGTCAGAGTTCTGGAGTGTTGGAGCTTTGCAGTTTTGGAGTGTCAGAGGTTTGGAGTGTTGGAGTTTTGGAGTTTTGGAGTTTTGGAGTTTCGGAGTTTCGGAGTTTTGGAGTTTCAGAGTTTTGGAGGTTCAGGGTTGTGGAATTTCGGAATTTTTGAGTTTTGGAGTTTCGGAGTTTTGGAGTTTTGGAGTTTTTGAGTTTTTGAGTTTTTGAGATTTGGATTTTTGCACTTTTGGAGTTTTGGAGTTTCGGAGTTTCGGAGGTTCAGGGTTGTGGAGTTTCGGAATTTTTGAGTATTGGAGTTTCGGAGTTTCGGAGTTTTGGAGAATTGCAGTTTTGGAGTTTTGGAGTTTCGAATTTTCAGTTTCGGATTTTTGGAGTTTTGGAGTTTCGGAGTTTTGGAGTTTCAGTTTTCGAGGTTCAGGGTTGTGGAGTTTCGGAATTTTTGAGTTTTGGAGTTTCGGAGTTTCGGAGTTTCGGAGTTTTGGAGTTTTGGAGTTTCGGAGATTTGGAGTTTTGGCGTTTTGGAGATTCGGAATCTTGGAGTTTCGGAATTTTGTAGTTTTGTAGTTTTCGAGTGTCGGAGTTTTGGAGTGTTGGAGTTTCGGAGCTTTGGAGTTTTGGAGTTTTTGAGTTTTGGAGTTTTGGATTTTTGCACTTTTGGAGTTTTGGAGTTTCAGAGTTTTGGAGGTTCAGGGTTGTGGAGTTTCGGAATTTTTGAGTTTTGGAGATTCGGAGTTTCGGAGTATTGGAGAATTGCAGTTTTGGAGTTTTGGGGTTTTGGAGATTCGAATTTTCAGAGTTTCGGATTTTTGGAGTTTTGGAGTTTCGGAGTTTCGGAGTTTTGGAGTTTCAGAGTTTTCGAGGTTCAGGGTTGTGGAGTTTCGGAATTTTTGAGTTTTGGAGTTTCGGAGTTTTGGAGTTTCGGAGTTTTGGAGTTTCAGAGTTTTCGAGGTTCAGGGTTGTGGAGTTTCGGAATTTTTGAGTTTTGGAGTTTCGGAGTTTTGGAGTTTTAGTGTTTTGGAGTTTCGAATTTTCAGAGTTTCGGATTTTTGGAGTTTTGGAGTTCCGGAGATTTGGAGTTTCAGAGTTTTGGAGGTTCAGGGTTGTGGAGTTTCGGAATTTTTGAGTTTTGGAGTTTCGGAGTTTCGGAGTTTTGGAGTATTGCAGTTTTGGAATTTTGGAGTTTTGGAGTTTCGAATTTTCAGAGTTTGGGATTTTTGGTGTTTTGGAGTTTTGGAGATTTGGAGTTTTGGAGTGTCAGAGTTTTGGAGTGTTGGAGTTTTGGAGCTTTGGAGTTTTGGAGTTTTTGAGTTTTGGATTTTTGCACTTTTGGAGTTTTGGAGTTTTGGAGTTTTGGAGTTTCGGAGTTTCGGAGTTTCGGAGTATTCGAGTTTCAGAGTTTTGGAGGTTCAGGGTTGTGGAGTTTCGGAATTTTTGAGTTTTGGAGTTTCGGAGTTTCGGAGTTTTGGAATATTGCAGTTTTGGAATTTTGGAGTTTTGGAGTTTCGAATTTTCAGAGTTTCGGATTTTTGGAGTTTTGGAGTTTCGGAGATTTGGAGTTTTGGCGTTTTGGAGATTCGGAATCTTGGAGTTTCGGAATTTTGTAGTTTTATAGTTTTGGAGTGTCAGAGTTTTGGAGTGTTGGAGTTTTGGAGCTTTGGAGTTTTGGAGTTTTTGAGTTTTTGAGTTTTGGATTTTGACACTTTTGGAGTTTTGGAGTTTTGGAGTTTCGGAGTTTCGGAGTTTTGTAGTTTCAGAGTTTTGGAGGTTCAGGGTTGTGGAGTTTCGGAATATTTGAGTATTGGAGTTTCGGAGTTTCGGAGTTTTGGAGAATTGCAGTTTTGGAGTTTTGGAGTTTCGAATTTTCAGAGTTTCGGATTTTTGGAGTTTTGGAGTTTTGGAGATTTGGAGTTTTGTGCGTTTTGGAGATTCGGAATCTTGGAGTTTCGGCATTTTGTAGTTTTGTAGTTTTCGAGTGTCGGAGTTTTGGAGTGTTGGAGTTTTGGAGCCTTGGAGTTTTGGAGTTTTTGAGTTTTGGAGTTTTGGATTTTTGCAAATTTGGAGTTTTGGAGTTTTGGAGTTTCAGAGTTTTGGAGTTTCGGAGATTTGGAGTTTTGGCGTTTTGGAGATTCGGGGTCTTGGAGTTTCGGAATTTTGCAGTTTTGTAGTTTTGGAGTGTCGGAGTTTTGGAGTGTTGGAGTTTTGGAGTTTCGGAGTTTCGGAGTTTTGGAGTTTCAGACTTTTCGAGGTTCAGGGTTGTGGAATTTCGGAATTTTTGAGTTTTGGAGTTTCGGAGTTCCGGAGTTTCGGAGTTTTGGAGTTTTGCAGTTTCGGAGTTTTTGAGTTTTGGAGTTTCGGAGTTTTGGAGTTTCAGAGTTTTCGAGGTTCAGGGTTGTGGAGTTTCGGAATTTTTGAGTATTGGAGTTCCGGAGTTTCGGAGTTTTGGAGAATTGCAGTTTTGGAATTTTTGTAGTTTCGAATTTTCAGAGTTTCGGAATTTTTGAGTTTTGGAGTTTCGGAGTTTCGGAGTTTTGGAGTTTCAGACTTTTCGAGGTTCAGGGTTGTGGAATTTCGGAATTTTTGAGTTTTGGAGTTTCGGAGTTCCAGAGTTTCGGAGTTTTGGAGTTTCGGAGTTTTGGAGTTTCAGAGTTTTCGAGGTTCAGGGTTGTGGAGTTTCGGAATTTTTGAGTTTTGGAGTTTCAGAGTTTTGGAGTTTTGGTGTTTTGGAGTTTCGAATTTTCAGAGTTTCGGATTTTTGGAGTTTTGGAGTTCCGGAGATTTGGAGTTTCAGAGTTTTGGAGGTTCAGGGTTGTGGAGTTTCGGAATTTTTGAGTTTTGGAGTTTCGGAGTTTTGGAGTTTTGGAGTTTCGGAGTTTTGGAGTTTCAGAGTTTTCGAGGTTCAGGGTTGTGGAGTTTCGGAATTTTTGAGTTTTGGAGTTTCGGAGTTTCGGAGTTTTGGAGTTTCAGAGTTTTGGAGGTTCAGGGTTGTGGAGTTTCGGAATTTTTGAGTTTTGGAGTTTCGGAGTTTTGGAGTTTTGGTGTTTTGGAGTTTCGAATTTTCAGAGTTTCGGATTTTTGGAGTTTTGGAGTTCCGGAGATTTGGAGTTTCAGAGTTTTGGAGGTTCAGGGTTGTGGAGTTTCGGAATTTTTGAGTTTTGGAGTTTCGGAGTTTTGGAGTTTTGGAGTTTCGGAGTTTCAGAGTTTTCGAGGTTTAGGGTTGTGGAGTTTCGGAATTTTTGAGTTTTGGAGTTTCGGAGTTTTGGAGTTTTGGAGTTTCGGAGTTTTGGAGTTTCAGAGTTTTCGAGGTTCAGGGTTGTGGAGTTTCGGAATTTTTGAGTTTTGGAGTTTCGGAGTTTTGGAGTTTTGGTGTTTTGGAGTTTCGAATTTTCAGAGTTTCGGATTTTTGGAGTTTTGGAGTTCTGGAGATTTGGAGTTTCAGAGTTTTGGAGGTTCAGGGTTGTGGAGTTTCGGAATTTTTGAGTTTTGGAGTTTCGGAGTTTTGGAGTTTTGGAGTTTCGGAGTTTCGGAGTTTCAGAGTTTTCGAGGTTCAGGGTTGTGGAGTTTCGGAATTTTTGAGTTTTGGAGTTTCGGAGTTTCGGAGTTTTGGAGTTTCGGAGTTTTGGAGTTTCGGAGTTTTGGAGTATTGCAGTTTTGGAATTTTGGAGTTTTGGAGTTTCGAATTTTCAGAGTTTCGGATTTTTGGAGTTTTGGAGTTTCAGAGATTTGGAGTTTTGGCGTTTTCGAGATTCGGAATCTTGGAGTTTCGGAATTTTGTAGTTTTGTATTTTTGGAGTGTCGGAGTTTTGGAGTGTTGGAGTTTTGGAGCTTTGGAGCTTTGGAGTTTCGGAGTTTTGGAGTTTCAGAGTTTTGGAGGTTCAGGGTTGTGGAGTTTCGGAATTTTTGAGTTTTGGAGTTTCGGAGTTTTGGAGTTTTGGTGTTTTGGAGTTTCGAATTTTCAGAGTTTCGCATTTTTGGAGTTTTGGAGTTCCGGAGATTTGGAGTTTCAGAGTTTTGGAGGTTCAGGGTTGTGGAGTTTCGGAATTTTTGAGTTTTGGAGTTTCGGAGTTTTGGAGTTTTGGAGTTTCGGAGTTTCAGAGTTTTCGAGGTTTAGGGTTGTGGAGTTTCGGAATTTTTGAGTTTTGGAGTTTTGGAGTTTTGGAGTTTGAGAGTTTTGGAGATTTGGAGTTTTGGCATTTTGGAGATTCGGAATTTTGGAGTTTCGGAATTTTGTAGTTTTGTAGTTCTGGAGTGTTGGAGCTTTGGAGTTTTGGAGTTTATGAGTTTTTGAGTTTTGGATTTTTGCACTTTTGGAGTTTTGGAGTTTTGGAGTTTCGGAGTTTTGGAGTTTCAGAGTTTTGGAGGTTCAGGGTTGTGGAGTTTCGGAATTTTTGAGTTTTGGAGTTTCGGAGTTCCAGAGTTTCGGAGTTTTGGAGAATTGCAGTTTTGGAATTTTTGTAGTTTCGAATTTTCAGAGTTTCGGATTTTTGGAGTTTTGGAGTTTCGGAGTTTCGGAGTTTTGGAGTTTCAGACTTCTCGAGGTTCAGGGTTGTGGAATTTCGGAATTTTTGAGTTTTGGAGTTTCGGAGTTCCAGAGTTTCGGAGTTTTGGAGTTTTGCAGTTTCGGAGTTTTGGAGTTTTGGAGTTTCGGAGTTTCGAATTTTCAGTTTCGGATTTTTGGAGTTTTGGAGTTCCGGAGATTTGGAGTTTCAGAGTTTTGGAGGTTCAGGGTTGTGGAGTTTCGGAATTTTTGAGTTTTCGAGTTTCGGAGTTTTGGAGTTTTGGAGTTTCGGAGTTTCGGAGTTTCAGAGTTTTCGAGGTTCAGGGTTGTGGAGTTTCGGAATTTTTGAGTTTTGGAGTTTCGGAGTTTTGGAGTTTTGGAGTTTCAGAGTTTTGGAGGTTCAGGGTTGTGGAGTTTCGGAATTTTTGAGTTTTGGAGTTTCGGAGTTTCGGAGTTTCGGAGTTTTGGAGTATTGCAGTTTTGGAATTTTGGAGTTTTGGAGTTTCGAATTTTCAGTTTCGGATTTTTGGAGTTTTGGAGTTTCAGAGAATTGGAGTTTTGGCGTTTTCGAGATTCGGAATCTTGGAGTTTCGGAATTTTGTAGTTTTGTAGTTTTGGAGTGTTGGAGTTTTGGAGCTTTGGAACTTTGGAGTTTTTGAGTTTTTGAGTTTTTGAGTTTTGGATTTTTGCACTTTTTGAAATTTGTAGTTTTGGAGTTTTGGAGTTTCGGAGTTTCGGAGTTTCGGAGTTTTGGAGTTTCAGAGTTTTGGAGGTTCAGGGTTGTGGAGTTTCGGAATTTTTGAGTTTTGGAGTTTCGGAGTTTTGGAGTTTTGGTGTTTTGGAGTTTCGAATTTTCAGTTTCGGATTTTTGAAGTTTTGGACTTCCGGAGATTTGGAGTTTCAGAGTTTTGGAGGTTCAGGGTTGTGGAGTTTCGGAATTTTTGAGTTTTGGAGTTTCGGAGTTTTGGAGTTTCGGAGTTTCAGAGTTTTCGAGGTTTAGGGTTGTGGAGTTTCTTGAATTTTTGAGTTTTGGAGTTTCGGAGTTTTGGAGTTTCGGAGTTTTGGAGTTTTGCAGTTTCGGAGTTTTGGAGTTTCAGTTTTCGAGGTTCAGGGTTGTGGAGTTTCGGAATTTTTGAGTTTTGGAGTTTCGGAGTTTTGGAGTTTTGGTGTTTTGGAGTTTCGAATTTTCAGAGTTTCGGATTTTTGGAGTTTTGGAGTTCCGGAGATTTGGAGTTTCAGAGTTTTGGAGGTTCAGGGTTGTGGAGTTTCGGAATTTTTTACTTTTGGAGTTTCGGAGTTTTGGAGTTTTGGAGTTTCGGAGTTTCGGAGTTTCAGAGTTTTGGAGGTTCAGGGTTGTGGAGTTTCGGAATTTTTGAGTTTTGGAGTTTCGGAGTTTCGGAGTTTTGGAGTATTGCAGTTTTGGAATTTTGGAGTTTTGGAGTTTGGAATTTTCAGAGTTTCGGATTTTTGGAGTTTTGGAGTTTCAGAGATTTGGAGTTTTGGCGTTTTCGAGATTCGGAATCTTGGAGTTTCGGAATTTTGTAGTTTTGTAGTTTTGGAGTGTCGGAGTTTTGGAGTGTTGGAGTTTTGGAGCTTTGGAGCTTTGGAGTTTTGGAGTTTTTGAGTTTTTGAGTTTTGGATTTTTGCACTTTTTGAAATTTGGAGTTTTGGAGTTTTGGAGTTTCGGAGTTTCGCAGTTTTGGAGTTTCAGAGTTTTGGAGGTTCAGGGTTGTGGAGTTTCGGAATTTTTGAGTTTTGGAGTTTCGGAGTTTTGGAGTTTTGGTGTTTTGGAGTTTCGAATTTTCAGAGTTTCGGATTTTTGGAGTTTTGGAGTTCCGGAGATTTGGAGTTTCAGAGTTTTGGAGGTTCAGGGTTGTGGAGTTTCGGAATTTTTGAGTTTTGGAGTTTCGGAGTTTTGGAGTTTCAGAGTTTTGGAGGTTCAGGGTTGTGGAGTTTCGGAATTTTTGAGTTTTTCAGTTTCGGAGTTTCGGAGTTTTGGAGTATTGCAGTTTTGGAATTTTGGAGTTTTGGAGTTTCGAATTTTCAGAGTTTGGGATTTTTGGAGTTTTGGAGTTTTGGAGATTTGGAGTTTTGGCATTTTGGAGATTCGGAATTTTGGAGTTTCGGAATTTTGTAGTTTTGTAGTTTTGGAGTGTCGGAGTTTTGGAGTGTTGGAGTTTTGGAGCTTTGGAGTTTTGGAGTTTTTGAGTTTTGGAGTTTTGGATTTTTGCACTTTTGGAGTTTTGGAGTTTTGGAGTTTTGGAGTTTCGGAGTTTCGGAGTTTCGGAGTATTGGAGTTTCAGAGTTTTGTAGGTTCAGGGTTGTGGAGTTTCGGAATTTTTGAGTTTTGGAGTTTCGGAGTTTCGGAGTTTTGGAGTATTGCACTTTTGGAATTTTGGAGTTTTGGAGTTTCGAATTTTCAGAGTTTCGGATTTTTGGAGTTTTGGAGTTCCGGAGATTTGGAGTTTCAGAGTTTTGGAGGTTCAGGGTTGTGGAGTTTCGGAATTTTTGAGTTTTGGAGTTTCGGAGTTTTGGAGTTTTGGAGTTTCGGAGTTTCAGAGTTTTCGAGGTTTAGGGTTGTGGAGTTTCGGAATTTTTGAGTTTTGGAGTTTCGGAGTTTTGGAGTTTTGGAGTTTCGGAGTTTTGGAGTTTCAGAGTTTTCGAGGTTCAGGGTTGTGGAGTTTCGGAATTTTTGAGTTTTGGAGTTTCGGAGTTTTGGAGTTTTGGTGTTTTGGAGTTTCGAATTTTCAGAGTTTCGGATTTTTGGAGTTTTGGAGTTCTGGAGATTTGGAGTTTCAGAGTTTTGGAGGTTCAGGGTTGTGGAGTTTCGGAATTTTTGAGTTTTGGAGTTTCGGAGTTTTGGAGTTTTGGAGTTTCGGAGTTTCGGAGTTTCAGAGTTTTCGAGGTTCAGGGTTGTGGAGTTTCGGAATTTTTGAGTTTTGGAGTTTCGGAGTTTCGGAGTTTTGGAGTTTCGGAGTTTTGGAGTTTCGGAGTTTTGGAGTATTGCAGTTTTGGAATTTTGGAGTTTTGGAGTTTCGAATTTTCAGAGTTTCGGATTTTTGGAGTTTTGGAGTTTCAGAGATTTGGAGTTTTGGCGTTTTCGAGATTCGGAATCTTGGAGTTTCGGAATTTTGTAGTTTTGTATTTTTGGAGTGTCGGAGTTTTGGAGTGTTGGAGTTTTGGAGCTTTGGAGCTTTGGAGTTTCGGAGTTTTGGAGTTTCAGAGTTTTGGAGGTTCAGGGTTGTGGAGTTTCGGAATTTTTGAGTTTTGGAGTTTCGGAGTTTTGGAGTTTTGGTGTTTTGGAGTTTCGAATTTTCAGAGTTTCGCATTTTTGGAGTTTTGGAGTTCCGGAGATTTGGAGTTTCAGAGTTTTGGAGGTTCAGGGTTGTGGAGTTTCGGAATTTTTGAGTTTTGGAGTTTCGGAGTTTTGGAGTTTTGGAGTTTCGGAGTTTCAGAGTTTTCGAGGTTTAGGGTTGTGGAGTTTCGGAATTTTTGAGTTTTGGAGTTTTGGAGTTTTGGAGTTTCAGAGTTTTGGAGGTTCAGGGTTGTGGAGTTTCGGAATTTTTGAGTTTTGCAGTTTCGGAGTTTCGGAGTTTTGGAGTATTGCAGTTTTGGAATTTTGGAGTTTTGGAGTTTCGAATTTTCAGAGTTTAGGATTTTTGGAGTTTTGGAGTTTTGGAGATTTGGAGTTTTGGCATTTTGGAGATTCGGAATTTTGGAGTTTCGGAATTTTGTAGTTTTGTAGTTCTGGAGTGTTGGAGCTTTGGAGTTTTGGAGTTTATGAGTTTTTGAGTTTTGGATTTTTGCACTTTTGGAGTTTTGGAGTTTTGGAGTTTCGGAGTTTTGGAGTTTCAGAGTTTTGGAGGTTCAGGGTTGTGGAGTTTCGGAATTTTTGAGTTTTGGAGTTTCGGAGTTCCAGAGTTTCGGAGTTTTGGAGAATTGCAGTTTTGGAATTTTTGTAGTTTCGAATTTTCAGAGTTTCGGATTTTTGGAGTTTTGGAGTTTCGGAGTTTCGGAGTTTTGGAGTTTCAGACTTCTCGAGGTTCAGGGTTGTGGAATTTCGGAATTTTTGAGTTTTGGAGTTTCGGAGTTCCAGAGTTTCGGAGTTTTGGAGTTTTGCAGTTTCGGAGTTTTGGAGTTTTGGAGTTTCGGAGTTTCGAATTTTCAGTTTCGGATTTTTGGAGTTTTGGAGTTCCGGAGATTTGGAGTTTCAGAGTTTTGGAGGTTCAGGGTTGTGGAGTTTCGGAATTTTTGAGTTTTCGAGTTTCGGAGTTTTGGAGTTTTGGAGTTTCGGAGTTTCGGAGTTTCAGAGTTTTCGAGGTTCAGGGTTGTGGAGTTTCGGAATTTTTGAGTTTTGGAGTTTCGGAGTTTTGGAGTTTTGGAGTTTCAGAGTTTTGGAGGTTCAGGGTTGTGGAGTTTCGGAATTTTTGAGTTTTGGAGTTTCGGAGTTTCGGAGTTTCGGAGTTTTGGAGTATTGCAGTTTTGGAATTTTGGAGTTTTGGAGTTTCGAATTTTCAGTTTCGGATTTTTGGAGTTTTGGAGTTTCAGAGAATTGGAGTTTTGGCGTTTTCGAGATTCGGAATCTTGGAGTTTCGGAATTTTGTAGTTTTGTAGTTTTGGAGTGTTGGAGTTTTGGAGCTTTGGAGCTTTGGAGTTTTTGAGTTTTTGAGTTTTTGAGTTTTGGATTTTTGCACTTTTTGAAATTTGTAGTTTTGGAGTTTTGGAGTTTCGGAGTTTCGGAGTTTCGGAGTTTTGGAGTTTCAGAGTTTTGGAGGTTCAGGGTTGTGGAGTTTCGGAATTTTTGAGTTTTGGAGTTTCGGAGTTTTGGAGTTTTGGTGTTTTGGAGTTTCGAATTTTCAGTTTCGGATTTTTGAAGTTTTGGACTTCCGGAGATTTGGAGTTTCAGAGTTTTGGAGGTTCAGGGTTGTGGAGTTTCGGAATTTTTGAGTTTTGGAGTTTCGGAGTTTTGGAGTTTCGGAGTTTCAGAGTTTTCGAGGTTTAGGGTTGTGGAGTTTCTTGAATTTTTGAGTTTTGGAGTTTCGGAGTTTTGGAGTTTCGGAGTTTTGGAGTTTTGCAGTTTCGGAGTTTTGGAGTTTCAGTTTTCGAGGTTCAGGGTTGTGGAGTTTCGGAATTTTTGAGTTTTGGAGTTTCGGAGTTTTGGAGTTTTGGTGTTTTGGAGTTTCGAATTTTCAGAGTTTCGGATTTTTGGAGTTTTGGAGTTCCGGAGATTTGGAGTTTCAGAGTTTTGGAGGTTCAGGGTTGTGGAGTTTCGGAATTTTTTACTTTTGGAGTTTCGGAGTTTTGGAGTTTTGGAGTTTCGGAGTTTCGGAGTTTCAGAGTTTTGGAGGTTCAGGGTTGTGGAGTTTCGGAATTTTTGAGTTTTGGAGTTTCGGAGTTTCGGAGTTTTGGAGTATTGCAGTTTTGGAATTTTGGAGTTTTGGAGTTTGGAATTTTCAGAGTTTCGGATTTTTGGAGTTTTGGAGTTTCAGAGATTTGGAGTTTTGGCGTTTTCGAGATTCGGAATCTTGGAGTTTCGGAATTTTGTAGTTTTGTAGTTTTGGAGTGTCGGAGTTTTGGAGTGTTGGAGTTTTGGAGCTTTGGAGCTTTGGAGTTTTGGAGTTTTTGAGTTTTTGAGTTTTGGATTTTTGCACTTTTTGAAATTTGGAGTTTTGGAGTTTTGGAGTTTCGGAGTTTCGCAGTTTTGGAGTTTCAGAGTTTTGGAGGTTCAGGGTTGTGGAGTTTCGGAATTTTTGAGTTTTGGAGTTTCGGAGTTTTGGAGTTTTGGTGTTTTGGAGTTTCGAATTTTCAGAGTTTCGGATTTTTGGAGTTTTGGAGTTCCGGAGATTTGGAGTTTCAGAGTTTTGGAGGTTCAGGGTTGTGGAGTTTCGGAATTTTTGAGTTTTGGAGTTTCGGAGTTTTGGAGTTTCAGAGTTTTGGAGGTTCAGGGTTGTGGAGTTTCGGAATTTTTGAGTTTTTCAGTTTCGGAGTTTCGGAGTTTTGGAGTATTGCAGTTTTGGAATTTTGGAGTTTTGGAGTTTCGAATTTTCAGAGTTTGGGATTTTTGGAGTTTTGGAGTTTTGGAGATTTGGAGTTTTGGCATTTTGGAGATTCGGAATTTTGGAGTTTCGGAATTTTGTAGTTTTGTAGTTTTGGAGTGTCGGAGTTTTGGAGTGTTGGAGTTTTGGAGCTTTGGAGTTTTGGAGTTTTTGAGTTTTGGAGTTTTGGATTTTTGCACTTTTGGAGTTTTGGAGTTTTGGAGTTTTGGAGTTTCGGAGTTTCGGAGTTTCGGAGTATTGGAGTTTCAGAGTTTTGTAGGTTCAGGGTTGTGGAGTTTCGGAATTTTTGAGTTTTGGAGTTTCGGAGTTTCGGAGTTTTGGAGTATTGCAGTTTTGGAATTTTGGAGTTTTGGAGTTTCGAATTTTCAGAGTTTCGGATTTTTGGAGTTTTGGAGTTTCGGAGATTTGGAGTTTTGGCGTTTTGGAGATTCGGAATCTTGGAGTTTCGGAATTTTGTAGTTTTGTTGTTTTGGAGTGTCAGAGTTTTGGAGTGTTGGAGTTTTGGAGCTTTGGAGTTTTGGAGTTTTTGAGTTTTTGAGTTTTGGATTTTGACACTTTTGGAGTTTTGGAGTTTTGGAGTTTCGGAGTTTCGGAGTTTCGGAGTTTTGGAGTTTCAGAGTTTTGGAGGTTCAGGGTTGTGGATTTTCGGAATTTTTGAGTATTGGAGTTTCGGAGTTTTGGAGAATTGCAGTTTTGGAGTTTTGGAGTTTCGAATTTTCAGAGTTTCGGATTTTTGGAGTTTTGGAGTTTCGGAGATTTGGAGATTTGTGCGTTTTGGAGATTCGGAATCTTGGAGTTTCGGAATTTTGTAGTTTTGTAGTTTTCGAGTGTCGGAGTTTTGGAGTGTTGGAGTTTTGGAGCCTTGGAGTTTTGGAGTTTTTGAGTTTTGGAGTTTTGGATTTTTGCAAATTTGGAGTTTTGGAGTTTCGGAGTTTTGGAGTCTCAGAGTTTTGGAGGTTCAGGGTTGTGGAGTTTCGGAATTTTTAAATTTTGGAGTTTCGGAGTTTCGGAGTTTTGGAGTTTCGGAGATTTGGAGTTTTGGCGTTTTGGAGATTCGGGGTCTTGGAGTTTCGGAATTTTGCAGTTTTGTAGTTTTGGAGTGTCGGAGTTTTGGAGTGTTGGAGTTTTGGAGTTTCGGAGTTTCGGAGTTTTGGAGTTTCAGAGTTTCAGAGTTCTGGAGGTTCAGGGTTGTGGAGTTTCGGAATTTTTGAGTTTTGGAGTTTCGGAGTTTCGGAGTTTTGGAGTTTTGTGGTTTTGGAGTTTTGGAGTTTCGAATTTTCAGTTTCGGATTTTTGGAGTTTTCGAGTTTTCGAGATTTGGAGTTTCGGCGTTTTCGAGATTCGGAGTCTGGGAGTGTTGGAATTTTGTAGTTTTGTAGTTTTGGAGTGTCGGAGTTTTGGAGTGTTGGAGTTTTGGAGCTTTGGAGTTTTTGAGTTTTTTAGTCTTGGATTTTTGCACTTTTGGAGTTTTGGAGTTTTGGAGTTTCGGAGTTTCGGTGTTTTGGAGTTTCAGAGTTTTGGAGGTTCAGGGTTGTGGAGTTTCGGAATTTTTGAGTATTGGAGTTCCGGAGTTTCGGAGTTTTGGAGAATTGCAGTTTTGGAATTTTTGTAGTTTCGAATTTTCAGAGTTTCGGATTTTTGGAGTTTTGGAGTTTCGGAGTTTCGGAGTTTTGGAGTTTCAGACTTTTCGAGGTTCAGGGTTGTGGAATTTCGGAATTTTTGAGTTTTGGAGTTTCGGAGTTCCAGAGTTTCGGAGTTTTGGAGTTTTGCAGTTTCGGAGTTTTGGAGTTTTGGAGTTTCGGAGTTTTGGAGTTTCAGAGTTTTCGAGGTTCAGGGTTGTGGAGTTTCGGAATTTTTGAGTTTTGGAGTTTCGGAGTTTTGGAGTTTTGGTGTTTTGGAGTTTCGAATTTTCAGAGTTTCGGATTTTTGGAGTTTTGGAGTTCCGGAGATTTGGAGTTTCAGAGTTTTGGAGGTTCAGGGTTGTGGAGTTTCGGAATTTTTGAGTTTTGGAGGTTTGGAGTTTTGGAGTTTTGGAGTTTCGGAGTTTCGGAGTTTCAGAGTTTTCGAGGTTCAGGGTTGTGGAGTTTCGGAATTTTTGAGTTTTGGAGTTTCAGAGTTTCGGAGTTTTGGAGTTTCAGAGTTTTGGAGGTTCAGGGTTGTGGAGTTTCGGAATTTTTGAGTTTTGGAGTTTCGGAGTTTCGGAGTTTTGGAGTATTGCAGTTTTGGAATTTTGGAGTTTTGGAGTTTCGAATTTTCAGAGTTTCGGATTTTTGGAGTTTTGGAGTTCAGAGAATTGGAGTTTTGGCGTTTTCGAGATTCGGAATCTTGGAGTTTCGGAATTTTGTAGTTTTGTAGTTTTGGAGTGTCGGAGTTTTGGAGTGTTGGAGTTTTGGAGCTTTGGAGTTTTGGAGTTTTTGAGTTTTTGAGTTTTGGATTTTTGCACTTTTTGAAATTTGGAGTTTTGGAGTTTCGGAGTTTCGGAGTTTTGGAGTTTCAGAGTTTTGGAGGTTCAGGGTTGTGGAGTTCCGGAATTTTTGAGTTTTGGAGTTTCGGAGTTTTGGAGTTTTGGAGTTTTGGTGTTTTGGAGTTTCGAATTTTCAGAGTTTCGGATTTTTGGAGTTTTGGAGTTCCGGAGATTTGGAGTTTCAGAGTTTTGGAGGTTCAGGGTTGTGGAGTTTCGGAATTTTTGAGTTTTGGAGTTTCGGAGTTTTGGAGTTTTGGAGTTTCGGAGTTTCAGAGTTTTCGAGGTTTAGGGTTGTGGAGTTTCGGAATTTTTGAGTTTTGGAGTTTCGGAGTTTTGGAGTTTTGGAGTTTCGGAGTTTTGGAGTTTCAGAGTTTTCGAGGTTCAGGGTTGTGGAGTTTTGGAATTTTTGAGTTTTGGAGTTTCGGAGTTTTGGAGTTTTGGTGTTTTGGAGTTTCGAATTTTCAGAGTTTCGGATTTTTGGAGTTTTGGAGTTCCGGAGATTTGGAGTTTCAGAGTTTTGGAGGTTCAGGGTTGTGGAGTTTCGGAATTTTTGAGTTTTGGAGTTTCGGAGTTTTGGAGTTTTGGAGTTTCGGAGTTTCGGACTTTCAGAGTTTTCGAGGTTCAGGGTTGTGGAGTTTCGGAATTTTTGAGTTTTGGAGTTTCGGAGTTTCGGAGTTTTGGAGTTTCAGAGTTTTGGAGGTTCAGGGTTGTGGAGTTTCGGAATTTTTGAGTTTTGGAGTTTCGGAGTTTCGGAGTTTCGGAGTTTTGGAGTATTGCAGTTTTGGAATTTTGGAGTTTTGGAGTTTCGAATTTTCAGAGTTTCGGATTTTTGGAGTTTTGGAGTTTCAGAGATTTGGAGTTTTGGCGTTTTCGAGATTCGGAATCTTGGAGTTTCGGAATTTTGTAGTTTTGTAGTTTTGGAGTGTCGGAGTTTTGGAGTGTTGGAGTTTTGGAGCTTTGGAGCTTTGGAGTTTTGGAGTTTTTGAGTTTTTGAGTTTTGGATTTTTGCACTTTTTGAAATTTGGAGTTTTGGAGTTTTGGAGTTTCGGAGTTTCGGAGTTTTGGAGTTTCAGAGTTTTGGAGGTTCAGGGTTGTGGAGTTTCGGAATTTTTGAGTTTTGGAGTTTCGGAGTTTTGGAGTTTTGGTGTTTTGGAGTTTCGAATTTTCAGAGTTTCGCATTTTTGGAGTTTTGGAGTTTCAGAGTTTTGGAGGTTCAGGGTTGTGGAGTTTCGGAATTTTTGAGTTTTGGAGTTTCGGAGTTTCGGAGTTTTGGAGTATTGCAGTTTTGGAATTTTGGAGTTTTGGAGTTTCGAATTTTCAGAGTTTGGGATTTTTGGAGTTTTGGAGTTTTGGAGATTTGGAGTTTTGGCATTTTGGAGATTCGGAATTTTGGAGTTTCGGAATTTTGTAGTTTTGTAGTTCTGGAGTGTTGGAGCTTTGGAGTTTTGGAGTTTATGAGTTTTTGAGTTTTGCATTTTTGCACTTTTGGAGTTTTGGAGTTTTGGAGTTTCGGAGTTTCGGAGTTTTGGAGTTTCAGAGTTTTGGAGGTTCAGGGTTGTGGAGTTTCGGAATTTTTGAGTATTGGAGTTCCGGAGTTTCGGAGTTTTGGAGAATTGCAGTTTTGGAATTTTTGTAGTTTCGAATTTTCAGAGTTTCGGATTTTTGGAGTTTTGGAGTTTCGGAGTTTCGGAGTTTTGGAGTTTCAGACTTTTCGAGGTTCAGGGTTGTGGAATTTCGGAATTTTTGAGTTTTGGAGTTTCGGAGTTCCAGAGTTTCGGAGTTTTGGAGTTTTGCAGTTTCGGAGTTTTGGAGTTTTGGAGTTTCGAATTTTCAGTTTCGGATTTTTGGAGTTTTGGAGTTCCGGAGATTTGGAGTTTCAGAGTTTTGGAGGTTCAGGGTTGTGGAGTTTCGGAATTTTTGAGTTTTGGAGTTTCGGAGTTTTGGAGTTTTGGAGTTTCGGAGTTTCGGAGTTTCAGAGTTTTCGAGGTTCAGGGTTGTGGAGTTTCGGAATTTTTGAGTTTTGGAGTTTCGGAGTTTCGGAGTTTTGGAGTTTTGGAGTTTCAGAGTTTTGGAGGTTCAGGGTTGTGGAGTTTCGGAATTTTTGAGTTTTGGAGTTTCGGAGTTTCGGAGTTTTGGAGTATTGCAGTTTTGGAATTTTGGAGTTTTGGAGTTTCGAATTTTCAGAGTTTCGGATTTTTGGAGTTTTGGAGTTTCAGAGAATTGGAGTTTTGGCGTTTTCGAGATTCGGAATCTTGGAGTTTCGGAATTTTGTAGTTTTGTAGTTTTGGAGTGTCGGAGTTTTGGAGTGTTGGAGTTTTGGAGCTTTGGAGCTTTGGAGTTTTGGAGTTTTTGAGTTTTTGAGTTTTGGATTTTTGCACTTTTTGAAATTTGGAGTTTTGGAGTTTTGGAGTTTCGGAGTTTCGGAGTTTTGGAGTTTCAGAGTTTTGGAGGTTCAGGGTTGTGGAGTTTCAGAATTTTTGAGTTTTGGAGTTTCGGAGTTTTGGAGTTTTGGTGTTTTGGAGTTTCGAATTTTCAGAGTTTCGGATTTTTGAAGTTTTGGAGTTCCGGAGATTTGGAGTTTCAGAGTTTTGGAGGTTCAGGGTTGTGGAGTTTCGGAATTTGAGTTTTGGAGTTTCGGAGTTTTGGAGTTTTGGAGTTTCGGAGTTTCAGAGTTTTCGAGGTTTAGGGTTGTGGAGTTTCGGAATTTTTGAGTTTTGGAGTTTCGGAGTTTTGGAGTTTCGGAGTTTTGGAGTTTTGGAGTTTCGGAGTTTCGGAGTTTCAGTGTTTTAGAGGTTCAGGGTTGTGGAGTTTCGGAATTTTTGAGTTTTGGAGTTTCGGAGTTTCGGAGTTTTGGAGTTTTGGAGTTTCAGAGTTTTGGAGGTTCAGGGTTGTGGAGTTTCGGAATTTTTGAGTTTTGGAGTTTCGGAGTTTCGGAGTTTTGGAGTATTGCAGTTTCGGAATTTTGGAGTTTTGGAGTTTCGAATTTTCAGTTTCGGATTTTTGGAGTTTTGGAGTTTCAGAGAATTGGAGTTTTGGCGTTTTCGAGATTCGGAATCTTGGAGTTTCGGAATTTTGTAGTTTTGTAGTTTTGGAGTGTCGGAGTTTTGGAGTGTTGGAGTTTTGGAGCTTTGGAGCTTTGGAGTTTTGGAGTTTTTGAGTTTTTGAGTTTTGGATTTTTCACTTTTTGAAATTTGGAGTTTTGGAGTTTTGGAGTTTCGGTTTCGGAATTTTGGAGTTTCAGAGTTTTGGAGGTTCAGGGTTGTGGAGTTTCGGAATTTTTGAGTTTTGGAGTTTCGGAGTTTTGGAGCATTGCAGTTTTGGAGTTCTGGAGTTTTGGAGTTTGGAATTTTCAGAGTTTCGGATTTTTGGAGTTTTGGAGTTTCAGAGATTTGGAGTTTTGGCCTTTTGGAGATTCGGGGTCTTGGAGTTTCGGAATTTTGTAGTTTTGCAGTTCTGGAGTGTCGGAGGTTTGGAGTGTTGGAGTTTTGGAGTTTTGGAGTTTTGGAGTTTCGGAGTTTTGGAGTTTCAGAGTTTTGGAGGTTCAGGGTTGTGGAATTTCGGAATTTTTGAGTTTTGGAGTTTCGGAGTTTTGGAGTATTGCAGTTTTGGAATTTTGGAGTTTTGGAGTTTCGAATTTTCAGAGTTTCGGATTTTTGTAGTTTTGGAGTTTCGGAGATTTGGAGTTTTGGCGTTTTGGAGATTCGGAATCTTGGAGTTTCGGAATTTTGTAGTTTTGTAGTTTTGGAGTGTCAGAGTTTTGGAGTGTTGGAGTTTTGGAGCTTTGGAGTTTTGGAGTTTTTGAGTTTTGGAGTTTTGGATTTTTGCACTTTTGGAGTTTTGGAGTTTCAGAGTTTTGGAGGTTCAGGGTTGTGGAGATTCGGAATTTTTGAGTTTTGGAGTTTCGGAGTTTCGGAGTTTTGGAGAATTGCAGTTTTGGAGTTTTGGGGTTTTGGAGTTTCGAATTTTCAGAGTTTCGGATTTTTGGAGTTTTGGAGTTTCGGAGTTTCGGAGTTTTGGAGTTTCAGAGTTTTCGAGGTTCAGGGTTGTGGAGTTTCGGAATTTTTGAGTTTTGGAGTTTCGGAGTTTCGGAGTTTCGGAGTTTTGGAGTTTTGGAGTTTTGGAGTTTTGGAGTTTCGAATTTTCAGTTTCGGATTTTTGGAGTTTTGGAGTTTCGGAGATTTGGAGTTTTGGCGTTTTGGAGATTCGGAATCTTGGAGTTTCGGAATTTTGTAGTTTTGTAGTTTTGGAGTGTCAGAGTTCTGGAGTGTTGGAGATTTGGAGTTTTGGAGTTTTTGAGTTTTGGAGTTTTGGATTTTTGCACTTTTGGAGTTTTGGAGTTTTGGAGTTTTGGAGTTTCAGAGTTTCGGAGTTTCGGAGTTTTGGAGTTTCAGAGTTTTGGAGGTTCAGGGTTGTGGAGTTTCGGAATTTTTGAGTTTTGGAGTTTCGGAGTTTCGGAGTTTTGGAGTATTGCAGTTTTGGAATTTTGGAGTTTTGGAGTTTCGGAGATTTGGAGTTTTGGCGTTTTGGAGATTCGGAATCTTAGAGTTTCGGAATTTTGTAGTTTTGTAGTTTTGGAGTGTCAGAGTTTTGGAGTGTTGGAGTTTTGGAGCTTTGGAGTTTTTGAGTTTTTGAGTTTTTGAGTTTTGGATTTTGACACTTTTGGAGTTTTGGAGTTTTGGAGTTTCGGAGTTTCGGAGTTTTGGAGTTTCAGAGTTTTGGAGGTTCAGGGTTGTGGAGTTTCGGAATTTTTGAGTTTTGGAGTTTCGGAGTTTCGGAGTTTTGGAGTATTGCAGTTTTGGAATTTTGGAGTTTTGGAGTTTCGAATTTTCAGAGTTTGGGATTTTTGGAGTTTTGGAGTTTTGGAGATTTGGAGTTTTGGCATTTTGGAGATTCGGAATTTTGGAGTTTCGGAATTTTGTAGTTTTGTAGTTTATAGTGTCGGAGTTTTGGAGTGTTGGAGTTTTGGAGCTTTGGAGTTTCGGAGTTTTTGAGTTATGGAGTTTTGGATTTTTGCACTTTTGGAGTTTTGGAGTTTTGGAGTTTTGGAGTTTCGGAGTTTCGGAGTTTCGGAGTATTCGAATTTCAGAGTTTTGGAGGATCAGGGTTGTGGAGTTTCGGAATTTTTGAGTTTTGGAGTTTCGGAGTTTCGGAGTTTTGGAGTATTGCAGTTTTGGAATTTTGGAGTTTTGGAGTTTCGAATTTTCAGTTTCGGATTTTTGGAGTTTTGGAGTTTCGGAGATTTGGAGTTTTTGCGTTTTGGAGATTCGGAATCTTGGAGTTTCGGAATTTTGTAGTTTTGTAGTTTTGGAGTGTCAGAGTTTTGGAGTGTTGGAGTTTTGGAGCTTTGGAGTTTTTGAGTTTTTGAGTTTTTGAGTTTTGGATTTTGACACTTTTGGAGTTTTGGAGTTTTGGAGTTTCAGAGTTTTGGAGTTTCAGAGTTTTGGAGGTTCAGGGTTGTGGAGTTTCGGAATTTTTGAGTATTGGAGTTTCGGAGTTTCGGAGTTTTGGAGAATTGCAGTTTTGGAGTTTTGGAGTTTCGAATTTTCAGAGTTTCGGATTTTTGGAGTTTTGGAGTTTCGGAGATTTGGAGTTTTGTGCGTTTTGGAGATTCGGAATATTGGAGTTTCGGAATTTTGTAGTTTTGTAGTTTTCGAGTGTCGGAGTTTTGGAGTGTTGGAGTTTTGGAGCCTTGGAGTTTTGGAGTTTTTGAGTTTTGGAGTTTTGGATTTTTGCAAATTTGGAGTTTTGGAGTTTTGGAGTTTCGGAGTTTTGGAGTCTCAGAGTTTTGGAGGTTCAGGGTTGTGGAGTTTCGGAATTTTTGAGTTTTGGAGTTTCGGAGTTTCAGAGTTTTGGAGTTTCGGAGTTTTGGAGTTTCGGAGTTTCGGAGTTTTGGAGTTTCAGACTTTTCGAGGTTCAGGGTTGTGGAATTTCGGAATTTTTGAGTTTTGGAGTTTCGGAGTTCCGGAGTTTCGGAGTTTTGGAGTTTTGCAGTTTCGGAGTTTTGGAGTTTTGGAGTTTCGGAGTTTTGGAGTTTCATAGTTTTCGAGGTTCAGGGTTGTGGAGTTTCGGAATTTTGGAGTTTTGGAGTTTCGGAGTTTCGGAGTTTCGGAGTATTCGAATTTCAGAGTTTTGGAGGATCAGGGTTGTGGAGTTTCGGAATTTTTGAGTTTTGGAGTTTCGGAGTTTCGGAGTTTTGGAGTATTGCAGTTTTGGAATTTTGGAGTTTTGGAGTTTCGAATTTTCAGAGTTTCGGATTTTTGGAGTTTTGGAGTTTCGGAGATTTGGAGTTTTTGCGTTTTGGAGATTCGGAATCTTGGAGTTTCGGAATTTTGTAGTTTTGTAGTTTTGGAGTGTCAGAGTTTTGGAGTGTTGGAGTTTTGGAGCTTTGGAGTTTTGGACTTTTTGAGTTTTTGAGTTTTGGATTTTGACACATTTGGAGTTTTGGAGTTTTGGAGTTTCGGAGTTTCGGAGTTTCGGAGTTTCAGAGTTTTGGAGTTTCAGAGTTTTGGAGGTTCAGGGTTGTGGAGTTTCGGAATTTTTGAGTATTGGAGTTTCGGAGTTTTGGAGAATTGCAGTTTTGGAGTTTTGGAGTTTCGAATTTTAGGAGTTTCGGATTTTTGGAGTTTTGGAGTTTCGGAGATTTGGAGTTTTGTGCGTTTTGGAGATTCGGAATATTGGAGTTTCGGAATTTTGTAGTTTTGTAGTTTTCGAGTGTCGGAGTTTTGGAGTGTTGGAGTTTTGGAGCCTTGGAGTTTTGGAGTTTTTGAGTTTTGGAGTTTTGGATTTTTGCAAATTTGGAGTTTTGGAGTTTTGGAGTTTCGGAGTTTTGGAGTCTCAGAGTTTTGGAGGTTCAGGGTTGTGGAGTTTCGGAATTTTTGAGTTTTGGAGTTTCGGAGTTTCAGAGTTTTGGAGTGTTGGAGTTTTGGAGTTTCGGAGTTTCGGAGTTTTGGAGTTTCAGACTTTTCGAGGTTCAGGGTTGTGGAATTTCGGAATTTTTGAGTTTTGGAGTTTCGGAGTTCCGGAGTTTCGGAGTTTTGGAGTTTTGCAGTTTCGGAGTTTTGGAGTTTTGGAGTTTCGGAGTTTTGGAGTTTCAGAGTTTTCGAGTTCAGGGTTGTGGAGTTTCGGAATTTTTGAGTTTTGGAGTTTCGGAGTTTTGGAGTTTTGGTGTTTTGGAGTTTCGAATTTTCAGAGTTTCGGATTTTTGGAGTTTTGGAGTTCCGGAGATTTGGAGTTTCAGAGTTTTGGAGGTTCAGGGTTGTGGAGTTTCGGAATTTTTGAGTTTTGGAGTTTCGGAGTTTTGGAGTTTTGGAGTTTCGGAGTTTCGGAGTTTCAGTGTTTTAGAGGTTCAGGGTTGTGGAGTTTCGGAATTTTTGAGTTTTGGAGTTTCGGAGTTTCTGAGTTTTGGAGTTGTGGAGTTTCAGAGTTTTGGAGGTTCAGGGTTGTGGAGTTTCGGAATTTTTGAGTTTTTGAGTTTCGGAGTTTCGGAGTTTTGGAGTATTGCAGTTTTGGAATTTTGGAGTTTTGGAGTTTCGAATTTTCAGTTTCGGATTTTTGGAGTTTTGGAGTTTCAGAGAATTGGATTTTGGCGTTTTCGAGATTCGGAATCTTGGAGTTTCGGAATTTTGTAGTTTTGTAGTTTTGGAGTGTCGGAGTTTTGGAGTGTTGGAGTTTTGGAGCTTTGGAGCTTTGGAGTTTGGAGTTTTTGAGTTTTTGAGTTTTGGATTTTTCACTTTTTGAAATTTGGAGTTTTGGAGTTTTGGAGTTTCGGAGTTTCGGAGTATTCGAGTTTCAGAGTTTTGGAGGTTCAGGGTTGTGGAGTTTCGGAATTTTTGAGTTTTGGAGTTTCGGAGTTTCGGAGTTTTGGAGTATTGCAGTTTTGGAATTTTAGAGTTTTGGAGTTTCGAATTTTCAGAGTTTCGGATTTTTGGAGTTTTGGAGTTTCGGAGATTTGGAGTTTTGGCGTTTTGGAGATTCGGAATCTTGGAGTTTCGGAATTTTGTAGTTTTGTAGTTTTGGAGTGTCAGAGTTTTGGGGTGTTGGAGTTTTGGAGCTTTGGAGTTTTGGAGTTTTTGAGTTTTTGAGTTTTGGATTTTGACACTTTTGGAGTTTTGGAGTTTTGGAGTTTCGGAGTTTCGGAGTTTCGGAGTTTTGGAGTTTCAGAGTTTTGGAGGTTCAGGGTTGTGGAGTTTCGGAATTTTTGAGTATTGGAGTTTCGGAGTTTCGGAGTTTTGGAGAATTGCAGTTTTGGAGTTTTGGAGTTTCGAATTTTCAGAGTTTCGGATTTTTGGAGTTTTGGAGTTTCGGAGATTTGGAGTTTTGTGCGTTTTGGAGATTCGGAATCTTGGAGTTTCGGAATTTTGTAGTTTTGTAGTTTTCGAGTGTCGGAGTTTTGGAGTGTTGGAGTTTTGGAGCCTTGGAGTTTTGGAGTTTTGGAGTTTTTGAGTTTTGGAGTTTTGGATTTTTGCAAATTTGGAGTTTTGGAGTTTCGGAGTTTTGGAGTCTCAGAGTTTTGGAGGTTCAGGGTTGTGGAGTTTCGGAATTTTTGAGTTTTGGAGTTTCGGAGTTTCGGAGTTTTGGAGTTTCGGAGATTTGGAGTTTTGGCGTTTTGGAGATTCGGGGTCTTGGAGTTTCGGAATTTTGCAGTTTTGTAGTTTTGGAGTGTCGGAGTTTTGGAGTTTTGGAGTTTTGCAGTTTCAGAGTTTCGGAGTTTTGGAGTTTCGGAGATTTGGAGTTTATGCGTTTTGGAGATTCGGGGTCTTGGAGTTTCGGAATTTTGCAGTTTTGTAGTTTTGGAGTGTCGGAGTTTTGGAGTGTTGGAGTTTTGGAGTTTCGGAGTTTCGGAGTTTTGGAGTTTCAGAGTTTCAGAGTTCTGGAGGTTCAGGGTTGTGGAGTTTCGGAATTTTTGAGTTTTGGAGTTTCGGAGTTTCGGAGTTTTGGAGTTTTGGAGTTTCGGAGATTTGGAGTTTTGTGCGTTTTGGAGATTCGGAATATTGGAGTTTCGGAATTTTGTAGTTTTGTAGTTTTCGAGTGTCGGAGTTTTGGAGTGTTGGAGTTTTGGAGCCTTGGAGTTTTGGAGTTTTTGAGTTTGGGAGTTTTGGATTTTTGCAAATTTGGAGTTTTGGAGTTTTGGAGTTTCGGAGTTTTGGAGTCTCAGAGTTTTGGAGGTTCAGGGTTGTGGAGTTTCGGAATTTTTGAGTTTTGGAGTTTCGGAGTTTCAGAGTTTTGGAGTGTTGGAGTTTTGGAGTTTCGGAGTTTCGGAGTTTTGGAGTTTCAGACTTTTCGAGGTTCAGGGTTGTGGAATTTCGGAATTTTTGAGTTTTGGAGTTTCGGAGTTCCGGAGTTTCGGAGTTTTGGAGTTTTGCAGTTTCGGAGTTTTGGAGTTTTGGAGTTTCGGAGTTTTGGAGTTTCAGAGTTTTCGAGTTCAGGGTTGTGGAGTTTCGGAATTTTTGAGTTTTGGAGTTTCGGAGTTTTGGAGTTTTGGTGTTTTGGAGTTTCGAATTTTCAGAGTTTCGGATTTTTGGAGTTTTGGAGTTCCGGAGATTTGGAGTTTCAGAGTTTTGGAGGTTCAGGGTTGTGGAGTTTCGGAATTTTTGAGTTTTGGAGTTTCGGAGTTTTGGAGTTTTGGAGTTTCGGAGTTTCGGAGTTTCAGTGTTTTAGAGGTTCAGGGTTGTGGAGTTTCGGAATTTTTGAGTTTTGGAGTTTCGGAGTTTCTGAGTTTTGGAGTTGTGGAGTTTCAGAGTTTTGGAGGTTCAGGGTTGTGGAGTTTCGGAATTTTTGAGTTTTGGAGTTTCGGAGTTTCGGAGTTTTGGAGTATTGCAGTTTTGGAATTTTGGAGTTTTGGAGTTTCGAATTTTCAGTTTCGGATTTTTGGAGTTTTGGAGTTTCAGAGAATTGGAGTTTTGGCGTTTTCGAGATTCGGAATCTTGGAGTTTCGGAATTTTGTAGTTTTGTAGTTTTGGAGTGTCGGAGTTTTGGAGTGTTGGAGTTTTGGAGCTTTGGAGCTTTGGAGTTTGGAGTTTTTGAGTTTTTGAGTTTTGGATTTTTCACTTTTTGAAATTTGGAGTTTTGGAGTTTTGGAGTTTCGGAGTTTCGGAGTTTCGGAGTATTCGAGTTTCAGAGTTTTGGAGGTTCAGGGTTGTGGAGTTTCGGAATTTTTGAGTTTTGGAGTTTCGGAGTTTCGGAGTTTTGGAGTATTGCAGTTTTGGAATTTTAGAGTTTTGGAGTTTCGAATTTTCAGAGTTTCGGATTTTTGGAGTTTTGGAGTTTCGGAGATTTGGAGTTTTGGCGTTTTGGAGATTCGGAATCTTGGAGTTTCGGAATTTTGTAGTTTTGTAGTTTTGGAGTGTCAGAGTTTTGGGGTGTTGGAGTTTTGGAGCTTTGGAGTTTTGGAGTTTTTGAGTTTTTGAGTTTTGGATTTTGACACTTTTGGAGTTTTGGAGTTTTGGAGTTTCGGAGTTTCGGAGTTTCGGAGTTTTGGAGTTTCAGAGTTTTGGAGGTTCAGGGTTGTGGAATTTCGGAATTTTTGAGTATTGGAGTTTCGGAGTTTCGGAGTTTTGGAGAATTGCAGTTTTGGAGTTTTGGAGTTTCGAATTTTCAGAGTTTCGGATTTTTGGAGTTTTGGAGTTTCGGAGATTTGGAGTTTTGTGCGTTTTGGAGATTCGGAATCTTGGAGTTTCGGAATTTTGTAGTTTTGTAGTTTTCGAGTGTCGGAGTTTTGGAGTGTTGGAGTTTTGGAGCCTTGGAGTTTTGGAGTTTTTGAGTTTTGGAGTTTTGGATTTTTGCAAATTTGGAGTTTTGGAGTTTTGGAGTTTCGGAGTTTTGGAGTCTCAGAGTTTTGGAGGTTCAGGGTTGTGGAGTTTCGGAATTTTTGAGTTTTGGAGTTTCGGAGTTTCAGAGTTTTGGAGTGTTGGAGTTTTGGAGTTTCGGAGTTTCGGAGTTTTGGAGTTTCAGACTTTTCGAGGTTCAGGGTTGTGGAATTTCGGAATTTTTGAGTTTTGGAGTTTCGGAGTTCCGGAGTTTCGGAGTTTTGGAGTTTTGCAGTTTCGGAGTTTTGGAGTTTTGGAGTTTTGGAGTTTCGGAGTTTTGGAGTTTCAGAGTTTTCGAGTTCAGGGTTGTGGAGTTTCGGAATTTTTGAGTTTTGGAGTTTCGGAGTTTTGGAGTTTTGGAGTTTCGGAGTTTCGGAGTTTCAGTGTTTTAGAGGTTCAGGGTTGTGGAGTTTCGGAATTTTTGAGTTTTGGAGTTTCGGAGTTTCTGAGTTTTGGAGTTGTGGAGTTTCAGAGTTTTGGAGGTTCAGGGTTGTGGAGTTTCGGAATTTTTGAGTTTTGGAGTTTCGGAGTTTCGGAGTTTTGGAGTATTGCAGTTTTGGAATTTTGGAGTTTTGGAGTTTCGAATTTTCAGTTTCGGATTTTTGGAGTTTTGGAGTTTCAGAGAATTGGAGTTTTGGCGTTTTCGAGATTCGGAATCTTGGAGTTTCGGAATTTTGTAGTTTTGTAGTTTTGGAGTGTCGGAGTTTTGGAGTGTTGGAGTTTTGGAGCTTTGGAGCTTTGGAGTTTGGAGTTTTTGAGTTTTTGAGTTTTGGATTTTTCACTTTTTGAAATTTGGAGTTTTGGAGTTTTGGAGTTTCGGAGTTTCGGAGTTTCGGAGTATTCGAGTTTCAGAGTTTTGGAGGTTCAGGGTTGTGGAGTTTCGGAATTTTTGAGTTTTGGAGTTTCGGAGTTTCGGAGTTTTGGAGTATTGCAGTTTTGGAATTTTAGAGTTTTGGAGTTTCGAATTTTCAGAGTTTCGGATTTTTGGAGTTTTGGAGTTTCGGAGATTTGGAGTTTTGGCGTTTTGGAGATTCGGAATCTTGGAGTTTCGGAATTTTGTAGTTTTGTAGTTTTGGAGTGTCAGAGTTTTGGGGTGTTGGAGTTTTGGAGCTTTGGAGTTTTGGAGTTTTTGAGTTTTTGAGTTTTGGATTTTGACACTTTTGGAGTTTTGGAGTTTTGGAGTTTCGGAGTTTCGGAGTTTTGGAGTTTCAGAGTTTTGGAGGTTCAGGGTTGTGGAGTTTCGGAATTTTTGAGTATTGGAGTTTCGGAGTTTCGGAGTTTTGGAGAATTGCAGTTTTGGAGATTTGGAGTTTCGAATTTTCAGAGTTTCGGATTTTTGGAGTTTTGGAGTTTCGGAGATTTGGAGTTTTGTGCGTTTTGGAGATTCGGAATCTTGGAGTTTCGGAATTTTGTAGTTTTGTAGTTTTCGAGTGTCGGAGTTTTGGAGTGTTGGAGTTTTGGAGCCTTGGAGTTTTGGAGTTTTTGAGTTTTGGAGTTTTGGATTTTTGCAAATTTGGAGTTTTGGAGTTTCGGAGTTTTGGAGTCTCAGAGTTTTGGAGGTTCAGGGTTGTGGAGTTTCGGAATTTTTGAGTTTTGGAGTTTCGGAGTTTCGGAGTTTTGGAGTTTCGGAGATTTGGAGTTTTGGCGTTTTGGAGATTCGGGGTCTTGGAGTTTCGGAATTTTGCAGTTTTGTAGTTTTGGAGTGTCGGAGTTTTGGAGTTTTGGAGTTTTGCAGTTTCAGAGTTTCGGAGTTTTGGAGTTTCGGAGATTTGGAGTTTATGCGTTTTGGAGATTTGGGGTCTTGGAGTTTCGGAATTTTGCAGTTTTGTAGTTTTGGAGTGTCGGAGTTTTGGAGTGTTGGAGTTTTGGAGTTTCGGAGTTTCGGAGTTTTGGAGTTTCAGAGTTTCAGAGTTCTGGAGGTTCAGGGTTGTGGAGTTTCGGAATTTTTGAGTTTTGGAGTTTCGGAGTTTTGGAGTTTTGGAGTTTCGGAGATTTGGAGTTTTGTGCGTTTTGGAGATTCGGAATATTGGAGTTTCGGAATTTTGTAGTTTTGTAGTTTTCGAGTGTCGGAGTTTTGGAGTGTTGGAGTTTTGGAGCCTTGGAGTTTTGGAGTTTTTGAGTTTTGGAGTTTTGGATTTTTGCAAATTTGGAGTTTTGGAGTTTTGGAGTTTCGGAGTTTTGGAGTCTCAGAGTTTTGGAGGTTCAGGGTTGTGGAGTTTCGGAATTTTTGAGTTTTGGAGTTTCGGAGTTTCAGAGTTTTGGAGTGTTGGAGTTTTGGAGTTTCGGAGTTTCGGAGTTTTGGAGTTTCAGACTTTTCGAGGTTCAGGGTTGTGGAATTTCGGAATTTTTGAGTTTTGGAGTTTCGGAGTTCCGGAGTTTCGGAGTTTTGGAGTTTTGCAGTTTCGGAGTTTTGGAGTTTTGGAGTTTTGGAGTTTCGGAGTTTTGGAGTTTCAGAGTTTTCGAGTTCAGGGTTGTGGAGTTTCGGAATTTTTGAGTTTTGGAGTTTCGGAGTTTTGGAGTTTTGGAGTTTCGGAGTTTCGGAGTTTCAGTGTTTTAGAGGTTCAGGGTTGTGGAGTTTCGGAATTTTTGAGTTTTGGAGTTTCGGAGTTTCTGAGTTTTGGAGTTGTGGAGTTTCAGAGTTTTGGAGGTTCAGGGTTGTGGAGTTTCGGAATTTTTGAGTTTTGGAGTTTCGGAGTTTCGGAGTTTTGGAGTATTGCAGTTTTGGAATTTTGGAGTTTTGGAGTTTCGAATTTTCAGTTTCGGATTTTTGGAGTTTTGGAGTTTCAGAGAATTGGAGTTTTGGCGTTTTCGAGATTCGGAATCTTGGAGTTTCGGAATTTTGTAGTTTTGTAGTTTTGGAGTGTCGGAGTTTTGGAGTGTTGGAGTTTTGGAGCTTTGGAGCTTTGGAGTTTGGAGTTTTTGAGTTTTTGAGTTTTGGATTTTTCACTTTTTGAAATTTGGAGTTTTGGAGTTTTGGAGTTTCGGAGTTTCGGAGTTTCGGAGTATTCGAGTTTCAGAGTTTTGGAGGTTCAGGGTTGTGGAGTTTCGGAATTTTTGAGTTTTGGAGTTTCGGAGTTTCGGAGTTTTGGAGTATTGCAGTTTTGGAATTTTAGAGTTTTGGAGTTTCGAATTTTCAGAGTTTCGGATTTTTGGAGTTTTGGAGTTTCGGAGATTTGGAGTTTTGGCGTTTTGGAGATTCGGAATCTTGGAGTTTCGGAATTTTGTAGTTTTGTAGTTTTGGAGTGTCAGAGTTTTGGGGTGTTGGAGTTTTGGAGCTTTGGAGTTTTTGAGTTTTTGAGTTTTTGAGTTTTGGATTTTGACACTTTTGGAGTTTTGGAGTTTTGGAGTTTCGGAGTTTCGGAGTTTTGGAGTTTCAGAGTTTTGGAGGTTCAGGGTTGTGGAGTTTCGGAATTTTTGAGTATTGGAGTTTCGGAGTTTCGGAGTTTTGGAGAATTGCAGTTTTGGAGATTTGGAGTTTCGAATTTTCAGAGTTTCGGATTTTTGGAGTTTTGGAGTTTCGGAGATTTGGAGTTTTGTGCGTTTTGGAGATTCGGAATCTTGGAGTTTCGGAATTTTGTAGTTTTGTAGTTTTCGAGTGTCGGAGTTTTGGAGTGTTGGAGTTTTGGAGCCTTGGAGTTTTGGAGTTTTTGAGTTTTGGAGTTTTGGATTTTTGCAAATTTGGAGTTTTGGAGTTTCGGAGTTTTGGAGTCTCAGAGTTTTGGAGGTTCAGGGTTGTGGAGTTTCGGAATTTTTGAGTTTTGGAGTTTCGGAGTTTCGGAGTTTTGGAGTTTCGGAGATTTGGAGTTTTGGCGTTTTGGAGATTCGGGGTCTTGGAGTTTCGGAATTTTGCAGTTTTGTAGTTTTGGAGTGTCGGAGTTTTGGAGTTTTGGAGTTTTGCAGTTTCAGAGTTTCGGAGTTTTGGAGTTTCGGAGATTTGGAGTTTATGCGTTTTGGAGATTCGGGGTCTTGGAGTTTCGGAATTTTGCAGTTTTGTAGTTTTGGAGTGTCGGAGTTTTGGAGTGTTGGAGTTTTGGAGTTTCGGAGTTTCGGAGTTTTGGAGTTTCAGAGTTTCAGAGTTCTGGAGGTTCAGGGTTGTGGAGTTTCGGAATTTTTGAGTTTTGGAGTTTCGGAGTTTCGGAGTTTTGGAGTTTTGTGGTTTTGGAGTTTTGGAGTTTCGAATTTTCAGTTTCGGATTTTTGGAGTTTTCGAGCTTTCGAGATTTGGAGTTTCGGCGTTTTGGAGATTCGGAGTCTGGGAGTGTCGGAATTTTGTAGTTTTGTAGTTTTGGAGTGTCGGAGTTTTGGAGTGTTGGAGTTTTGGAGCTTTGGAGTTTTTGAGTTTTTTAGTCTTGGATTTTTGCACTTTTGGAGTTTTGGAGTTTTGGAGTTTCGGAGTTTCGGAGTTTTGGAGTTTCAGACTTTTCGAGGTTCAGGGTTGTGGAATTTCGGAATTTTTGAGTTTTGGAGTTTCGGAGTTCCGGAGTTTCGGAGTTTTGGAGTTTCAGACTTTTCGAGGTTCAGGGTTGTGGAATTTCGGAATTTTTGAGTTTTGGAGTTTCGGAGTTCCGGAGTTTCGGAGTTTTGGAGTCTTGCAGTTTCGGAGTTTTGGAGTTTGGGAGTTTCGGAGTTTTGGAGTTTCAGAGTTTTCGAGGTTCAGGGTTGTGGAGTTTCGGAATTTTTGAGTTTTGGAGTTTCGGAGTTTTGGAGTTTTAGTGTTTTGGAGTTTCGAATTTTCAGTTTCGGATTTTTGGAGTTTTGGAGTTCCAGAGATTTGGAGTTTCAGAGTTTTGGAGGTTCAGGGTTGTGGAGTTTCGGAATTTTTGAGTTTTGGAGTTTTGGAGTTTCGGAGTTTCGGAGTTTCAGAGTTTTCGAGGTTCAGGGTTGTGGAGTTTCGGAATTTTTGAGTTTTGGAGTTTCGGAGTTTCGGAGTTTTGGAGTTTTGGAGTTTCAGAGTATTGGAGGTTCAGGGTTGTGGAGTTTCGGAATTTTTGAGTTTTGGAGTTTCGGAGTTTCGGAGTTTTCGAGTATTGCAGTTTTGGAATTTTGGAGTTTTGGAGTTTCGAATTTTCAGAGTTTGGGGTTTTTGGAGTTTTGGAGTTTTGGAGATTTGGAGTTTTGGCATTTTGGAGATTCGGAATTTTGGAGTTTCGGAATTTTGTAGTTTTGTAGTTTTGGAGTGTCGGAGTTTTGGAGTGTTGGAGTTTTGGAGCTTTGGAGTTTTGGAGTTTTTGAGTTTTGGAGTTTTGGATTTTTGCACTTTTGGAGTTTTGGAGTTTTAGAGTTTTGGAGTTTCGGAGTTTCGGAGTTTCGGAGTATTCGAGTTTCACAGTTTTGGAGGTTCAGGGTTGTGGAGTTTCGGAATTTTCGAGTATTGGAGTTTCGGAGTTTCGGAGTTTTGGAGAATTGCAGTTTTGGAGTTTTGGAGTTTCGAATTTTCAGAGTTTCGGATTTTTGGAGTTTTGGAGTTTCGGAGATTTGGAGTTTTGTGCGTTTTGGAGATTCGGAATCTTGGAGTTTCGGAATTTTGTAGTTTTGTAGTTTTCGAGTGTCGGAGTTTTGGAGTGTTGGAGTTTTGGAGCCTTGGAGTTTTCGAGTTTTTGAGTTTTGGAGTTATGGATTTTTGCAAATTTGGAGTTTTGGAGTTTCGGAGTTTTGGAGTCTCAGAGTTTTGGAGGTTCAGGGTTGTGGAGTTTCGGAATTTTTGAGTTTTGGAGTTTCGGAGTTTTGGAGTTTCGGAGATTTGGAGTTTTGGCGTTTTGGAGATTCGGGGTCTTGGAGTTTCGGAATTTTGCAGTTTTGTAGTTTTGGAGTGTCGGAGTTTTGGAGTGTTGGAGTTTTGGAGTTTCGGAGTTTCGGAGTTTTGGAGTTTCAGACTTTTCGAGGTTCAGGGTTGTGGAATTTCGGAATTTTTGAGTTTTGGAGTTTCGGAGTTCCGGAGTTTCGGAGTTTTGGAGTTTTGCAGTTTCGGAGTTTTGGAGTTTTGGAGTTTCGGAGTTTTGGAGTTTCAGAGTTTTCGAGGTTCAGGGTTGTGGAGTTTCGGAATTTTTGAGTTTTGGAGTTTCGGAGTTTTGGAGTTTTGGTGTTTTGGAGTTTCGAATTTTCAGAGTTTCGGATTTTTGGAGTTTTGGAGTTCCGGAGATTTGGAGTTTCAGAGTTTTGGAGGTTCAGGGTTGTGGAGTTTCGGAATTTTTGAGTTTTGGAGTTTCGGAGTTTTGGAGTTTTGGAGTTTCGGAGTTTCGGAGTTTCAGAGTTTTCGAGGTTCAGGGTTGTGGAGTTTCGGAATTTTTGAGTTTTGGAGTTTCGGAGTTTCGGAGTTTTGGAGTTTTGGAGTTTCAGAGTTTTGGAGGTTCAGGGTTGTGGAGTTTCGGAATTTTTGAGTTTTGGAGTTTCGGAGTTTCGGAGTTTTGGAGTATTGCAGTTTCGGAGTTTTGGAGTTTTGGAGTTTCGAATTTTCAGTTTCGGATTTTTGGAGTTTTGGAGTTTCGGAGATTTGGAGTTTTGGCGTTTTGGAGATTCGGAATCTTGGAGTTTCGGAATTTTGTAGTTTTGTAGTTTTGGAGTATCAGAGTTCTGGAGTGTTGGAGCTTTGCAGTTTTGGAGTTTATGAGTTTTTGAGTTTTGGATTTTTGCACTTTTGGAGTTTTGGAATTTTGGAGTTTTGGAGTTTCGGAGTTTCGGAGTTTTGGAGTTTCAGAGTTTTGGAGGTTCAGGGTTGTGGAGTTTCGGAATTTTTGAGTATTGGAGTTCCGGAGTTTCGGAGTTTTGGAGAATTGCAGTTTTGGAATTTTTGTAGTTTCGAATTTTCAGAGTTTCGGATTTTTGGAGTTTTGGAGTTTCGGAGTTTCGGAGTTTTGGAGTTTCAGACTTTTCGAGTTTCAGGGTTGTGGAATTTCGGAATTTTTGAGTTTTGGAGTTTCGGAGTTCCGGAGTTTCGGAGTTTTGGAGTTTCAGAGTTTTCGAGGTTCAGGGTTGTGGAGTTTCGGAATTTTTGAGTTTCGGAGTTTCAGAGTTTCGGAGTTTTGGAGTTTCAGAGTTTCAGAGTTCTGGAGGTTCAGGGTTGTGGAGTTTCGGAATTTTTGAGTTTTGGAGTTTCGGAGTTTTGGAGTTTTGCGGTTTTGGAGTTTTGGAGTTTCGAATTTTCAGTTTCGGATTTTTGGAGTTTTGGAGTTTTCGAGATTTGGAGTTTCGGCGTTTTGGAGATTCGGAGTCTTGGAGTGTCAGAATTTTGTAGTTTTGTAGTTTTGGAGTGTCGGAGTTTTGGAGTGTTGGAGTTTAGGAGCTTTGGAGTTTTGGAGTTTTGGAGTTTCGGAGTTTCGGAGTTTTGGAGTTTCAGAGTTTTGGAGGTTCAGGGTTGTGGAGTTTCGGAATTTTTGAGTTCTGGAGTTTCGGAGTTTTGGAGTTTTGGAGAATTGCAGTTTTGGAGTTTTGGGGTTTTGGAGTTTCGAATTTTCAGAGTTTCGGAGTTTTGGAGTTTCGGAGTTTCGGAGTTTTGGAGTTTCAGACTTTTCGAGGTTCAGGGTTGTGGAATTTCAGAATTTTTGAGTTTTGGAGTTTCGGAGTTCCGGAGTTTCGGAGTTTTGGAGTTTCAGAGTTTTCGAGGTTCAGGGTTGTGGAGTTTCGGAATTTTTGAGTTTTGGAGTTTCGGAGTTTTGGAGTTTTGGTGTTTTGGAGTTTCGAATTTTCATAGTTTCGGATTTTTAAGTTTTGGAGTTCCGGAGATTTGGAGTCTCAGAGTTTTGGAGGTTCAGGGTTGTGGAGTTTCGGAATTTTGCAGTTTTGTAGTTTTGGAGTGTCGGAGTTTTGGAGTGTTGGAGTTTTGGAGTTAAGGAGTTTCGGAGTTTTGGAGTTTCAGACTTTTCGAGGTTCAGGGTTGTGGAATTTCGGAATTTTTGAGTTTTGGAGTTTCGGAGTTCCGGAGTTTCGGAGTTTTGGAGTTTCGCAGTTTAGGAGTTTTGGAGTTTTGGAGTTTCGGTGTTTTGGAGTTTCAGAGTTTTCGAGGTTCAGGGTTGTGGAGTTTCGGAATTTTTGAGTTTTGGAGTTTCGGAGTTTTGGAGTTTTGGTGTTTTGGAGTTTCGAATTTTCAGAGTTTCGGATTTTTGGAGTTTTGGAGTTCCGGAGATTTGGAGTTTCAGAGTTTTGGAGGTTCAGGGTTGTGGAGTTTCGGAATTTTTGAGTTTTGGAGTTTCGGAGTTTTGGAGTTTTGGAGTTTCGGAGTTTCGGAGTTTCAGAGTTTTCGAGGTTCAGGGTTGTGGAGTTTCGGAATTTTTGAGTTTTGGAGTTTCGGAGTTTCGGAGTTTTGGAGTTTTGGAGTTTCAGAGTTTTGGAGGTTCAGGGTTGTGGAGTTTCGGAATTTTTGAGTTTTGGAGTTTCGGAGTTTCGGAGTTTTGGAGTATTGCAGTTTTGGAATTTTGGAGTTTTGGAGTTTCGAATTTTCAGAGTTTCGGATTTTTGGAGTTTTGGAGTTTCAGAGAATTGGAGTTTTGGCGTTTTCGAGATTCGGAATCTTGGAGTTTCGGAATTTTGTAGTTTTGTAGTTTTGGAGTGTCGGAGTTTTGGAGTGTTGGAGTTTTGGAGCTTTGGAGCTTTGGAGTTTTGGAGTTTTTGAGTTTTTGAGTTTTGGATTTTTGCACTTTTTGAAATTTGGAGTTTTGGAGTTTTGGAGTTTCGGAGTTTCGGAGTTTTGGAGTTTTGGAGGTTCAGGGTTGTGGAGTTTCGGAATTTTTGAGTTTTGGAGTTTCGGAGTTTTGGAGCATTGCAGTTTTGGAGTTCTGGAGTTTTGGAATTTGGAATTTTCAGAGTTTCGGATTTTTGGAGTTTTGGAGTTTCGGAGATTTGGAGTTTTGGCCTTTTGGAGATTCGGGGTCTTGGAGTTTCGGAATTTTGTAGTTTTGCAGTTTTGGAGTGTCGGAGGTTTGGAGTGTTGGAGTTTTGGAGCTTTGGAGTTTTTGAGTTTTTGAGTTTTTGAGTTTTGGATTTTTGCAATTTTGGAGTTTTGGAGTTTTGGAGTTTCGGAGTTTCGGAGTTTCGGAGTTTCGGAGTTTTGGAGAATTGCAGTTTTGGAGTTTTGGAGTTTCGAATTTTCAGAGTTTCGGATTTTTGGAGTTTTGGAGTTTCGGAGTTTTGGAGTTTCAGAGTTTTCGAGGTTCAGGGTTGTGGAGTTTCGGAATTTTTTAGTTTTGGAGTTTCGGAGTTTCGGAGTTTTGGAGTTTTGGCGTTTTGGAGATTCGGAATCTTGGAGTTTCGGAATTTTGTAGTTTTGTAGTTTTCGAGTGTCGGAGTTTTGGAGTGTTGGAATTTTGGAGCTTTGGAATTTTGGAGTTTTTGAGTTTTGGAGTTTTGGATTTTTGCACTTTTGGAGTTTTGGAGTTTCAGAGTTTTGGAGGTTCAGGGTTGTGGAGTTTCGGAATTTTTGAGTTTTGGAGTTTCGGAGTTTCGGAGTTTTGGAGAATTGCAGTTTTGGAGTTTTGGGGTTTTGGAGTTTCGAATTTTCAGTTTCGGATTTTTGGAGTTTTGGAGTTTCGGAGTTTTGGAGTTTCAGAGTTTTCGAGGTTCAGGGTTGTGGAGTTTCGGAATTTTTGAGTTTTGGAGTTTCGGAGTTTCGGAGTTTTGGAGTTTTGGAGTTTCGAATTTTCAGTTTCGGATTTTTGGAGTTTTGGAGTTTCGGAGATTTGGAGTTTTGGCGTTTTGGAGATTCGGAATCTTGGAGTTTCGGAATTTTGTAGTTTTGTAGTTTTGGAGTATCAGAGTTCTGGAGTGTTGGAGCTTTGCAGTTTTGGAGTTTATGAGTTTTTGAGTTTTGGATTTTTGCACTTTCGGAGTTTTGGAATTTTGGAGTTTTGGAGTTTCGGAGTTTCGGAGTTTTGGAGTTTCAGAGTTTTGGAGGTTCAGGGTTGTGGAGTTTCGGAATTTTTGAGTATTGGAGTTCCGGAGTTTCGGAGTTTTGGAGAATTGCAGTTTTGGAATTTTTGTAGTTTCGAATTTTCAGAGTTTCGGATTTTTGGAGTTTTGGAGTTTCGGAGTTTCGGAGTTTTGGAGTTTCAGACTTTTCGAGTTTCAGGGTTGTGGAATTTCGGAATTTTTGAGTTTTGGAGTTTCGGAGTTCCGGAGTTTCGGAGTTTTGGAGTTTTGCAGTTTCGGAGTTTTGGAGTTTTAGAGTTTCGGAGTTTCGGAGTTTTGGAGTTTCAGAGTTTTCGAGGTTCAGGGTTGTGGAGTTTCGGAATTTTTGAGTTTCGGAGTTTCAGAGTTTCGGAGTTTTGGAGTTTCAGAGTTTCAGAGTTCTGGAGGTTCAGGGTTGTGGAGTTTCGGAATTTTTGAGTTTTGGAGTTTCGGAGTTTCGGAGTTTTGGAGTTTTGCGGTTTTGGAGTTTTGGAGTTTCGAATTTTCAGTTTCGGATTTTTGGAGTTTTGGAGTTTTCGAAATTTGGAGTTTCGGCGTTTTGGAGATTCGGAGTCTTGGAGTGTCAGAATTTTGTAGTTTTGTAGTTTTGGAGTGTCGAAGTTTTGGAGTGTTGGAGTTTAGGAGCTTTGGAGTTTTAGAGTTTTTGAGTTTTTTAGTTTTGGATTTTTGCACTTTTGGAGTTTTGGAGTTTTGGAGTTTTGGAGTTTCGGAGTTTCGGAGTTTTGGAGTTTCAGAGTTTTGGAGGTTCAGGGTTGTGGAGTTTCGGAATTTTTGAGTTCTGGAGTTTCGGAGTTTTGGAGTTTTGGAGAATTGCAGTTTTGGAGTTTTGGGGTTTTGGAGTTTCGAATTTTCAGAGTTTCGGAGTTTTGGAGTTTCGGAGTTTCGGAGTTTTGGAGTTTCAGACTTTTCGAGGTTCAGGGTTGTGGAATTTCAGAATTTTTGAGTTTTGGAGTTTCGGAGTTCCGGAGTTTCGGAGTTTTGGAGTTTCAGAGTTTTCGAGGTTCAGGGTTGTGGAGTTTCGGAATTTTTGAGTTTTGGAGTTTCGGAGTTTTGGAGTTTTGGTGTTTTGGAGTTTCGAATTTTCATAGTTTCGGATTTTTGGAGTTTTGGAGTTCCGGAGATTTGGAGTTTCAGAGTTTTGGAGGTTCAGGGTTGTGGAGTTTCGGAATTTTTGAGTTTTGGAGTTTCGGAGTTTTGGAGTTTCAGAGTTTTGGAGGTTCAGGGTTGTGGAGTTTCGGAATTTTTGAGTTTTGGAGTTTCGGAGTTTCGGAGTTTTGGAGTATTGCAGTTTTTGAATTTTGGAGTTTTTGAGTTTCGGAGATTTGGAGTTTTGGCGTTTTGGAGATTCGGAATCTTGGAGTTTCGGAATTTTGTAGTTTTGTAGTTTTGGAGTGTCAGAGCTTTGGAGTTTTGGAGTTTTTGAGTTTTTGAGTTTTGGATTTTGACACTTTTGGAGTTTTGGAGTTTCGGAGTTTCGGAGTTTTGGAGGTTCAGGGTTGTGGAGTTTCGGAATTTTTGAGTTTTGGAGTTTTGGAGCTTTGGAGTTTTGGAGTTTTGGAGTTTCGGAGTTTTGGAGTTTCAGAGTTTTCGAGGTTCAGGGTTGTGGAGTTTCGGAATTTTTGAGTTTTGGAGTTTCGGAGTTTTGGAGTTTTGGAGTTTCGAATTTTCAGAGTTTGGGATTTTTGGAGTTTTGGAGTTTTGGAGATTTGGAGTTTTGGCATTTTGGAGATTCGGAATTTTGGAGTTTCGGAATTTTGTAGTTTTGGAGTTTTGGAGTTTAGAGGTTTCGGAGTTTCGGAGTTTCGGAGTTTTGGAGTTTCAGAGTTTTGGAGATTCAGGGTTGTGGAGTGTCGGAATTTTTGAGTTTTGGAGTTTCGGAGTTTCGGAGTTTCAAATTTTTGGAGTTTTGGAGTTTCGGAGATTTGGAATTTCGGCGTTTTGGAGATTCGGGGTCTTGGAGTTTCGGAATTTTGTATTTTTGGTTTTGGAGTGTCGGAGTTTCGGAGTGTTGGAGTTTTGGAGTTTTAGAGTTTTGGAGTTTTGAAATTTTTGAGTTTCGGATTTTTGGAGTTTGGAGTTTTTAAGTTTTGGATTTTTGAGTTTTGGATTTTTGGATTTTTGGAGTTTTTGTTTTTGAGTTTTGGAGTTTTGGATTTTTACACTTTTGGAGGTTTGGAGTTTTGGAGTTTTGGATTTTTGGAGCTTTGGAGGTATGGATTTTTGGATATTCAGGGTTTTGTTCCAGAATTTTGTAGTTTTGGAGTTTTGGGTGTCGGAGTTTCGGAGTTTCGAATTATTGGAGTTTTCGAGTTTTGGAATTTTTGATTTTTGGAGGTATGGATTTTTGGAGTTTCGGAGTTGTGGAGATTCGGGTTTGTGGAGTTTTGGAGTTTTGGAGTTTTGGATTTTTGCACTTTTGGAGTTTTGGAGTTTCGGAGTTTTGGAGTTTCGGAGTTGTAGAGTTTCGGAATTTTTTAGTTTTGGAGTTTTGGAGTTTCTGAGTTCCGGAGTTTCGGAGTTTCGGAGTTTTGGAGTTTTGCAGTTTCGGAGTTTTGGAGTTTTGGAGTTTCGGAGTTTCGGAGTTTTGGAGTTTCAGAGTTTTCGAGGTTCAGGGTTGTGGAGTTTCTGAATTTTTGAATTTTGGAGTTTCGGAGTTTCGGAGTTTTGGAGTTTTGGAGTTTCGAATTTACAGAGTTTCGGATTTTCGGAGTTTTGGAGTTTCGGAGATTTGGAGTTTTGGCGTTTTAGAGATTCGGGGTCTTGGAGTTTCGGAATTTTGCAGTTTTTGAGTTTTGGATTTTGACACTTTTGGAGTTTTGGAGTTTTGGAGTTTCGGAGTTTTGGAGTTCCAGAGTTTCAGAGTTCTGGAGGTTCAGGGTTGTGGAGTTTCGGAATTTTTGAGTTTTGGAGTTTTGCGGTTTTGGAGTTTTGGAGTTTCGAATTTTCAGTTTCGGATTTTTGGAGTTTTGGAGTTTTCGAGATTTGGAGTTTCGGCGTTTTGGAGATTCGGAGTCTTGGAGTGTCGGAATTTTGTAGTTTTCTAGTTTTGGAGTGTTGGAGTTTTGGAGCTTTGGAGTTTTGGAGTTTTTGAGTTTTTTAGTTTTGGATTTTTGCACTTTTGGAGTTTTGGAGTTTTGGAGTTTTGGAGTTTCGGAGTTTCGGAGTTTCAGAGTTTTGGAGGTTCAGGGTTGTGGAGTTTCGGAATTTTTGAGTTCTGGAGTTTCGGAGTTTTGGAGTTTTGGAGAATTGCAGTTTTGGAGTTTTGGGGTTTTGGAGTTTCGAATTTTCAGAGTTTCGGAGTTTTGGAGTTTCGGAGTTTCGGAGTTTTGGAGTTTCAGACTTTTCGAGGTTCAGGGTTGTGGAATTTCAGAATTTTTGAGTTTTGGAGTTTCGGAGTTCCGGAGTTTCGGAGTTTTGGAGTTTCAGAGTTTTCGAGGTTCAGGGTTGTGGAGTTTCGGAATTTTTGAGTTTTGGAGTTTCGGAGTTTTGGAGTTTTGGTGTTTTGGAGTTTCGAATTTTCATAGTTTCGGATTTTTGGAGTTTTGGAGTTCCGGAGATTTGGAGTTTCAGAGTTTTGGAGGTTCAGGGTTGTGGAGTTTCGGAATTTTTGAGTTTTGGAGTTTCGGAGTTTTGGAGTTTCAGAGTTTTGGAGGTTCAGGGTTGTGGAGTTTCGGAATTTTTGAGTTTTGGAGTTTCGGAGTTTCGGAGTTTTGGAGTATTGCAGTTTTTGAATTTTGGAGTTTTTGAGTTTCGGAGATTTGGAGTTTTGGCGTTTTGGAGATTCGGAATCTTGGAGTTTCGGAATTTTGTAGTTTTGTAGTTTTGGAGTGTCAGAGTTTTGGAGTGTTGGAGTTTTGGAGCTTTGGAGTTTTGGAGTTTTTGAGTTTTTGAGTTTTGGATTTTGACACTTTTGGAGTTTTGGAGTTTCGGAGTTTCGGAGTTTTGGAGGTTCAGGGTTGTGGAGTTTCGGAATTTTTGAGTTTTGGAGTTTTGGAGCTTTGGAGTTTTGGAGTTTTGGAGTTTCGGAGTTTTGGAGTTTCAGAGTTTTCGAGGTTCAGGGTTGTGGAGTTTCGGAATTTTTGAGTTTTGGAGTTTCGGAGTTTTGGAGTTTTGGAGTTTCGGAGTTTCGGAGTTTTGGAGTTTCGGAGATTTGGAGTTTTGGCGTTTTGGAGATTCGGGGTCTTGGAGTTTCGGAATTTTGCAGTTTTGTAGTTTTGGAGTGTCGGAGTTTTGGAGTGTTGGAGTTTTGGAGTTTCGGAGTTTCGGAGTTTTGGAGTTTCAGACTTTTCGAGGTTCAGGGTTGTGGAATTTCGGAATTTTTGAGTTTTGGAGTTTCGGAGTTCCGGAGTTTCGGAGTTTTGGAGTTTTGCAGTTTCGGAGTTTTGGAGTTTTGGAGTTTCGGAGTTTTGGAGTTTCAGAGTTTTCGAGGTTCAGGGTTGTGGAGTTTCGGAATTTTTGAGTTTTGGAGTTTCGGAGTTTTGGAGTTTTGGTGTTTTGGAGTTTCGAATTTTCAGAGTTTCGGATTTTTGGAGTTTTGGAGTTCCGGAGATTTGGAGTTTCAGAGTTTTGGAGGTTCAGGGTTGTGGAGTTTCGGAATTTTTGAGTTTTGGAGTTTCGGAGTTTTGGAGTTTTGGAGTTTCGGAGTTTCGGAGTTTCAGAGTTTTCGAGGTTCAGGGTTGTGGAGTTTCGGAATTTTTGAGTTTTGGAGTTTCGGAGTTTCGGAGTTTTGGAGTTTTGGAGTTTCAGAGTTTTGGAGGTTCAGGGTTGTGGAGTTTCGGAATTTTTGAGTTTTGGAGTTTCGGAGTTTCGGAGTTTTGGAGTATTGCAGTTTTGGAATTTTGGAGTTTTGGAGTTTCGAATTTTCAGAGTTTCGGATTTTTGGAGTTTTGGAGTTTCAGAGAATTGTAGTTTTGGCGTTTTCGAGATTCGGAATCTTGGAGTTTCGGAATTTTGTAGTTTTGTAGTTTTGGAGTGTCGGAGTTTTGGAGTGTTGGAGTTTTGGAGCTTTGGAGCTTTGGAGTTTTGGAGTTTTTGAGTTTTTGAGTTTTGGATTTTTGCACTTTTTGAAATTTGGAGTTTTGGAGTTTTGGAGTTTCGGAGTTTCGGAGTTTTGGAGTTTCAGAGTTTTGGAGGTTCAGGGTTGTGGAGTTTCGGAATTTTTGAGTTTTGGAGTTTCGGAGTTTTGGAGCATTGCAGTTTTGGAGTTCTGGAGTTTTGGAATTTGGAATTTTCAGAGTTTCGGATTTTTGGAGTTTTGGAGTTTCGGAGATTTGGAGTTTTGGCCTTTTGGAGATTCGGGGTCTTGGAGTTTCGGAATTTTGTAGTTTTGCAGTTTTGGAGTGTCGGAGGTTTGGAGTGTTGGAGTTTTGGAGCTTTGGAGTTTTTGAGTTTTTGAGTTTTTGAGTTTTGGATTTTTGCAATTTTGGAGTTTTGGAGTTTTGGAGTTTCGGAGTTTCGGAGTTTCGGAGTTTCGGAGTTTGAGAGTTTTGGAGGTTCAGGGTTGTGGAGTTTCGGAATTTTTGAGTATTGGAGTTTCGGAGTTTCGGAGTTTTGGAGAATTGCAGTTTTGGAGTTTTGGAGTTTCGAATTTTCAGAGTTTCGGATTTTTGGAGTTTTGGAGTTTCGGAGTTTTGGAGTTTCAGAGTTTTCGAGGTTCAGGGTTGTGGAGTTTCGGAATTTTTTAGTTTTGGAGTTTCGGAGTTTCGGAGTTTTGGAGTTTTGGCGTTTTGGAGATTCGGAATCTTGGAGTTTCGGAATTTTGTAGTTTTGTAGTTTTCGAGTGTCGGAGTTTTGGAGTGTTGGAATTTTGGAGCTTTGGAATTTTGGAGTTTTTGAGTTTTGGAGTTTTGGATTTTTGCACTTTTGGAGTTTTGGAGTTTCAGAGTTTTGGAGGTTCAGGGTTGTGGAGTTTCGGAATTTTTGAGTTTTGGAGTTTCGGAGTTTCGGAGTTTTGGAGAATTGCAGTTTTGGAGTTTTGGGGTTTTGGAGTTTCGAATTTTCAGTTTCGGATTTTTGGAGTTTTGGAGTTTCGGAGTTTTGGAGTTTCAGAGTTTTCGAGGTTCAGGGTTGTGGAGTTTCGGAATTTTTGAGTTTTGGAGTTTCGGAGTTTCGGAGTTTTGGAGTTTTGGAGTTTCGAATTTTCAGTTTCGGATTTTTGGAGTTTTGGAGTTTCGGAGATTTGGAGTTTTGGCGTTTTGGAGATTCGGAATCTTGGAGTTTCGGAATTTTGTAGTTTTGTAGTTTTGGAGTATCAGAGTTCTGGAGTGTTGGAGCTTTGCAGTTTTGGAGTTTATGAGTTTTTGAGTTTTGGATTTTTGCACTTTCGGAGTTTTGGAATTTTGGAGTTTTGGAGTTTCGGAGTTTCGGAGTTTTGGAGTTTCAGAGTTTTGGAGGTTCAGGGCTGTGGAGTTTCGGAATTTTTGAGTATTGGAGTTCCGGAGTTTCGGAGTTTTGGAGAATTGCAGTTTTGGAATTTTTGTAGTTTCGAATTTTCAGAGTTTCGGATTTTTGGAGTTTTGGAGTTTCGGAGTTTCGGAGTTTTGGAGTTTCAGACTTTTCGAGTTTCAGGGTTGTGGAATTTCGGAATTTTTGAGTTTTGGAGTTTCGGAGTTCCGGAGTTTCGGAGTTTTGGAGTTTTGCAGTTTCGGAGTTTTGGAGTTTTGGAGTTTCGGAGTTTCGGAGTTTTGGAGTTTCAGAGTTTTCGAGGTTCAGGGTTGTGGAGTTTCGGAATTTTTGAGTTTCGGAGTTTCAGAGTTTCGGAGTTTTGGAGTTTCAGAGTTTCAGAGTTCTGGAGGTTCAGGGTTGTGGAGTTTCGGAATTTTTGAGTTTTGGAGTTTCGGAGTTTCGGAGTTTTGGAGTTTTGCGGTTTTGGAGTTTTGGAGTTTCGAATTTTCAGTTTCGGATTTTTGGAGTTTTGGAGTTTTCGAAATTTGGAGTTTCGGCGTTTTGGAGATTCGGAGTCTTGGAGTGTCAGAATTTTGTAGTTTTGTAGTTTTGGAGTGTCGAAGTTTTGGAGTGTTGGAGTTTAGGAGCTTTGGAGTTTTAGAGTTTTTGAGTTTTTTAGTTTTGGATTTTTGCACTTTTGGAGTTTTGGAGTTTTGGAGTTTTGGAGTTTCGGAGTTTCGGAGTTTTGGAGTTTCAGAGTTTTGGAGGTTCAGGGTTGTGGAGTTTCGGAATTTTTGAGTTCTGGAGTTTCGGAGTTTTGGAGTTTTGGAGAATTGCAGTTTTGGAGTTTTGGGGTTTTGGAGTTTCGAATTTTCAGAGTTTCGGAGTTTTGGAGTTTCGGAGTTTCGGAGTTTTGGAGTTTCAGACTTTTCGAGGTTCAGGGTTGTGGAATTTCAGAATTTTTGAGTTTTGGAGTTTCGGAGTTCCGGAGTTTCGGAGTTTTGGAGTTTCAGAGTTTTCGAGGTTCAGGGTTGTGGAGTTTCGGAATTTTTGAGTTTTGGAGTTTCGGAGTTTTGGAGTTTTGGTGTTTTGGAGTTTCGAATTTCCATAGTTTCGGATTTTTGGAGTTTTGGAGTTCCGGAGATTTGGAGTTTCAGAGTTTTGGAGGTTCAGGGTTGTGGAGTTTCGGAATTTTTGAGTTTTGGAGTTTCGGAGTTTTGGAGTTTCAGAGTTTTGGAGGTTCAGGGTTGTGGAGTTTCGGAATTTTTGAGTTTTGGAGTTTCGGAGTTTCGGAGTTTTGGAGTATTGCAGTTTTTGAATTTTGGAGTTTTTGAGTTTCGGAGATTTGGAGTTTTGGCGTTTTGGAGATTCGGAATCTTGGAGTTTCGGAATTTTGTAGTTTTGTAGTTTTGGAGTGTCAGAGCTTTGGAGTTTTGGAGTTTTTGAGTTTTTGAGTTTTGGATTTTGACACTTTTGGAGTTTTGGAGTTTCGGAGTTTCGGAGTTTTGGAGGTTCAGGGTTGTGGAGTTTCGGAATTTTTGAGTTTTGGAGTTTTGGAGCTTTGGAGTTTTGGAGTTTTGGAGTTTCGGAGTTTTGGAGTTTCAGAGTTTTCGAGGTTCAGGGTTGTGGAGTTTCGGAATTTTTGAGTTTTGGAGTTTCGGAGTTTTGGAGTTTTGGAGTTTCGAATTTTCAGAGTTTGGGATTTTTGGAGTTTTGGAGTTTTGGAGATTTGGAGTTTTGGCATTTTGGAGATTCGGAATTTTGGAGTTTCGGAATTTTGTAGTTTTGGAGTTTTGGAGTTTAGAGGTTTCGGAGTTTCGGAGTTTTGGAGTTTCAGAGTTTTGGAGATTCAGGGTTGTGGAGTGTCGGAATTTTTGAGTTTTGGAGTTTCGGAGTTTCGGAGTTTCAAATTTTTGGAGTTTTGGAGTTTCGGAGATTTGGAATTTCGGCGTTTTGGAGATTCGGGGTCTTGGAGTTTCGGAATTTTGTATTTGTGGTTTTGGAGTGTCGGAGTTTCGGAGTGTTGGAGTTTTGGAGTTTTAGAGTTTTGGAGTTTTGAAATTTTTGAGTTTCGGATTTTTGGAGTTTGGAGTTTTTAAGTTTTGGATTTTTGAGTTTTGGATTTTTGGATTTTTGGAGTTTTTGTGTTTTTGAGTTTTGGAGTTTTGGATCTTTGCACTTTTGGAGGTTTGGAGTTTTGGAGTTTTGGATTTTTGGAGCTTTGGAGGTATGGATTTTTGGATATTCAGGGTTTTGTTCCAGAATTTTGTAGTTTTGGAGTTTTGGGTGTCGGAGTTTCGGAGTTTCGAATTATTGGAGTTTTCGAGTTTTGGAATTTTTGATTTTTGGAGGTATGGATTTTTGGAGTTTCGGAGTTGTGGAGATTCGGGTTTGTGGAGTTTTGGAGTTTTGGAGTTTTGGATTTTTGCACTTTTGGAGTTTTGGAGTTTCGGAGTTTTGGAGTTTCGGAGTTTTGGAGTTTCGGAGTTGTAGAGTTTCGGAATTTTTTAGTTTTGGAGTTTTGGAGTTTCGGAGTTCCGGAGTTTCGGAGTTTCGGAGTTTTGGAGTTTTGCAGTTTCGGAGTTTTGGAGTTTTGGAGTTTCGGAGTTTCGGAGTTTTGGAGTTTCAGAGTTTTCGAGGTTCAGGGTTGTGGAGTTTCTGAATTTTTGAATTTTGGAGTTTCGGAGTTTCGGAGTTTTGGAGTTTTGGAGTTTCGAATTTACAGAGTTTCGGATTTTCGGAGTTTTGGAGTTTCGGAGATTTGGAGTTTTGGCGTTTTGGAGATTCGGGGTCTTGGAGTTTCGGAATTTTGCAGTTTTTGAGTTTTGGATTTTGACACTTTTGGAGTTTTGGAGTTTTGGAGTTTCGGAGTTTTGGAGTTCCAGAGTTTCAGAGTTCTGGAGGTTCAGGGTTGTGGAGTTTCGGAATTTTTGAGTTTTGGAGTTTCAGAGTTTCGGAGTTTTGGAGTTTTGCGGTTTTGGAGTTTTGGAGTTTCGAATTTTCAGTTTCGGATTTTTGGAGTTTTGGAGTTTTCGAGATTTGGAGTTTCGGCGTTTTGGAGATTCGGAGTCTTGGAGTGTCGGAATTTTGTAGTTTTCTAGTTTTGGAGTGTTGGAGTTTTGGAGCTTTGGAGTTTTGGAGTTTTTGAGTTTTTTAGTTTTGGATTTTTGCACTTTTGGAGTTTTGGAGTTTTGGAGTTTTGGAGTTTCGGAGTTTCGGAGTTTCAGAGTTTTGGAGGTTCAGGGTTGTGGAGTTTCGGAATTTTTGAGTTCTGGAGTTTCGGAGTTTTGGAGTTTTGGAGAATTGCAGTTTTGGAGTTTTGGGGTTTTGGAGTTTCGAATTTTCAGAGTTTCGGAGTTTTGGAGTTTCGGAGTTTCGGAGTTTTGGAGTTTCAGACTTTTCGAGGTTCAGGGTTGTGGAATTTCAGAATTTTTGAGTTTTGGAGTTTCGGAGTTCCGGAGTTTCGGAGTTTTGGAGTTTCAGAGTTTTCGAGGTTCAGGGTTGTGGAGTTTCGGAATTTTTGAGTTTTGGAGTTTCGGAGTTTTGGAGTTTTGGTGTTTTGGAGTTTCGAATTTTCATAGTTTCGGATTTTTGGAGTTTTGGAGTTTCGGAGATTTGGAGTTTCAGAGTTTTGGAGGTTCAGGGTTGTGGAGTTTCGGAATTTTTGAGTTTTGGAGTTTCGGAGTTTTGGAGTTTCAGAGTTTTGGAGGTTCAGGGTTGTGGAGTTTCGGAATTTTTGAGTTTTGGAGTTTCGGAGTTTCGGAGTTTTGGAGTATTGCAGTTTTTGAATTTTGGAGTTTTTGAGTTTCGGAGATTTGGAGTTTTGGCGTTTTGGAGATTCGGAATCTTGGAGTTTCGGAATTTTGTAGTTTTGTAGTTTTGGAGTTTAGAGGTTTCGGAGTTTCGGAGTTTTGGAGTTTCAGAGTTTTGGAGATTCAGGGTTGTGGAGTGTCGGAATTTTTGAGTTTTGGAGTTTCGGAGTTTCGGAGTTTCAAATTTTTGGAGTTTTGGAGTTTCGGAGATTTGGAATTTCGGCGTTTTGGAGATTCGGGGTCTTGGAGTTTCGGAATTTTGTAGTTTTGTGGTTTTGGAGTGTCGGAGTTTCGGAGTGTTGGAGTTTTGGAGTTTTAGAGTTTTGGAGTTTTGAAATTTTTGAGTTTCGGATTTTTGGAGTTTGGAGTTTTTAAGTTTTGGATTTTTGAGTTTTGGATTTTTGGATTTTTGGAGTTTTTGTGTTTTTGAGTTTTGGAGTTTTGGATTTTTGCACTTTTGGAGGTTTGGAGTTTTGGAGTTTTGGATTTTTGGAGCTTTGGAGGTATGGATTTTTGGATATTCAGGGTTTTGTTCCAGAATTTTGTAGTTTTGGAGTTTTGGGTGTCGGAGTTTCGGAGTTTCGAATTATTGGAGTTTTCGAGTTTTGGAATTTTTGATTTTTGGAGGTATGGATTTTTGGAGTTTCGGAGTTGTGGAGATTCGGGTTTGTGGAGTTTTGGAGTTTTGGATTTTTGCACTTTTGGAGTTTTGGAGTTTCGGAGTTTTGGAGTTTCGGAGTTTTGGAGTTTCGGAGTTGGAGAGTTTCGGAATTTTTGAGTTTTGGAGTTTTGGAGTTTCGGAGTTCCGGAGTTTCGGAGTTTCGGAGTTTTGGAGTTTTGCAGTTTCGGAGTTTTGGAGTTTTGGAGTTTCGGAGTTTCGGAGTTTTGGAGTTTCAGAGTTTTCGAGGTTCAGGGTTGTGGAGTTTCTGAATTTTTGAATTTTGGAGTTTCGGAGTTTCGGAGTTTTGGAGTTTTGGAGTTTCGAATTTACAGAGTTTCGGATTTTCGGAGTTTTGGAGTTTCGGAGACTTGGAGTTTTGGCGTTTTGGAGATTCGGGGTCTTGGAGTTTCGGAATTTTGCAGTTTTTGAGTTTTGGATTTTGACACTTTTGGAGTTTTGGAGTTTTGGAGTTTCGGAGTTTCGGAGTTTTGGAGTTTTGCGGTTTTGGAGTTTTGGAGTTTCGAATTTTCAGTTTCGGATTTTTGGAGTTTTGGAGTTTTCGAGATTTGGAGTTTCGGCGTTTTGGAGTTTCGGAGTCTTGGAGTGTCGGAATTTTGTAGTTTTCTAGTTTTGGAGTGTCGGAGTTTTGGAGTGTTGGAGTTTTGCAGTTTCGGAGTTTTGGAGTTTTGGAGTTTCGGAGTTTCGGAGTTTTGGAGTTTCAGAGTTTTCGAGGTTCAGGGTTGTGGAGTTTCTGAATTTTTGAATTTTGGAGTTTCGGAGTTTCGGAGTTTTGGAGTTTTGGAGTTTCGAATTTACAGAGTTTCGGATTTTCGGAGTTTTGGAGTTTCGGAGACTTGGAGTTTTGGCGTTTTGGAGATTCGGGGTCTTGGAGTTTCGGAATTTTGCAGTTTTTGAGTTTTGGATTTTGACACTTTTGGAGTTTTGGAGTTTTGGAGTTTCGGAGTTTCGGAGTTTTGGAGTTTTGCGGTTTTGGAGTTTTGGAGTTTCGAATTTTCAGTTTCGGATTTTTGGAGTTTTGGAGTTTTCGAGATTTGGAGTTTCGGCGTTTTGGAGTTTCGGAGTCTTGGAGTGTCGGAATTTTGTAGTTTTCTAGTTTTGGAGTGTCGGAGTTTTGGAGTGTTGGAGTTTTGGAGCTTTGGAGTTTTGGAGTTTTTGAGTTTTTTAGTTTTGGATTTTTGCACTTTGGAGTTTTGGAGTTTTGGAGTTTCGGAGTTTCGGAGTTTTGGAGTTTCAGAGTTTTGGAGGTTCAGGGTTGTGGAGTTTCGGAATTTTTGAGTTTTGGAGTTTCGTAGTTTCGGAGTTTTGGAGAATTGCAGTTTTGGAGTTTTGGGGTTTTGGAGTTTCGAATTTTCAGAGTTTCGGATTTTTGGAGTTTTGGAGTTTCGGAGTTTCGGAGTTTTGGAGTTGCAGAGTTTTCGAGGTTCAGGGTTGTGGAGTTTCGGAATTTTTGAGTTTTGGAGTTTCGGAGTTTCGGAGTTTCGGAGTTTTGGAGTTTCGAATTTCCAGTTTCGGATTTTTGGAGTTTTGGAGTTTCGGAGATTTGGAGTTTTGGCGTTTTGGAGATTGGGAATCTTGGAGTTTCGGAATTTTGTAGTTTTGTAGTTTTGGAGTGTCAGAGTTCTGGAGTGTTGGAGCTTTGGAGTTTTGGAGTTTATGAGTTTTTGAGTTTTGGATTTTTGCACTTTGGAGTTTTGGAGTTTTGGAGTTTCGGAGTTTTGGAGTTTCAGTTTTGGAGGTTCAGGGTTGTGGAGTTTCGGAATTTTTGAGTATTGGAGTTCCGGAGTTTCGGAGTTTTGGAGAATTGCAGTTTTGGAATTTTTGTAGTTTTGAATTTTCAGTGTTTCGGATTTTTGGAGTTTTGGAGTTTCGGAGTTTCGGAGTTTCAGAGTTTTGGAGTTTCAGACTTTTCGAGGTTCAGGGTTGTGGAATTTCGGAATTTTTGAGTTTTGGAGTTTCGGAGTTCCGGAGTTTTGGAGTTTTGGAGTTTTGCAGTTTCGGAGTTTTGGAGTTTTGGAGTGTCGGAGTTTTGGAGTTTCAGAGTTTTCGAGGTTCAGGGTTGTGGAGTTTCGGAATTTTTGAGTTTTGGAGTTTCGGAGTTTTGGAGTTTTGGTGTTTTGGAGTTTCGAATTTTCAGAGTTTCGGATTTTTGGAGTTTTGGAGTTCCGGAGATTTGGAGTTTCAGAGTTTTGGAGGTTCAGGGTTGTGGAGTTTCGGAATTTTTGAGTTTTGGAGTTTCAGAGTTTTCGAGGTTCAGGGTTGTGGAGTTTCTGAATTTTTGAATTTTGGAGTTTCGGAGTTTCGGAGTTTTGGAGTTTTGGAGTTTTGAATTTACAGAGTTTCGGATTTTCGGAGTTTTGGAGTTTCGGAGATTTGGAGTTTTGGCGTTTTGGAGATTCGGGGTCTTGGAGTTTCGGAATTTTGCAGTTTTGTAGTTTTGGAGTGTCGGAGTTTGGAGTGTTGGAGTTTTGGAGTTTCGGAGTTTCGGAGTTTCGGAGTTTTGGAGTTTCAGAGTTTCAGAGTTCTGGAGGTTCAGGGTTGTGGAGTTTCGGAATTTTTGAGTTTTGGAGTTTCGGAGTTTCGGAGTTTTGGAGTTTTGCGGTTTTCGAGTTTTGGAGTTTCGAATTTTCAGTTTCGGATTTTTGGAGTTTTGGAGTTTTCGAGATTTGGAGTTTCGGCGTTTTGGAGATTCGGAGTCTTGGAGTGTCGGAATTTTGTAGTTTTGTAGTTTTGGAGTGTCGGAGTTTTGGAGTGTTGGAGTTTTGGAGCTTTGGAGTTCTGGAGTTTTTGAGTTTTTTAGTTTTGGATTTTTGCACTTTTGGAGTTTTGGAGTTTTGGAGTTTCGGAGTTTCGGAGTTTTGGAGTTTCAGAGTTTCAGAGTTCTGGAGGTTCAGGGTTGTGGAGTTTCGGAATTTTTGAGTTTTGGAGTTTCGGAGTTTCGCAGTTTTGGAGTTTTGCGGTTTTGGAGTTTTGGAGTTTCGAATTTTCAGTTTCGGATTTTTGGAGTTTTGGAGTTTTCGAGATTTGGAGTTTCGGCGTTTTGGAGATTCGGAGTCTTGGAGTGTCAGAATTTTGTAGTTTTGTAGTTTTGGAGTGTCGGAGTTTTGGAGTGTTGGAGTTTAGGAGCTTTGGAGTTTTGGAGTTCTTGAGTTTTTTAGTTTTGGATTTTTGCACTTTTGGAGTTTTGGAGTTTTGGAGTCTCGGAGTTTCGGAGTTTTGGAGTTTCAGAGTTTTGGAGGTTCAGGGTTGTGGAGTTTCGGAATTTTTGAGTTTTGGAGTTTCGGAGTTTCGGAGTTTTTGAGTATTGCAGTTTTGGAATTTTGGAGTTTTGGAGTTTCGAATTTTCAGAGTTTCGGATTTTTGGAGTTTTGGAGTTTCTGAGATTTGGAGTTTTGGCGTTTTTGAGATTCGGAATCTTGGAGTTTCGGAATTTTGTAGTTTTGTAGTTTTGGAGTGTCACAGTTTTGGAGTGTTGGAGTTTTGGAGCTTTGGAGTTTTGGAGTTTTTGAGTTTTTGAGTTTTGGATTTTTGCACTTTTGGAGTTTTGGAGTTTTGGAGTTTCGGAGTTTCGGAGTTTTGGAGTTTCAGAGTTTTGGAGGTTCAGTGTTGTGGAGTTTCGGCATTTTTGAGTATTGGAGTTTCGGAGTTTCGGAGTTTTGGAGAATTACAGTTTTGTAGTTTTGGAGTTTCGAATTTTCAGAGTTTCGGATTTTTGGAGTTTTGGAGTTTTGGAGTTTCGGAGTTTCGGAGTTTTGGAGTATTGCAGTTTTGGAGTTTTGGAGTTTTGGAGTTGCGAATTTTCAGAGTTTAGGATTTTTGGAGTTTCGGAGTTTTGGAGTATTGCAGTTTTGGAATTTTGGAGTTTTGGAGTTTCGAATTTTCAGAGTTTCGGATTTTTGGAGTTTTGGAGTTTTGGAGATTTGGAGTTTTGGCGTTTTGGAGATTCGGAATCTTGGAGTTTCGGAATTTTGTAGTTTTGTAGTTTTGGAGTGTCAGAGTTTTGGAGTGTTGGAGTTTTGGAGCTTTGGAGTTTTTGAGTTTTTGAGTTTTTGAGTTTTGGATTTTTGCACTTTTGGAGTTTTGGAGTTTCGGAGTTTTGGAGGTTCAGGGTTGTGGAGTTTCGGAATTTTTGAGTATTGGAGTTTCGGAGTTTCGGAGTTATGGAGAATTGCAGTTTTGGAGTTTTGGAGTTTCGAATTTTCAGAGTTTCGGATTTTTGGAGTTTTGGAGTTTCGGAGTTTTGGAGTTTCAGAGTTTTCGAGGTTCAGGGTTGTGGAGTTTCGGAATTTTTGAGTTTTGGAGTTTTGGAGTTTTGGAGTTTCGGAGATTTGGAGTTTTGTCGTTTTGGAGATTCGGAATCTTGGAGTTTCGGAATTTTGTAGTTTTGTAGTTTTCGAGTGTCGGAGTTTTGGAGTGTTGGAGTTTTGGAGCTTTGGAGTTTTGGAGTTTTTGAGTTTTGGAGTTTTGGATTTTTGCACTTTTGGAGTTTTGGAGTTTCACTGTTTTCGAGGTTCAGGGTTGTGGAGTTTCGGAATTTTTGAGTTTTGGAGTTTCGGAGTTTTGGAGTTTTGGAGTTTCGAATTTTCAGTTTCGGATTTTTGGAGTTTTGGAGTTTCGGAGATTTGGAGTTTTGGCGTTTTGGAGATTCGGAATCTTGGAGTTTCGGAATTTTGTAGTTTTGTAGTTTTGGAGTGTCAGAGTTCTGGAGTGTTGGAGCTTTGGAGTTTTGGAGTTTATGAGTTTTTGAGTTTTGGATTTTTGCACTTTTGGAGTTTTGGAGTTTTGGAGTTTCGGAGTTTCGGAGTTTTGGAGTTTCAGAGTTTTGGAGGTTCAGGGTTGTGGAGTTTCGGAATTTTTGAGTATTGGAGTTCCGGAGTTTCGGAGTTTTGGAGAATTGCAGTTTTGGAATTTTTGTAGTTTCGAATTTTCAGAGTTTCGGATTTTTGGAGTTTCGGAGTTTCGGAGTTTTGAAGTTTCAGACTTTTCGAGGTTCAGGGTTGTGGAATTTCGGAATTTTTGAGTTTTGGAGTTTCGGAGTTCCGGAGTTTCGGAGTTTTGGAGTTTTGCAGTTTCGGAGTTTTCGAGTTTTGGAGTTTCGGAGTTTCGGAGTTTTGGAGTTTCAGAGTTTTCGAGGTTCAGGGTTGTTGAGTTTCGGAATTTTTGAGTTTCGGAGTTTCAGAGTTTTGGAGTTTTGGAGTTTCAGAGTTTCAGAGTTCTGGAGGTTCAGGGTTGTGGAGTTTCGGAATTTTTGAGTTTTGGAGTTTCGGAGTTTCGGAGTTTTGGAGTTTTGCGGTTTTGGAGTTTTGGAGTTTCGAATTTTCAGTTTCGGATTTTTGGAGTTTTGGAGTTTTCGAGATTTGGAGTTTCGGCGTTTTGGAGATTCGGAGTCTTGGAGTGTCGGAATTTTGTAGTTTTGTAGTTTTGGAGTGTCGGAGTTTTGGAGTGTTGGAGTTTTGGAGCTTTGGAGTTTTGGAGTTTTTGAGTTTTTAGTTTTGGATTTTTGCACTTTTGGAGTTTTGGAGTTTTGGAGTTTCGGAGTTTCGGAGTTTTGGAGTTTCAGAGTTTTGGAGGTTCAGGGTTGTGGAGTTTCGGAATTTTTGAGTTTTGGAGTTTCGGAGTTTTGGAGTTTTGGAGAATTGCAGTTTTGGAGTTTTGGGGTTTTGGAGTTTCGAATTTTCAGAGTTTCGGAGTTTTGGAGTTTCGGAGTTTCGGAGTTTTGGAGTTTCAGACTTTTCGAGGTTCAGGGTTGTGGAATTTCGGAATTTTTGAGTTTTGGAGTTTCGGAGTTCCGGAGTTTCGGAGTTTTGGAGTTTCAGAGTTTTCGAGGTTCAGGGTTGTGGAGTTTCGGAATTTTTGAGTTTTGGAGTTTCGGAGTTTTGGAGTTTTGGTGTTTTGGAGTTTCGAATTTTCAGAGTTTCGGATTTTTGGAGTTTTGGAGTTCCGGAGATTTGGAGTTTCAGAGTTTTGGAGGTTCAGGGTTGTGGAGTTTCGGAATTTTTGAGTTTTGGAGTTTCGGAGTTTTGGAGTTTTGGAGTTTCGGAGTTTCGGAGTTTTGGAGTTTCAGAGTTTTCGAGGTTCAGGGTTGTGGAGTTTCGGAATTTTTGAGTTTTGGAGTTTTGGAGTTTTGGAGTTTCGAATTTTCAGAGTTTGGAATTTTTGGAGTTTTGGAGTTTTGGAGATTTGGAGTTTTGGCATTTTGGACATTCGGAATCTTGGAGTTTCAGAATTTTGTAGTTTTGTAGTTTTGGAGTGTCGGAGTTTTGGAGTGTTGGAGTTTTGGAGCTATGGAGTTTTGGAGTTTTTGAGTTTTGGAGTTTTGGATTTTTGCACTTTTGGAGTTTTGGAGTTTTGGAGTTTTGGAGTTTCAGAGTTTCGGAGTTTCGGAGTTTTGGAGTTTCAGAGCTTTGGAGGTTCAGGGTTGTGGAGTTTCGGAATTTTTGAGTTTTGGAGTTTCGGAGTTTCGGAGTTTTGGAGTATTGCAGTTTTGGAATTTTGGAGTTTTCGAGTTTCGGAGATTTGGAGTTTTGGCGTTTTGGAGATTCGGAATCTTGGAGTTTCGGAATTTGGTAGTTTTGTAGTTTTGGAGTGTCAGAGTTTTGGAGTGTTGGAGTTTTGGAGCTTTGGAGTTTTGGAGTTTTTGAGTTTTTGAGTTTTGGATTTTGACACTTTTGGAGTTTTGGAGTTTTGGAGTTTCGGAGTGTTGGAGTTTTGGAATTTTAGAGTTTTGGAGTTTTGAAATTTTTGAGTTTCGGATTTTTGGAGTTTGGAGTTTTTAAGTTATGGATTTTTGAGTTTTGGATTTTGGGATTTTTGGAGTTTTTGTGTTTTTGAGTTTTGGAGTTTTGGATTTTTGCACTTTTGGAGGTTTGGAGTTTTGGAGTTTTGGATTTTTGGAGCTTTGGAGGTATGGATTTTTGGATATTCAGGGTATTGTTCCAGAATTTTGTAGTTTTGGAGTTTTGGAGTGTCGGAGTTTCGGAGTTTCGAATTATTGGAGTTTTCGAGTTTTGGAATTTTTGATTTTTGGAGGTATGGATTTTTGGAGTTTCGGAGTTGTGGAGATTCGGGTTTGTGGAGTTTTGGAGTTTTGGAGTTTTGGATTTTTGCACTTTTGGAGTTTTGGAGTTTCGGAGTTTTGGAGTTTCGGAGTTTTGGAGTTTCGGAGTTGTGGAGTTTCGGAATTTTTGAGTTTTGGAGTTTTGGAGTTTCGGAGTTCCGGAGTTTCGGAGTTTCGGAGTTTTGGAGTTTCGCAGTTTCGGAGTTTTGGAGTTTTGGAGTTTCGGAGTTTCGGAGTTTTGGAGTTTCAGAGTTTTCGAGGTTCAGGGTTGTGGAGATTCTGAATTTTTGAATTTTGGAGTTTCGGAGTTTTGGAGTTTTGGAGTTTCGAATTTACAGA